>NW_024429266.1:134043726-134498726 GCF_017639785.1 Mesocricetus auratus | reverse complement strand
TTCTGAACTTCAACACAGAGAACATGCACATGCATACACGTGCATGCATGTCACAAACACCAACACATGTACAATAAGAAAGAAAGAGGGCAGATGGGCCAGAGATGCATCAGAGGCTGGAGTCAGGTCCATCAGTCAGTCTCCAGAGTCCTCTGGAATAGACTCTGCTCGGAACTGGGCAGATTCTCAATCCAGACGGGTCCTGTCCCAGCTTCCCAGAGGACTCACCAACAGAAAACCCCTGGCCCTCCCCAGAGTCATTGCAGTCCATCTAAGAGGACTCCAGTGCCAGTGGCCCTGCGGGGTGTCAGAGGAACTGAGACTGTCATCAAGCAGGTGTTGACATCACACTTGGACTTCTTTCTGCTCTATTCTGCTTCCTTCCTGTCTTTCAGGAGGCGAGGGAAGTCCTGAATAAACATGCCGACTTTAAACCTGCCTGGGAAAGTCAGTGTGCCACAGCCCTGACTTCAGGAAGCGCAAGTCACCAGACCAAATCTGGAGAGCCCTCATGTTAAGACTGTAATGCTCGCCCCATCTCCTTTATAGAAAATGGTCCAGGATAGACACACATGACAAATGAAAAAGGCCTGCAAATTACATGAGATATCAAACTTGACAGTCAGACCCATTCTGGGGGGAGAAAACTCTCTCTCTCTCTCTCTCTCTCTCTCTCTCTCTCTCTCTCTCTCGTGTGTGTGTGTGTGTGTGTGTGTGTGTGTGTGTGTGTATGTGTGTGTTAAGTTTGTGGAGGTCAGAAGGGAACTTTTAGGAATCAGTCAAACTTGGGTCATTAGAATTGGCAACTAGTGTCCTTACCTACAGAGCCATCTGGCTCACCCCATATTTTTTTAAGACATGGTCTCTCATTGAACCAAAGCTTAACAGTTGAGCTCCCAGGATCCTCCCATAGTCTCCCCTCCATCTGGTGCACACCACCGGACCTAACTTTTTTCTGTGGATTCTAGAGATCTGCACTCAAGTCCTCAAGCTCGCACTGTGTGCTAGCTAATTGTTTTTGGCTGCTTTTGTCTAAACAAGCTAGAGTTGTTTAGAAAGAGGGAACTGCAGTTGAAAAATGTCCCCAAACAAATTGGCCTGAAGGCAAGTCTGTAGGGTTCTTTCTTGATTAATGATTGATCTGGGAGGGCTCAGTTCATTGTGGGCAGTACAGTCCTGAGGTGTATAGAAAAGCAGGCTGACCCATCCTGCAGCTGAAGAAGTCTACAATCCACAATAGAGTTTGCTGCCCAGACCTTGTTTCCAAACACTAACACTGACAAGGGACACAGGAAGAAGGACAGACCCACATAGCACTTGGACAAGTGCCTGGAGGAGTTCTTCAGTCTGGAACCAGCTGGAGCTCTGCCCACAAACACTTTCATAAAGTGTTCATGCCAAGAACTCTCCAGCACTGGTACTCACACCCCCAGAGGCCGCGCAGCCTGACCGACTGGCCTACCCACATTTCCTGGTCATCATCAAAGACTTCCATACGCCCCTGGTGAACTGTGCAAACAAGGTCACCTGCAAGGCACCAGCACCCTCAACTAGCCCTAGGGACAGCCCCCAAGGTCATGGGGAAGAGGCAGAGCAGGTGATGGGAACTGGTTTAAGGAGAATGAATGGTCTAAGGCAAAGGGGAGGGGGTGCCTGAAAGCATGCATCCCCCACCCGATTCTTTCCTGGGAGCACAGTATTGAGTGAAACTTTGACTCTACTTGTCTGTTATAAATTCTTACCCCTTGCCCAGTGAACTAGACATTATCTTTATATGAGATTTGATTGAAGGGGAGACACTATGACATGAGCAACCTTAGCAAGCAATCTTCATTGTTATGGTGACAGTGTGGGATCACCTGGGAGACCTACTTCTGGGTCTACTTCCAGAAGGGTTTAGCTGGAAAGCCTGGATGTGGGTGATCATTCCATGGCCTTCTTCCTGAACTGAATGAAAGGGAGAAAGGGAACTGAGCATCGGCGTTCAAAGCCCTCTGCATCCCGAGACTCTGTGACCAGCTGCCTTAAACCCTGCTGCCACGCCTTGACTGCCCTGCTCAGCTGTACCTCAAACTGGGAACCCAAGTAAACTCTTCCTTCCTTAGAGGGCTTTTATCAGACATCTTTGTCATACACACATGAAAAGTAAATGGGATTGAAGGAGCAGAGCTCCAAGCCAAAAAGGCAGCACATTGTCCCAAAGGGGTCAGAAAAAGAATGCAAATTCCAAAAGGGATAAAATAACTATAAAGAAAATAGGTATTTTGCATTTTCATTAAAGACAGGGATAAGCATAGGATGCATAATGGGGCCATTTCAGGACAGTTATACAAACTAAATGGAAGTCAGATGAGGATCGGTGAAAATCACATCTAGAGTAAAGACACAGTTGCAGGGTCTTGGCTTGCTGCCTTGCAGCACAGTTCAAAGGGATAAATAACTCTCTTCAACCCAGGCAGGAGGGGCA
This sequence comes from Mesocricetus auratus, assembly GCF_017639785.1. Taxonomy (NCBI): domain Eukaryota; kingdom Metazoa; phylum Chordata; class Mammalia; order Rodentia; family Cricetidae; genus Mesocricetus; species Mesocricetus auratus. The sequence continues at coordinate 134,496,259 of NW_024429266.1, read as the reverse complement.
GCCCTGTGGAGGAGGCGCCTCCCCTTACACAAGCTCTAAAACAAAGCTTCCCTGCTCTGTGTCCTGGAAAACAAGGAACTGCACCTCAGCCTCACAGAGCTGTGTAGGGGTAGGAGCACCCGCAACGCGAATACTAGTACTGCTCCAGTCAGAGTGACGTAAGCATTGACCCAAGACCGTCAGCGCTCCAGCCCTTCCTCTCAAGACTCCCCAGCTGCTCTAGGGTCTGTTTTCCCGCCCTCTGCCCCATGGTTCCAGAAATTAGCCCAGGAATTCCCAAGGCTGCAGCAATGACTCAGCCATCAGGAATTAGCAGCCTTCCAACAGTTGTGGAGGACAGCTGAGACATGTTGCTGTAGTACATAGCTCATACCCCATTAAATATGCACTCATCCTGACCTGGGCATAACACACAGAAAAGAAGACAGATTCCTCACATTGACCACAAGACAGAATGCTGGGATCGCGACGTGAGTTTCGCTTTAGAAACTCATTTGTTGAAGCTGAGCTTAGTGGCTCACACCTATGAGCTCACCACTCAGGCGCATGAGGCAGGAGGATCACCCTAAGTTCAAAGCAGGCCTGTGCTACATAGTGAGTTCTAGGTCAATTCATGACTTCTGAGTGAGATCCTGTCTCAAAAAAAAAGTTTAATTAATTAATAGAATAAAATTATTAATTGACCATACCAATACCTACAAAAGTTGTAAGTAAATACTTCATTTCTGAATAATTGTGATTAACATCTCTACATTAATAATTGTGTGTGCTTGGTTTTAGAATACTATACAATGAATGGTAATATCACAGATAATAATTCTAGTGTAGATGAAAAATAGTTTATGTGGTACCCAGAACAGAATGGACAGGGCTCTGTGTACTACTGAAAGAGCTACCAAGTGTCTGTAACAGGCACAAGAATCTGAGACACACACCGGGCATTGGTGGCTCACTCCTTTAATCCCAGCACTCGGGAGGCAGAGGCAGGTGGATCTCTGTGAGTTCGAGGCCAGCCTGGTCTTCAGAGTGAGTTCCAGGACAACCTCCAAAGCAATACAGATAAACCCTGGCTCCAAAACCTAAAAAAAAAAAAAAAAGAATCTGAGACACACTGCAAAGGGGAAACATTGTTTATTAAGCCTCACACGTGACTGGCAAGTGTCACTTGCTGTGTCCCCACTCCAGCAACTTTTTACTTTTGGAGATAGGTTTTCACTAAGTAGACCAAGCTGGTCTTGAACTCATTCTAAACCCAGGCCTGCCTTGTAATTGCTATCCTCCTGCTTCAGCCTCAAGTGTAGCTGAGATTACAAAATTACACCACCAGGCCCAACAGAGGAATTCAGTCAAATAACCCAACACACTTTTTTTTTCCCCTTTTAGGTCTTTTGTGCTGTTTTTTTTTTTCTTTTGGGAGTGGGACAGAGTCTCTATAAGCCAGATTGACCTTGAGTTTGCTATATAGCCAAATCCATTGTTTAATTCCTGGTCCTCCAGCCTCCATCCTCCTAGTGCTGGGATTACATATGTATGCTACAATGTCTGGCTAACAGCTCATTTTAAAATAGGGTGTGTTCAACAGAAAAAGACATCAAACAGGATTATATATTGAAAATGTGGCCAGAGGCTCATAGGAAACTCGCTCTGTATTTCCCCTAGGCAAAAATGGCTCAGTCTTCACCAATTTGATATTTACGGCGAGTTTATAGAAAATGAGTACCACAAGTCACAAAATTTTGAACACTTTGAATATATTACATTTTTTAATCTTCTAGATCATTATTATCTAAGGAAAACAGTTACGTGAAAAGTTGTAATATAATCATAAAAACCATACGAATTATGCTTAAATGAAAATAAGAAAATGTGGAATGAATAATAACAATTTACTGGGGTAGAATGGTTTAGTAGGGAGATGGGGGAGAGGAGGGAATCGGAGGATGAGTGAAAAAGCCACAAGGAAACCTGATATTGGCAAGCTAATTAAAAAAATAAAGCTCATTTTAAGAAGTTAGAGTCGAGGTACCCTCCATGGGAGAGTAAAGTTGCTCCTTGAAGTCATAGTGAATTTTCAAAATGAAATCCTAGTACCAGAGGTGGGCGACCTCCCTCTGAGATCAGAGAAGACACTAAGAATTCCGGAACAATACAGGCAGCGGCCACCACAGTTGATTGCCTACCCAAATTCATGGTAAGACCCTGTTATTGAAGACTCCATATGCTCTCTCTGGTGATGGGACACAGAAAACTCAACCTGAAACTGTGACAGACGCTTCCCCTGCTGACTAGCCCTCACAGTGTCAGAAGGTGCTATGTTAGCTGCTGGGAGAAAACTGTCATACACAATCTGACTCGGCTATAGACTTTACACAATACACCACCAACCAGACAAGCAAGATGCATCCAGTGGCGCAATAGCAGCAAGTCTGTTAGGGAAGAATCCAGATGCTTTCTGATTAGATTTGAGGCCTGCTCCACAGGGGGGAATTCACATCTGGTACCTTAAACTTGCTGAGAAACCCATGGCTGCACTGAGCAGTGGTGGCACACGCCTTAATCCCAGCATTCGTGAGGCAGAGACAGGCGATCTCTGTGAGTTCAAAGCCAGCCTAGTCTATAGGATGAGTTCCAGGACAGGGCAACACAGAGAGACCTTGTGGGGATGGGGAGATGACTGGAAACATCATAGGTTCTAACAGGAAAGCTACTGTCCTATCCCAGTTAGCTTTATGTCAGCTTGACCCAAGCTAGAGTCAGCTGGGAAGAGAAAGCTTGAGAAAATGCCTGCATCTACTGGCCCGTGGGCAAGTCTGTGAGGCCTTTTCTGGATTAGCAATTGATGGGGACAGTGCCATCCCTGGGAAATGGTCCTGAGTTGCACAAGAAAGCAGGCTGAGGAAACAGGGAGCCCTCACGGCCTCTGCTTCAGTTCCTGTCTCCAGGTTCCTGCCTTGGGTTCCTGTCCTGACTTCCCTTCATGGTGCACTACAACAGCAAGCTGAAAAAGAACCTTTCCTCCCCAGGCTGCTTTTGGTCAAGGTGCTTATCACAGTGGAAACCTGGTTGTGGAGGTCTGAACGGCCCTATGGGGCCATTTTCACTATATATAGGATGCAGTGAAGCGTTGGAAAACACTGACTTCAGGGCACGGCGTGCTCCCAGCACTCTTGAAGCCGTGTGTGTGTGTGTGTGTGTGTGTGTGTGTGTGTGTGTGTGTGTGTGTCTGTGTGTGTGTCTGTGTGTGTGTCTGTGTGTGTGTCTGTGTGTGTCTGTGTCTGTGTGTGTCTGTGTGTGTGTGTCTGTGTGTGTGTGTCTGTGTGTGTGTCTGTGTGTGTCTGTGTGTGTGTGTGTCTGTGTGTGTCTGTGTGTGTGTCTGTGTGTGTCTGTGTCTGTGTGTGTCTGTGTGTGTGTGTCTGTGTGTGTGTGTCTGTGTGTGTGTCTGTGTGTGTCTGTGTGTGTGTGTGTCTGTGTGTGTCTGTGTGTGTGTCTGTGTGTGTCTGTGTGTGTCTGTGTGTGTGTGTCTGTGTGTGTCTGTGTGTGTGTCTGTGTGTGTGTGTCTGTGTGTGTCTGTGTGTGTGTGTCTGTGTGTCTGTCTGTGTGTGTGTGTCTGTGTGTGTCTGTGTGTGTGTGTCTGTGTGTGTGTGTCTGTGTGTGTGTGTCTGTGTGTGTGTGTGTCTGTGTGTGTGTGTCTGTGTGTGTGTGTGTCTGTGTGTGTGTGTGTGTCTGTGTGTGTGTGTCTGTGTGTGTGTGTGTCTGTGTCTGTGTGTGTGTCTGTGTGTGTGTCTGTGTGTGTGTGTGTCTGTGTGTGTGTGTGTCTGTGTGTGTGTGTGTGTGTATTTCATTACATGCTTTGTGCCCAGCTGATGAACCATTTGGAAAGGCCTAGGAGGTGTGACCTGGTTGAAGGAGATGTAAACTTGTTGGAAAAGAAGGTGTGTCACTGAGAATGGGCTTTGGGGTTTCAAATGCTAACACCAGTCCAGGTCTCACTCTCTGCCTGCTACCTGCAGATCAGGGTGCAAAGCCTTCGGGTACTTCTCCAGCACCACACCTACCAGCAGGCCACCACGCTCCCCAGCATGACGATCACGGACTAACCCTCTGAATGTGTAAGCAAGCCCCCGATTAAACGCTTTTGCCTTTTAAAAGAGTTGCCTTGGACAGCCAGGCCGTGGTGGCTCATGCCTTTGATCCCAGCACTTGAAGAGGAAGGCAGGTGGATCTCTGTGAGTTCTAGGCCAGCTAGTCTATAAAGTGAGTTCCAGGACAGTGAGAGAAACCCTGTCTCAAAAAGTCAGCGAAAGAAAAGGAGCTGTCTTGGTCATGCTGTCTCTTCACAACAATAGAAGAATGAATAAGACACTGGGTAAGGCAGCTGCTGCTAATGCCTTGCTAAAGGGACATGACATGCCTGTCAAATTGCCTTCTAGATACCCATGCTCATGCCCAGGGAACAGTGCTACTCTCCACTGTAGCTCGTATTTGCAGTGGGTTGCAGGGATTCTTTGCTAGTTAGTTTTCTGTTGCTGTGACGAGATGCCATGACCAAGGCAGCATCTAGAAGAAAGGGCCTGTGGTCTTAGAGGGTTAGAGTCCACTACGGTGCAGCAGCAGCAGCAGCAGGCACCTAGAGCAACAGCCGAGAGCTCACATCTCCAACAGCAAGCAGGAAACTGAGAGCTAACTCAAAATGTCGGGAGTCTTTGAAACATCAGAGCCTGCACCCAGTAATATATCTCCTCCAACAAGGCCTCACCTCCTCATCCTTCCCAAACAGCTCCACCAACTGGGAACCGAGCATTGAAACGTGTGCCTTGGGGGGGGGGGGGAATCCTCATTCAGACCACCACAGGCTCCTAACTGGCAGCGTGCTTAGAACAGCTCTAAATGGGGGCAACTACATCACTCCTCCAAGGATTAGGAAACATCACAGAAGACAGGCCACAAGGAATGCGAGAGCCCGAGGATGCGGTGTGGAGTGTTGGAAAACACTGACTTCAGGGCACAGCATGCTCCCAGTGCTATTGAAGTCACAAAAGCTGAGGTTATCTGCGCAGGAGCTATGAAAGAGTGGGCTGATAACATCTTATCATGGGAGGAAAATGGATGTTTGAGGCCCCGCCCCTGCCTGCAATGCGATAGGCAGTTAATGGTAGGTAACCAAGGGAGGGAGATTGTCTTCAGCAGTGTAACCATACCTGTTAATATTGTCTCAGCCATGCTCCTGTAATCAGCCTTAATGAAACAAGAAGGCCTGACAGTAGGAGGGGGTGACTTAGGAGAGGGAGGAGGGCCATGAGGAGTGGGAGGGGGTCAGATAGGGAAATGGGGTAAATAAGTTATATACTTATGTATATGTGCATATACATTATATATTATATTATACTATGTATAATAATGTCATGCTTAACATACAAATAATTATGCTAATAAAATGTCAAACAATGACAATTTATGAATCATGTATGCCTTCATTTCTGGTTCTTCAAAACATCCACACACAAGCCCATCAGTAAACATCCATGTGCTATTAAATGCAGTGCCCTGTGGTGGTTGGCTCACTTTTACTCATTTAAAAACAAAAAAGTTAACTCATATAACAGTCGAAAATGTTAGTAGGTCAAATGTGATGGCACACAGCTTTAGTCCCAGCACCGGAGAGGTAGAGGCAGGCAGACATCTCTGAGTTTGAGGTCAGCCTGGTTTAGACAGCAAGTTCCAGGCCAGACAGGGCCACATGGTGAAACCCTGTCTCAATACTTTTCATATTTAACACTGCATTTGATTACCTTATACCCTAGACATTAACTCATGTGGTTTATGAGCCTTCCTTTATTATTCTTGCCCTGGGCCCTGGAAATATTAAAGGCAGAAAACTGCTGAGAATAATGCAAATAAAGAGAAATATAATATCGATTAAATAGTGCACAGTACATCTGTATGATAAAATTAGATGGAAATTTCAATAAGACACATAAAACAGGGCTTGGAGTGAAACAGTTAGGGTTCAAGTTTGGCTCAGTAGGAATGAGACTTTAGTTATTTGAGCTCTTTTTGCCTCCATTTCTGCATCTGAAAAGAGGGAAATAATAGGACTCTGTTGATTAGTCCATTTGTTGATTTGACACAGGGTCTCACATAGCTTAGACTAACCTAGAACTTGCTAATGTAGTCAAGGTTGGCCTGGGATTCTGGATCATCCTGCCTGCCTTCATCTCCAGAGTGCTGGGATTACAGATGTGCACCCCCCAGCTCAGCTGCTGGCTGAAGGATTAAAACAGTCAAGCATGGCTCAGCAGGTAGAAGAATTTACCGACAAGCCTGGCAATCTAAATTTAATCTCCAGGATGAAGCCCACACTGTAAAAGGAGAAAAGCAATTCCCACAAGTTGTCCTCTGACCTCCTTACAAACACTTTCTCAAACACACACACACACACACACACAGTTTGTTTGTTTTGTTTTGGGGTTTGGGGGGACTTGTTTTTGTTTTTAGTTTGTTTTTTAGGTTTTTGTTCATTTGTTTTCTTGTTTGTTTGTCTGTTTGAGGTTTTTTGAGATGGAGGTTTCTCTGTGTAACTTTGGCTGTTCTGGAACTCACTCACTCTGTAGACCAAGCTCGACTCCAATTCACAGAGCCAGCCTGGTCTACAGAGCAAGACAATGCAGCTGAGCACAGTCCTGTAGTCTGTAAACCAAGCACCCTAAAAGCTGAGGCAGGAAGAATTTTTAATTCAAAGCCAGCCTGGGCTACAGAGACAGATCTTGTTTTCAGAAAAACAAAAAAATAATCAGGGGAATCAGGAGTGAAAGACCCATCTTGGCTACATTGTGAGTCTTAGGCAAGCTGTCTAAAAAAAAAAGTCAAACAAAATTAAAAGGCAAAAATAAACCAGAAAAAAAATCAATATGCTGACCTAGGCTCAACAGAACAAAAAGAAACAAATGAGAAAATGTGTGATTCCCAATTTGTTTCACAGAAATACAAAATTGTAGATTTTGGTACATTCCTGGTCAGTGGGTAAAGAGCTAGGAAGGAAAGAATGGACTCAAGTTGTCTACACACTTACACAGTTAGAAAGCCAATCATGTGTCTGAGGCTGGGGTCTGAAGATGATGACTACATGTGACAAAGGGATTTGGGAGTGGGGTTAACAAAAAAAAAATCTAAAATAAGGCTTTGATGGTAATGATTGCACAACTCCATCAAATTTACTAACGATACTTAGATTATATATTTGTAAGTAAATCTTATGTTATAAATTAAGCATTAAAAATAAAAGCAAATAAAAGTAAAAAAGTATGCACTGTAATCTTAGCACTCAGAAGGCAGGGGTGGGAGGATTCCCAGTTCAAGGGCAGCCAAGACTACATAGACAGATCCTGTCTCAAAAGCAAATATGCAAGCCAATCCATGTAAGAGTTCAAAACAGCAAGGGTCTTGTCGCGCATACACAGTAGCTGTCAGCATCGGTACGTGAATTATTTACAGGAAAATGATCCATTAGCCAAGAAGTATGAAATTGGAAAGGAAAAGTAAAGAGTGTAACACATTGTCACTTGTGAACAAAAATGAAAGAGCTGGACACAGCTCACACATGGGATCCCAGCACTCAGGAGGCCAAGACAGGGAGGAGGGGGACACGATGACGACACCACAAGTTTAAGGCCAGAGCCTCTCCCGACAACTGGGGGGAGGGGAGGTAAAAATAAAAATGAAACAGAGCAAGGTGACTTGGTAGGTAAAGGCATTTGTCACAAAAAGTGACCCAAGTTTATCCCAGGAGCTCCCCTAAAGGAGGGAGACAAGAACCAACCCTACAGAATTGTTCCCTGACTGCAACATGTGTTCCATGGCATTCAAGCTTACACACGTGGCAGCGCTGGAACTCACTGCGTAGACCAGGCTGGCTCAGAACTTACAGAGATCCGCCTGCCTCTGCCTCCTCAGTGCTAGGATTAAAGGCATGCACCACCATACCCACTAATAATGTTTCTTTATTTAACTTTTTAATCAGAAGTAAAGAAAATGCATGTGCATACATACATGCTTGCGTCACACTGGCATATACACATGCATCTATCTCTGGAAACATGCCCAAGAAATCAATGACAGTGACAGCTTTCAGGGAGAGAAAACAGAACTGGGGCTGGTGGTGAGCAAAAGACTGTCCTCTGAGGGATCCAGTGACTTTGGCCTTGTAACAGGTCACACATAAACACATTCCCCAGACTCTGAGGCTTAAGAGCTGGAGACATGGCTCATTGAGTAAGAGACAGGAGGCTCTGCAGAGCTCACTGGACAGCCAGCCCAGCCAAAAGGGTAGACTTCTGGTTCAACAACAGACCCTGCCTCAAAACGAGACAGAGAGCAAGAGGAAGTTGTCCGACTTGCATCCTGCTCTGGTCTCTTAATGTGTATCACACAGGCACACAAACTTGCATACTCACATATGTGCACCACATGTGCACACACACACATACCACAAAACCAAAAACAACCACAGTCTGTATGGTATCTCACGGCTTTGGGGGCTCAGGAGATAGCTTATCTCTGTTCTGGGGTGTCTGTGTTCCTATTGCTTGTTGTGTTTTTTTAACCAACAATGAGTAAAGTAAGACAAAAATGAGCGTGTGTGTGTGTGTGTGTGTGTGTGTGTGTGTGTGTGTTCACTCTGTATCACCTACAAGTCAGTGCACCCACAAGGATCTTAGTGAAATAAATGAAGAGAATGACACACATCATTTTCTCTACAGTCTTTTTATTCATCAATTCCTCATCCTCTACATCAGTGGTTCTCAACCTGTGGGCCAAGACCCTTCCCGGGGTTTGAGAGACCCTTTCATAGGGATTGCCTAAGGCCATCAGAAAACACAGATACATAACAGTAGCAAAATTACAGTTAGAAGGTAGCAATGAAATCATTTTATGGTTGGGGACCACCATGAGGAACTGTATGAAAGGGTCTCAGCACTAGGAAGCTGGAGAATCACCACTGTACATCATTCCTTTTCTCCCCAGTACCAGGGCACAGAGCCTGAAGGTCACACCCTAGAACAAAGCCTCCTCTGTTTGCAAGAGGACACATCTTGTATCATACTGACTGCAGAGAATTGTATCAGTCTAGCATCTGGGGCAGAAAATAGAGGAGGGGATTGTCCTTGGTCAGGGCTAGGGAGAAACAGACCTCTCACACACATCAAGACAGGCAGAACCCAACAGCTGGAAAGTTAACATCCAGATGTGCACAGGGGAGGGAAGACAGGGTCTTATGTGTCTCAGGCTAGCTTCAATTCCTGTCTGTCCTCTTGCCTCTGTCCCACAAGAGCCAGAACTACAGGTCTATGCCACCTGCCTGTTTGTTGAGACAAGGTCTCCATATATAGCCCTGGTTAGCCTGGAACTCTACTCCAACCAGGTTAGCCTCAAACTTATGGTGGTCTTCCTGCTTCCTGCTCACAATTCCAGGATTACAGGCATGCATCACCTCAACTAGCTCTAAATAAGTGGCCTCTGAGGGCTGACACTAAGCCATTGTTAGAAATGATGAATCTATTATAGCCGAGTTTGAACCACTGGTCCCAACCAACTCCTGGGTAATAAAATCAACTGCCCAGGTCACAAAGGGCATTTTTAAAGAATATGTACAATGGAGAGGAATCATTCAACACCATCAGCCACCAAAAAAATAAAAAGGTCTGGAAATTGAAAACATGGTGCGACATCTCTCTTTGACAACAACTAAAATATTTAGATGGTTTAGGACAATAAAATGAAAAGTGGGACAATATGTAAATGAGAATGGAGCTCTCAAACACTGCCAGTAAGTGCAAAATAGTACAGCTACTCTGCAGAATTGTTTGGCAGTCTCTTCTAAAAGAAAAAATACTTACCATATGACCCAGCATTCATCCCAAGAAATGAAAACCTGTGCACACATGCAAATGTATCAATTATGTAGAAGTTCATCCCAGCTTTACTTTGAAAACCCAAACTGGAAATAGCCAAAATGCCCTTGAGGAGATGGTGTGTCTATTCCATGGGAAAGGAATACTATTCAGGAATGAAAATGAATAAACGCTGGGTATGGCAGTTCACATCTCTAACCCCAGCCTACAGGAAACTGAGGCAGGAAGAGCTCAAATTGAGGCTAGCCTGGACTACATAAGACCCCATCTCAGAAAGTAAGTAGAAATGAATGTATGATATATTCAACAATGTGGATGGGCCTTGTGACAGTCAGTGTTAGTTGTCAACTTGATGGGACCAAGAATTACCTAGGAGGGACTGGAGAAGGCCCAACAGTTAAGAGTATATACTGCTCTTGCAAAGGGTGAGGGTTTGAGTCTAAGCACCTGTCCAAGGCTGCTTCACAACTGCCTATAATGCCAACTCTGGAGGAGCCAACACCTTTGACATCCTCAGGCATCAACATATACTCATGTGTGCAAACCCACACATAGATATACACCTACTCATAATTAAAATTAATAAAGTAAGTCTTTAAAAGCTTTTTAAAATATGAATCACCCAAGAGACAAGCCTTTAGGAGCACCTGTGGCCTGCCTGCAAGGGACTTTATTGAGTAGGTTAATTGATGCAGATTCACCTCCACTGTGGGTGTGGTCATTCCCTGGGTTAGGGGTCTTACACTGCACAACATAGAGAATGTGAGCTGAGCACCAGCATCCATCGCCCTCCACTTCCTGTGAGATGTGGCCAGTTGCTTCGAGGCCCGTCAGCCTTAACTTCCCTGCCATGATGGATTGTGTCCCTGAACTGTGAGCTGAAATAAATCCATTCTCCCTTAATTCGTTTTTGAGTATTTCATCCAGTGACAGGACAAGAAACAGACCATAAGGACACAATAGAGCAGGAGAAGCCAATTTAATGGAATCCATACTCTGGTTCTTGTGTGTATAATAACCCTGAAATGACAGTATTCCAAGAGGTGGAGAACAACTTCATGGCTGCTGGGGTTATGGTGGGGTGCTTTAAGCTTAAAGGGATGGCACCAAAGCCCTCGGAGGTGATGGGACAGGTGGGTGTCTGCACTGTGACGGTGGTGAGTCAAGTCTTCACTGGTGACCACACCTATGACAAAACTACGGAGAACAGCACACGCAGACATCAGTGACTGCTCACGACAACACTGGTGAGAGCTGGGCAAAGTCTGTCACAGATGGCACTAGTGGGCTTTGATGCTGCGTTATAGCTTTTAATTAGGGGAAACTGAAGAAAGGTAGAAGGGACCTTGGGTAGATTTTTTTTCTACAGTTTCCCATAAGCCTATAATTATGTCAAAATAAATGTCTTAAAACTGAAAAGGGGGAGTAAGGCAGAGATGAGAATCTGGCTCACAGTAAGGGCAAGTGTTTTTCTGGTGGCAACTTGGTCTCATTTTGTGCTCATGTGAGCTTGGTATCACCCTGGGAAATGTCCTTAATGTTCTTCTTGGGATAAGATTAAAAAAACAAAAACAAAAGACTTGAAATTTGCTATCTCATAGCAAGTCTGGCTGGCTCCAAGGCCACGGGGGCTGGAGACATGTGAAGACCTGTGGCCTGGCTCCTAAAACTGTTGTCACTTGCCTTACCCATAAACTGGTCAAAGCTAACACTATGGTAAGTGCATAGTGTCTGTCTGTCCATTAATAAACATGTTCTTGGGGCCGGGCGTTGGTGGCGCACGCCTTTAATCCCAGCACTCGGGAGGCAGAGGCAGGCGGATCTCTGTGAGTTCGAGGCCAGCCTGGTCTACAAAGTGAGTTCCAGGACAGCCTCCAAAGCTACAGAGAAACCCTGTCTCGAAAAACCAAAAAATAAAAAAAATAAACATGTTCTTGGAGCTGGAGGACAGCTCAGCAGTTAAGAGCATGCACTGCTCTTGCAGAGGACCCAAGTTCGATTCCCCAGCACCCACATGGTAGTTCCCAACAGTCTCTAATCCAGGCCCCCAGTGGTACAGACAGACATGCAGGCAAAGCACCTGTATGACAGTGTCAGCCTGGTGTGGCAGGCTCCCTTACCAAAAGTCTTCAAGCCCTAACACAAGCCCCTTCCTCTGTGTCCTCTTTGGCTGGGTAACCAGGAGGGCTCAGTCTCATGTCGTCTAGGTGTTGTCCTTGCTTCTGCTTCTTATGCTTGTCCTTTTCTAAACAGACTGCACAAATGCTTCTCTATATTTTTTTTTTGAGGCAGGGTTTAGAAAGCGTAAAGCCCTGGCTGTCCCGGAATTCACTCTATAGACCAGGCTGGCCTCCAACTCACAGAGATACACCTGCCTCTGCCTCCCGAGTGCTGGGACTAAAGGCGTGCGCCACCACCACCCTGCTCACCTATGTCTTACACCAGGGTTATTTCAAAGCTTACCAGGAACAGGTCTTTGCCGGGTCTGCACAGCATTAGGCTGTTGGGTTGGGTTGAGTTAGTTAACTAGACTAACTAGAGTTTGGTTGAGGAGAAATAGCTAGGCTAACAGACGAGCAGGCTGCAGTGTTTTCTGTTCTTCTGTGTTTGGATCTCAGTTGGCTGGAGGCACTTCTGAAAATTAACTATTAGATTTTATTTCTTACAACTTTGACTATCATTTCTTCACCACAGCCTTTCCACTTTTCTGGGTTTGCTTGTTTGTTTTAATTGTGTGTCTGTGTCTGTGTGTCTGTGACACACACACACACACACACACACACACACACACAGGTTCTTAGGATTTATTTGGCTCACATCTGAGGGTACAGTCCATCACGGTGGGGAAGGCATGGCTGCTGGAGCAGGAAGTGGTTCCTCGTATTGTGTCCACAGTCCTTCCAGAAGCAGGAAGATGGGCGCCAGGGCTCCGATGCTTTCTCCATTTCCCCTTTTTATTCAGCCCAGGCCCCCATCCCACAGCATGGTGCCATCCACAATCAGAGTGAGTCTTCTCTATGGCTACACCTGTCTGGAAACAACCTCAGAGTGGACATGCCCAGTCTGGGTGATTCTAAATGCAGCCCAGTTAACAGTGAAGGATAACCATTGCATTCCCTCAGGCCAGGGGTACAGCTCAGTGGCCGAGAGCTTGTCTGAGAACAAAAGCCTAGGTTAGACCCACAGCATAAACAAACACTCTTTATTCTCTCTTCCCCCGTGCTGTTCCACTTTCTGTCTTGGCATATTTCCCTACTTTTGAGAGCGGAATAACTTGTCTGTTATTGGATACTGAATTACCCTAAAACTTTACATCATAAAACACCAGTTTGATTTGTCTTCTCAGTTTTGGAATTTGGTTTGTCTTCTCAATTTTGGGGAACAGTTTAGCTAGATGGTCCTGGCCCAGGCTCCTGAAGCTGCGGGTGATTTGCTGTAAAGTTCTCGATCATCTGAGGACTCACCTGGGGCCAGAAGCCACACTACCTCAGCTCATCGGCTAGTGGACAAAGACTTCCAATCTTTGTCACACAGACCTCTCCAAAGGGCTGCTCACATCATGCCAATTGCCTTTCTTTGTAATGGGAGGATGACACACATCAGACACCCTTATGGAAATACATGACTTCTAAAGAATGACAGCTCTCCTGACCCGATGGCATGGGCACAGGGGAGCTGGATGAGCGGGGCGACCCCAGTGATCTGGACTGACCAACTCAACTACAACCCAGGTCTACAGTCAAGCCTTGAGTTAGCCCACCCTAGCATCTACCCCATGTAGGACCTGCTGGAGCTTGTGAAGGAACTGGTCCTGTGGAACGATGCCCACAGGATCTTCATGACTTGGGGTGACTGAGGGAATATCCGAGAGGAGTTCCAGTGAGAATCCAGTGATGATGGTGCACCAGAAACCAGAGGCCACGAACCAGTGTCTCATTGCAATGAACATTGTCAATAAAGCTGATTGGACAAAGGGGTATCCTATATGACACACCGAGGCTCCCAATGCTATCAGCAAGAATGAAGAAGTGTTGGAGAAGCTGGATTGAAGAGGGTTTTTTTAATATAGATATAATTTGTTTATTTGTGTTTTTATGTTCATTGGTGTTTTGCCCAAATGTATGTCTGTGTGAGTGTGTCAGATCCCTGGGACAGGAATTAAAGACAGTTGTGAGCTACCAGGTGGATGCTGGGAATCGAACTCAGGACCTCTGGAAGAACAACCAGTGCTTGCTTGCTTGGTTTGGTTTGATTTTTTTTTTAATTTTCATTTGGGAGACTGATTCAGAGGAGAGGGAAGGATGTGGAGGGACTGAAAGGTGAGCAGGATTGGGGTACATATGTGAAATTCCCAAAGATTCAGTAAAGAAACTACATTTTTTAAAAATGGCAGCTGTCTCCTCACAGTGGCACTATTGTTGGTGCTCAGGGTCAGGGTCAAGGGATCCTGCTCCTGTCCCCTTACTCAAAGAATTGAAACAAAAGCCCACGCTGACTGCAGAGTGACTATTGAGGAAGCTTTATTCAAAGCAAAGCCACAGTGCAGGCCAGAACACACTTCAGAAGAGCCGTGGACCTTAATGAGCAAGGAAGTGCTCGGGGCCCAAGTGTCACTTAGGGCTTGCCTGCAAGGATCCAAGAGAGGGACGAACTTGATTCCTACTGGGCATAGTGAGAATAGTGCTTTGTTCTGACTAATAGATTATGTCATATAACCATTTTTAAACTGTGTATGTCCCCTGTCAGAATATACCTGTTTTATTTGTATATACACTCAATTGCATAGACACAAGATTGTAACTAGGGGATCTCAAGATACTAAAAGTCCTTGACAAGTGTGTAGGGTAGTCACCTGAAAACCCAGCACCAGGTAAGCAGAGGTAGTTCACACCTGCCTGGACCACATAGAAAGTTCAAGCCAGCCTGGGTATATAGCAAGACCATGTTTAAAAAACCAAAACACACATAACATACATTCATATTTGGCCAGGGAAATGGCTCCGTGCATTAAGACACCTAACACCAAGCCTGAGATCAATTTCAGAGGCCCACACAGGAAAAGGAGAGAACCTGCTCCCACGTGCTCAAGCACACACACACACACACACACACACACACACACACACATGAAATAGTTAAAAACAAAGCATATCAAAGGGCTGCAGAGACAGCTCAGTGGTTGCATGTACTGCACTCACAGAGGTCTAAGTTTGACTCCCAGCATCCACATCAAGCAGCTTTACAAACACTTGCAGCTCTAGCTGCAGGAGATCCAACACTCTCTTCTAATCTCTGAGGGTTCCTGCATGAATGAGGCACACATGACCTCGCAAAGGGACACATGAGTCACTCTGTAGAAGCAGCAGCTGAGGGCAAAAATGTGTGCTGCTGTACAGTCCTGCCCCCTTCTCCAGACCAGGATCCCAGTCAGGGAACAGCAGCATGCACAGTGGGCAGGTCTTCACCCCTTAATTAATGTTATCAGCAAATTTTCCATAAGCACGCACAAAAGCCCAACTCGAGGTGATTCCAGATTCTGTCAAATTGACACTAATTATCAGACACAGGCTCCGTCCTGATTTCTTTCCCATGGTTCTTTTGTCTGATGTCACCAGATGGCAAAACCAATCCCACAAAGGAGACTTGGACAAAAGTAACAGCAGCTATAGAAGTAGCAGGAAGGAGGTGTTTTGACTCCTTGTGAGTACCTCTCAAATGCTGCATAGTATGTGAGCATGCTATACAGAGGCTTAAGCCACTTCTATAACAGTCCAAACAGCTGCTCACTTTGCACTGAATGCCTCAAGTCAGAGTGCTCATCACCACTCCAGGAATAACTCACTCTTCTGGCTGGGACACTTGAGCATTTGTTCAAAGGAATGCTGACTGACAGTGACTGTGTCAGACAATGCATTCGGCACTGGGAAAATAGCAGCAAAGAACAGAGATGAGGTCTCTCGTTTCCTGTTGTGGGATATGGAAGAAAAATGAAAATACAGCAAGCTTGGTTATGCAGGGGCTAGAGATAGAGTCTATGAAGACAAAATGAAACTCAATAAAGGGTACCGGGTATAAATACACAATAAGTGGCAAGGGTATTGTTACTATATAAGGGTAGCCAAGGTTCCCTGAGGAGAAGAACATATGAACGGTCTCCTAAACAAAGGCAGAGCAAGGTCAAAAGCCCTGAAGCAGGAACGAATGACTTCCTCGTAGTCAAAAGTATCTAGTAGCTGGGGATATGGTCGGTTGGTTGAGTGCTTGCCTAGCATGAAGAAGGCCCTGGGTTTAACTAGCACCACATAAGCCAGGCATACTGCCATATATCTGCGACCCATCACTTGGAGGAGAAAGCAAAAGGATCAAAATTCAAAGAATTTCTTAGCTACACAGCATATTTGATATCGACCTGGGTTACATGAGACCCTGTCCCCACAAAAGGCAGTCTTAACTCTATCCACAAAGCCATGAATCACAGACCCACACCCATCACTGAACCCTTGTCTTGGTAGGGCTGATGGTTAGGCCAAAGGCTCAACAGCTGTTCCTCAGCTCAGCAGCTTTTATGAAATTACCATTCTGTCTGCACCTTCATTCCAGTCTGATAAAAATGTCACACTTCCGATCTGAGCTGCAGCTCAGCTGGGAGAGTACTTGCCTACCCTGCACAAAGTCCTGGGTTCAAACCCCAGTACCAAACAAAGAGGTCTAGTGTCTCATGCCATAGTCCCAACACTACAGAGGTGAAAGCAAGAAGACCAGCTACATAGCAAGTCCCGGGCCAGCCTGAGACTGTGAAGAGTCTGCTTCAAAACAAATTAAAGTTAAAAAAAAAAAAAATACCAGGCTGCACAAGAGGGAAAGAAAGGCTCCTCCCACCTCCCTACCCCCTTCCCCCGCTGACCATCACAAGGGTCCCCCACTTCTTCATTCTCCAGTTCCCCAGCATCCTTTTCAACAAAGAAGGTGGAAATGTGACTGTATATGAGTTAGGCAGCTTACTCTAAGCCATCTCCAAGCAGCAGACAGAATCGTCATCACTGATAATGACAGCCCCAGCACAAAGCAGGAGCCCTACTGATTGAATCATCCCTCTACTCTGTGTCTCGCCGTCATCCTGCACACTCACAAGCCTGCCACCTCCTCCACATACATCCAGCAAATCTGATTAAGTGTGTGTGTGTGTGTGTTGTGGAAGACACACAGGAAAGTCTCCAAACTGGACCTGGGAACCCTGACACTCCCAGGTTCTTTTTTCTGCCTTGTGGTGTTCCAGTTATTTGGTGCTCTGTAACAAAACATCCAGAAACTTAATAACTTCAAGCAGCTGCGATGTCTGTCCTGCTCCTGAGTTCGGTTTGGCCAGGGACAGCTTGTCTCCACTCCACTCTGGAATGCAGACATGCAGCCTTTCCTCCCAAATACTGGATTCTCTGGGAGCCTGGAGGCAACACCCTTGCAGACAGTGGCTCAAAGCCCTGTGATCCTTTATGGCTTGGCCCCTTAAGTCATAAAGGCTCATTTCTGACACATTTACCAGAAGAAAGTCACTAACACCAACCTGTAGGTGAGAAACGGGGAGAGAATGGTCGAAGTACATGTAAGGATTTTAAAGTCTATTAGATTGAATGAGGCCACTAGATTTGATCATTATTTTTAGTTTGTTTTTGAGACAGGATCTCAGATAGCCAATGTTTGCCTCCACTCTGTGGCTAAGGCTGGCCTTTTAACTCCTGATCCTTCTGCCTCTACCTCCCAAGAACTGAGGTTATAGGCTCCTCGATCAGTTTATGTGATGTTGGGGATGAAGTCCAGATCCTCAAGTATGTTAGGCAAGCACTCTATCAACTCAGTTACATCCCCAGCCTGGCCATAGTTGTTAAGCACAAATGCTAAGGATGGTGTTTTATTTCTGCAGAGGAGTCACTAAGCAGAACTTAGCAAGAAGAGGGAATGTCTGCAAGTCGACTTAATGATCTTTTGTTTGGGAATCCTGCGAGCTTACTTCCCCCACCCCCAACTGCATCTCTTCTCTGTGCTTAGGCCCAGAAAAGTCAAATTCCTTTGCTAAATAAACAGAAGTTGGGACTGGAGTTCACCCTGGGCCCAGCCTTGTACAACAGAACATTTATTCACTCACTTCAAGGTGAAGCCCACGAGGATCAAACCTAACTTAGAGTTTGCATCCAACAAGGAATCGGGTGCCAGTAAAACCTTCCAGAGAGACTCTATATCTCTGGATGTCTGGTTAGTTTCATGCTCAAGTTTAGCAGATCCTTCAACAAGTAGAGTCTGTTTCAATACACCCAAAACAGCTTTCGTTTTCTCCAGGGAACAGTTGGACTAGATGTCCTGGAGTTAGATTGACCATGTGACTAAGTCCAAGCCAAGGAAATGAAGACACATGTAAGAGAAGCTACTTCTGATCCTGGTTCATAAAAACCTAGTGTGGAACTTTATCTTCTTTTCTTCCCTGGTCCACTGTCAGGACAGAGGGACGGAGGGGGTCCAAAGTATCGAGACAGGAGGCCTGAATGCCAGAGTCTCTATGTGGCAGAGAGCATGGAGCCAGGCATGGCAGCACAGGCTTTTAGCCCCAAGACTCAAGAGAGAGGCTAATAATCCCTGTGAGTTCAAAGCCAGGCTGGTCTACATAGTAAGTTGCAGGTCAGCCAGGGCTACATAGTGAAGCCCTGTATAAAAGAAATAATAATTAAAACAAAAGAAATTAGCACAGATCTTGTTTCATCAGTAAAAAATGGACTCTCTTTAAAAGATTTCTTTTTTATGTCATGTGCATGAGTGTTTGCCTGTGTGTACATATGTATCTGGACCACATGCATACCTAGTGCCCAAGGATGCCAGCAGAGGATGTGGGATCCCCTAAAATTGGAGCTCTGTGAGCTACCATGTGGATGAGACAACTCTCCAGGCCTCCAAATAAACTTTTATTACCTCAAGCTCCCTAGCAAAGATGTTTTGGTGGTTGTCTATATGGACTGTCATTCAGGAAATGGTTCTCCTCTTCCCCTCCTGTCAGTGGGATATACACCACTATTAGACACTGGAACGGGGAATGGATGGTGAGTTTTGCCCCTAGCTAAATATAATAAAACTTATTGTCTACTGGGGTTTCGCAAGCTAAACAGGTAACTTTTCCAGGAATGCATTATTCCACTCCCAAAATAGGTTAATAAGAAAAGCAAGATTTGCAGGCACACTGGCTTTTTTTCTTTTTCTTTTTAAAATCACATTCAAGGTTAACTGAAGGAGGAAAACCACACCCTCTGATACAGTGTTCCTAAGAGGCCACTCACTGGAGAACAGTGAAGCCCCCCTTCCCCCCAGGACTTCTGGCTCCCACCTCCACCCTTAGACAATGCCCGAAACAGTATGTTTTAAGAAGCACCAGCCACAAGAAAGGAGAGGAAGAGACTCTAGAGAGGCAAACACCAGAGACTTAGGGCGAGGCGCGTTGGGTCTCTTCCGCGAGCAGGGCTGCAGTAGAGCGCGTGCTCGCCCGCACACCCACAACCCCACACTACACATACACGCAACAAAACCTCAAGTCCTTCCCGGCTGTCCCCCACGCCCTTCCCACGAGATGAGCAGCAGGCTCCTGGGTACTGGGAGGAGATGCAGCAGGGAAAGAGCCCGCGGGGAGCTGGTGCCTGCCACCCCCACGCGGGACCGCAACGGGCAAAGGGCGCGGGCCGAGAAGGGCGGAGCCCTGATTGCCTGGAGATGCGGAGCGCCCCCGCCCCAACGCGCGCGCTGACCACGCCCTCACGGACTGACCACACCCCCTCTGCGGCGGGCGAGAGGCGGGGCGGGGCGCGGTGTATATAAGGCGAGGGGCGGGCGCCGCTCTTTTGTCTCTTGCTGCAGCAAGGCGAGTGGGAGTACCTGGAGCGCGAGCTCGAAACCAGACTCCACGGTGAGGCACATCGCTGGGTTTAGGGCCTACCCTGGGTGGGGTCGGGGCAGCTTGTGGCTGGCGGGCGCGTCCCCCCTGGGTTGCAACAGGCGACCCGGCGGTTTGGAACATTCCGAGGCTGGCCGGCCACGCCCTGGGACTTCGGAGGGAGGGTGTGGTGGACGAGCCCCGTATCCTCGGCCTCCGGGCTACGGGAACGCCCCGGGCCGGGAATGCCACGTCGAGAGGTGTCCGCGGAGGGCGCAGGATCCAGGGATCGCTGGTCATCCCCAAGCCTCAGGCCACCCACTATCGCCTTGGTTCGCCCATCAGGGTTGTAAGAAAATGGCAGACAAGCCGGACATGGGGGAAATCGCCAGCTTCGATAAGGCCAAGCTGAAGAAAACCGAGACGCAGGAGAAGAACACCCTGCCGACCAAAGAGAGTGAGTGTGCCCCCGCCTCCGGGTTCCCACCCCAGCCTTCCCTGCTGTGCCAGCCCGGCACCCCCACCCCCATCCGGCCACTATCCTCCCACCCGAATCTGAGAGGCCACAGCCACCTTTCCAGTTACACAAAGCACTTTGTCCCTTCCAAACCCCTTCTTGTCCCCAGGCCTCGTGGGTGCCTCACCCACACCAGGTTTGTGGGGGCGGGGGGGGGCTGCAAGGTGGCTGGCTCCTGCCTCCAATGCCCACATCCCGCCCTCCGCAGCCATTGAACAGGAAAAGAGGAGTGAAATTTCCTAGACTGGAGGATCTCTCCACCCCACCCCACCCCGTCATCTCCGAGACCCCCTCGTGATGTGGAGGACTAGCCACCTGCAAGATGGACGCGAGCCACAAGCTGCACTGTGAACCCGGGCATTCCGTGCCGATGCCACCGGCCCGCGGGTCTCTGAAGGGGGACCCCTCACTAATCGGACTGCCAAATTTCACCGGTTTGCCCTGGGATATTATAGAAAATTATTTGTATGATTGATGAAAATAAAACACCTCGTGGCATGGCTGGCGTGGTCTGAATCTTTTAGTCGAGTACGCGTGGGCAGAGCGGCACTGGAAGTGAGTTGTGCCACAGAAACGGGCGGGGTGGGGGGGCATCACTCTTATTTTGGTTTTACGTGCTTTGCCTTAAGGTTTCCTGGGTTCTCAGCCGCTTGGCTCTCAATGCAACCCTCGTAAAATTTAACTCCATTTTGAAATATGCTGCCCAAACGACTAAGATGTAACCTCTTCCGTCCTGTAACCTCTCACGCATAACCAGAAGCAGTGATTTAAAGTCTGAGAGGAAAGGGGGCAAAGAGTCATTCTAGAATGTTGGGATTGGGCGAGGTCAGGGTCGGTCCCTCACAAATACACAAGGTTTTCCTCTAGATGTTACAGAATGAGATGAAATTTAAAAAAAAAAAATCAAAGGCCAGGTTTAGGGAAACAACTGTTTTATCCGAACTTGCAGAACGGACATCAGAACGACACCACAGGGAACAGCTCAGGTTTGGGGAGGGTTTTTTGCTTTGGATTTTGGGGTTTTGTTTTCTGTCTCTGAACCTTCTGCGAATGCGTTAGCCATTAGAGGAGCAGTGTTGTCTGAGCTGCCCCGGCTGAGATCTGCAGGAAGGGTGGAGGTGAGAGGAGGGAGTGTGGCTGCCTTGCGGCTGAACTGAAGGAGGTCACACCCTCTCATGACCCTCGGGGAAGGGGTGGGACCAGCCCACGAGGGGCCTAGTGGAGGAGGAGGAGCCCAGGACTACTGGGCTTGAACCAGGTTTAAGATTACAGGGGTGGCCTTTTCCTGGAGGAGGGGCAGGAGTAAGACAATTGGACAGGGTTTGTCCCACATTTTTGTCTTTCCCCCAAGGAACTTGACAAATGGTTGTGGGCAGTTAGTTCAAATGAGGTGTATCCTCCGGCAACAAGAAATTTAAAACCTAGCAGTGAGACAGGCAGTCAGGGCAGATCAAAGGCAGATTGGTTGGGAAAACTGCCTATTTTACATAAAGGCGCAACATAAGGGACCTACACTCTCAGTTCCTGCTGCTGGTACCTGGAGGCCTAAATGGGGAAGGATTCCTTTTCACTGGAAATAGCGATTCCCCCATGAAGCTTTTATAGTGACCCAGGACAGGATGAGCAGTCCTAAACTTGAGTAAGAAGTCTCTAGTTGATGCTCTCCTAAGTGGGCCTGATCTCAATTAGTTCAGAAGAAAGAAAAGAGAGAAAGAGAGCATACTGATCATAACTCACTTCACCTGGTCCATCTTGGTCATGCTAAAGCCACACAGATACCATGCTTCCCTTTTCCCGCGCTGGTTTGTTGGCTCTTGTACCTTGATTGGAGGGCTAGAGCTTGATGAACCTGGGATAATTACCATGCTTTAGGGAAGCCAAGCATACTCATTTTCCTCCCTGGGCCCAATCCGAGGTAGGAAGGAAGTTCTGTTAATTTACAATTGTGGCTAATGACGGAAGGCTGCCTATTCCCTAAGAGGCCAGCTCTGTTAGTCAGCATTGTCACTAGAAGAAACACCTGTGAGATGGAAATAGAAAAGATTTCTTTTGTCTTAGAAGCTCCAGTTTGTGTTCTACTGACTAACCCTGCTCTGGATCTGTGGTCAGGCAGAGGCAGCGCGTCAGAGCAGGGCTGCAGAGCAAAGCAAAAGCACTCACCACCAGAACACATGAGCAGCAAGCAAAAGAGGAAGGGGTGGGCGTGGGGGGGGAACCATCCCACAATACACCTTCCACTTGGCACCAGCTCTTAAAAGGTTCTACCACCTCTCAACAGTGCCACCCTAAGGATCAAGTCTCAACCATTTCAAGATCCAAATCATCTGGAGAACCGTGTATGTATGTGTAGGTTAGGAGATGTTTTTTGAGCTAGGCATGGTAGTGCAGACCTATAATCTCAGCCCTTGGGAAGAGGGGTTAGGAGGACTTGGAGAGCTACCCAGTGAATTAAAGAGCTACTTGAGACCCTGTCTCAAAGAATAAAAAATAAGGATACTGGGAAGCTTATTTCTACAATATTAGGAGGCCATGTACAAGTACCTATCACTGTCCTGGGTCTGCAGAATTTTGTTTGGTTTTTTTTACATGCAAGTAACGCTAGAGACATAAGCAGATGAGGAAGTCAACTGTGAGAGCAGTGGCCTTGGTGAAAGAGGAAGCGTTTGAATGAAGACAAGAAGTGAGAAGAGAGTGGGATTTGCTCAGCCGTAGGCTCCTCCTCCCGTTGACACCAGAGCATGCTCAGTGAGGTGAAAGAGCGAGCCCTGAATAAAAACAGAAGCCACCTCAAAGCGAACCCAGGAAGGAAGGTGGGTGTGTTGTACCCTGTAGTCATTTGGAGGCCACTATAGATTTGGGGGTCAAAATAAAGTGATCCGAGAGGTATGTGAGAGTGTGGGAAGACACAAATAGTATCACCAGCAGCAGCACCTCCCCCAGCACAGCCGGCTCCACCAAACCAACCCCATCATCACTAGTACTTTACTGCTGCCGTAATCACCACAACTCATGACACCCACACTGTCCACAACAGCTCCTCCATGACACCATTACCCTCACAATCACCATTACCACCACCACCATTCACAATCACCATTACCACCACCACCATGTCACCAACACCACTATCCCCTTTACTACACCTCCCCCACTATCATAATCACTACCATAATCACTGGCCTGTCCTTGGGGTTCTGACAGGATACGCCCTCAGCTGCAGCCACTAAGAGCACCACCTGTGCACATTCACTAAATTCCCTTTTAAAAGGGCCCTACCCACCTCCCATCCTTCTCCCTCTCTCCCCCTCTCCCCCTCTCCCCTCTCCCCCTCTCCCCCTCTCCCCCTCTCCCCCTCTCCCTCTCTCCCTCTCTCCCTCTCTCCCTCTCTCCCTCTCTCTCCCTCTCTCCCTCTCCCTGTCCTGCTCTCTCTGCCTCTCTCTTTCCCATTCTCTTTCCCCTTTCTTCCTCTCCCCTCTCTCCCTGCCCCCAGGCCAGTCTCCCCCCTCCCCTTTTCCCTTTTTATGATCCCTTTCCCTAACTTTAAAAAAAAAAACCCTCTGCTTGAATCCTGTCTCATGGCGTCTTTCTCTTGCATGCTGCTGCTTTTCTTAAATTATAACAATCACCATCCTCACACTGATACCATCATGCTTGGTGCCTATGGCCAGAAGAAGGTATTGAATCCCCTGGAACTAGAGTTATAGATAATTATGAACTACCATGTGGGTGCTAGGAATCAAATCCAAGTCTTCTGGCAAAACATCCAGTGCTCTTAAGCACCAAGGCATCTCAACAGGTCTTTGTTTTTAAATTCCCTTTTGTGTGTGCATGTGTATGTGTACATGAGTGTGTGGATACATGTGCCCATACTTGCACATGTAGAGACCAAAGGTCAACATGGGACATCTTCATCTACTGCATGCTCGATACCTTATTTTTTTTATTGTTGTTTGTATGTGTGTATGTGTTCCTGTGTATGCTGTGTAAATGTGTGTTTGTGCGTGTGTGAAAGCAAAGGTGAGCACACCAGCACTTGTATGGAAAGTCAGAGGACAACCTTCAAGTCTTCACTTTTTCACCCTGTCTGGCACAGCCTCTCTTTGCTGCAGCGTAAGCCAGGCTCACTGGCCCAGCTTCTAGAGCACCTCCCATCTCTCCCTCCTGTCTCTTTGTAGGAACACACAGGACCTGCAGATGCCTGTACTGTTGTAACCAGCCTGTTTACATGGGTTCTAGAGACCCTAACTCAAGTCGTCAGGGTTGTAAAGAAAGCTTATTTTTTGAATGGGGATCTCTCACTAACGCTGGAACTCACTGTTTGGGCTTGACTTGCTGGCCCATGGGATCTGCCGTCTACAAGCACTGGAGTTACAAACGCATGCTTCCACACGCAGCTTTTGACGTGGCTGCTAAGAATCTGAACTCAAGTGTCTGTGCTTGTGCAGCAAGCACTTCACCCACCGAGCCATCTCTCCAGCCCTTTTTAAAAATTCTTATGTACTTATTTTATGTGTAAGAGTGTTTTGCCTGGCCGGGCAGTGGTGGCGCACACCTTTAATCCCAGCACTCGAGAGGCAGAGGCAGGCGGATCTCTGTGAGTTCGAGGCCAGGCTGGCCCGACAGCCTCCAAAACAATACAGAGTAACCCTGTCTCTTAAAAACCAAAAAAAAAAAAAAGAGAGAGAGAGAGTGTTTTGCCTGCATATATGCATATACACCACGTGTATGCCTGCTGTCCTTGGAGGCAAAAAGAGGGTATCAGATCATCCCCTGAAACTGGAGTTACAGATGGGTAACCCACCGCTGTGGGTGCTCCTGAGCTGTATAAGAAAGCAGGCTGAACAAGCCAGGAGGAACAAATCAATTAGCCGCACTCCTCCATGGCTTAGCTCCTGCCTCCATCTTCTTGCCTGGAGTTCCTGCCCCAACTTCCCTCAGTGACAGAGTGTGAACCAAGAGTTGTAAGCTGAAATAAAGCCTTTCTTCCCCACCTTGCCTTTGGTTAAGGTATTTTATCACAGCAATAGAAACCAAAGAGAGCACCCAAAGTCTCACTGACTTACAACAACAAAAATAGGTACTACAATCATATTACTAGCAGTTGCTACTCAGTTTCTCATCTGCACTCCTTTTTCATTCTGAGAGGCAGGGAACAAGCAGGCCCTATCTAGGACACAAACGTTGCTATGGCCAAAGGAGAAGGTTACACAGAGTCACTCAATGGTGTCTCCCTCTTCTCAGACTTGACTTCCATCCAATCACACTAAGCAAAGCAAATCATGCATCAAGGTACTATCAGACACAAGCCATCAAGCTATGGTGTCTAATTCTGTCATGAGGAGAACAAGAAATAATTAGTAACCTGGGGTAGTTTGAATGTGAGATGCACCCACTTGATCTCCAGCTGGTGGCTCTGTTTGGGAAGGTTATGGAGCCTTTAGGAGTGGAGATTTGCTGGAGGAAGTATGTCACTGAGGAGCAAGCCCATTTCCTGTTCTCTCAGCTTCCTGACTGCAGGCCAGCCTCGGGCTTCTCCTGCTATGCCTTCCCCAGTGATGAACTCTAACCCTCTGGGAAAGCAAAGCAAAGCAAAATAAACCCTTTCTTTCCTAACTTCCTTTGTGTCAGGGTATTTTATCATAACAAAAGAATAACCAATATAAAGGCACAACACAATTTATTGTGTGTACCACAATGCATATACAGAGAAATTTTTATAGAGTATCTTTCTTAAATCAGACACATTGACTCCCACCTGCAGTTCCAACACTGCAGAGGTGGAGGCAGGAGGATCAAGAGTTTCAGGTCATCCATGGTTACATTGTGACTTGGAGCCATCCAGGGTAAATGAGACTCTGTCTCAAAAAAAAGGTTTTTAAAGATTATCTTTTTTTAGTAGGGCATGATGGCACACGCCTCTAATCCCAGCACTCAGGAGGAAGAGGCAGGTGGATCTCTGTGAGTTTGAGGCCAGTCTGGTCTACAAAGTAAGTTCCAGGACAGCTTCCAGTTTAGAAACCCTGTCTCTAAAACCAAAAGAAGAAGAAGAAGAAGAAGAAGAAGAAGAAGAAGAAGAAGAAGAAGAAGAAGAAGAAGAAGAAGAAGAAGAAGAAGAAGAAGAAGAAGACTATCTTTCTCTATTTCACCTTTGTGTTCCAATGGGAATCATGTTGATTCGTGTTTTTACAGTGTAACACTGTAAAGTTATCCTTAATTTTTATTTCAAAAAGAGAAATATCATCAAATATTTGACCGATTAAGACATGAGGTCCCTGATGATGAGTTGATGATGGCTGTCACTTTGCTGGTGACAGGTTAAGGAATAATGTGGACTGTGATCCTAGCACAGGAGCCATGGGAGGAAACCTGCTTGAAGCTTCTGGGGAAACTGTACATAATGAAAACATACAAATGCCACTGTTGAAGGATGTGATGTTTGAACCAAGACAGTCATCTTGAAGTTATTAAAGGAAACTGAGCTGAACACGAAGGTAACACTAAGTGCTAGCTGAGCCCTGGAGTCACAGAATTTCCTAAAAGGGCTGTGTCTTTGAACTTCTTGGGTGAGTAATAAACTTCCCTGTGCCTAGTCAGACGGCTCCGCAGGTAATGCTCCTGCCACGCAAGCTTGAAACAGAGTTCCAGCGCTGCCATGCCGGTGCCCAGAGGGTGAGACACAGAACCTGTGTCTGCTCAGCCAGACTAGCCTTATGGGCGGTGAGCTCCGGGTGCGGCTTGACAGCTTTGTTCGATGAGTAAGGTAAGGAGTGACTGAGGAAGGCTCCGAATTCAACCTCAGAGCTCCACAGGCACATACACACATGTGCACATGTACACAAATGAAAACATGTATACCCACATGGGAAAAACAAATCAGTTTTCTCATATTTGCAAACTCTGTAGTTGGGTTTTCTGTTATCGTCAAAAGAACTCTGACGCCCACCGTCAGGCATCAGAGAAGTCTAACATCAGAAGCAATGCAGACTCAAGCAAGAGAAAGACCAGCAGATGGTGACTGGCTGCAAGCATCTAGCAATCAGCACGATGGTCCAGCAGGTAAAGGCACTGCCACCAACCTTGATGCCCGGCAGCTTCGGTTCAGGCTTTTGGGACCCTCATGGTGAAAGAAGAGAACTGACTCTGTCAAGTCGTCCTCTGGCTCTGCATGTCCACAAACAGATATAAGTAATGTGAATTTTTTTTAAGTTAGGGACTAGAGAGCTAGGTCTGCAGTTAAGAGTGCCTACTGCTTGTCCAGAGGACCCAAGTTCAGTTTCTAGCACTCATGCTGGGTGACTCATCGCTACCTGTAACTGCAAGTCCAAGGGATCCAACGCCCTCTTCTGGCCACTGTGAGCACCTGCACACGTATGGTGTGTGTGCACGAACACACACATGCACACACACACAAGAGCAGCACATGCCCTAAACTGCTGAGACATCTCTAGGCACTTATTTATTTCTTGAAACAAGGTTTCATGCTATAGCACCGGCTGGCCTAGAACTCACTATCTAGCCCAGGTTTATAGGGAGAGGTCTCACGGACCTGCAGCACTGACCACGCCCATTCGGGCATGGTCACAGGTATACGTGGGAGAAACAAGGGATAAAAGAGGGGGCAGGAGGGAACCACGCTCTCTCTTGGATGTTGGTTGAGGTCCGGAGAGCAGAGTGCTTCTCAGCTTCTCATGTAAGTTATTTCTCCCTTTCAAATAAACATAGTATGACCCCCCCCCCATTCCCAATATCCTTGGTGTGGTTAGTTTCTCGTCTACACAGGTTGACCTCAAACTCACAATAATTCTTTTGCCTTAGCCTCCTAAGTTCTGACCTGTCAGATATGAGCCTCCACACCACCCTCTGCTTTATATTGTGAGTGCACAGTGTGTGTGTGTGTTGAGGTAGCCCAGGCTGTCCTTAAACTTGCTATGTAGCTGAGGATGACACTGAACTTACCCTACTACCTCCACAAGTTCTGGGATTACAGGTGTGCACCCTATACCAAATTTGTATGGTGCTTGGGACTGAACCCAGAGATATGTGCATGCTAGGCAAGCACTAACAATTGTGACACATACTCAGCCCTTGATTATAGTCTTCAGATAGGATTCCTTCTCAGAGAAATTACTTTTGCTCTTAAGGTCTTCAACTGACAGGATGCCATCTTCCCATAAACTAATCTCTTGTGACTCAGGTCACCAAAACACCTCTGCATCAGCTTCTAGATTGTAGGGGACTAAATAACTGAGCACCACACTCTACCCAAGAAGACACATGGCATCAGCCACTGTAGTTCCCTTTGTCTCCTTGAAGATTCTAGGTTCATCTGCTGCTGGCCTGGCCTGCATGGAGAGCACAGACAGGAATGCAGAGACCAGCTCCTACAGAACTGGGGCCAGGAAATGTCTGACCCCGAGGGCAGAGAGGGCGGGTGGAGCCTGAGGGCAGAAAGGACCCTCAGAGCCACTCGGCCAGACCTTGGGTAATGCTCCCAGACCTCCTCCTCCAGGACAGAAATAACCTCTTAGAAGTTCACTCCTTGTGTTTTCCAAGTATGTAGCTCAGAACGAATCTATGCAGCACAAAAATCAGAGAAACAGTTTGTTTAAGAAAAGTATTAGACAAAGGACCAAACAAGAAACATTCTAAACTTTTTAACATCTATTTATTTATTCATTGTGAGCGCCCGCGCGCGCACGTGTGTGTGTGTGTGTGTGTGTGTGTGTGTTTTCAGGAGTATGTTATCCCTCTGCCATTGCACAGTGTGGGACTTGGGGATCAAACTCAGGTCCTCAATCTTGGCAGCAAGTACTTGCTGGGTCATTCTACCAGTCCTTATCTTTTTGTGTGTGTTGTTGTGTGTGCATACGTGTGTGACAGGGTACATGTATGTGGAGGTCAGAGAACTTTGTGCAGCCGGTTCTCTTCTTATGTGGTTCCAGAGGATCCAACCCAGCCCAACAGGCTTGTCATGGAATAACACCTTTCATTGCTGAGCCATCTTCACAGGCCTGGAGACATTTGCAAAGAACACAGTTCATGATGACAGAAATAATACTGAAGAAAATGTGGGGGTTGGGGGACAACAGCTGGGAATGTCACTCAGTTTGTAGAGTGCTTTCCTAGCATGCCCTGGACTCTATCCCCAGAGTCACATAAACTAGGCATGCTGGCACATGTACAGAAGCCAGAGGATCAGAAGTTTGAGGCCATCCTCAACTCCAAAGCAAACTTAAAATACATGAGGCTGTATCTCAAAACAAACATACAAAAAAGATGACGACTCATCCATGAATCCTTCTCTTTCTGCACAGAATCCCTACCACCTACACAGGCACGCACACTCTGTTAGCTCATAGGAGAGAGCCAGGCCCAGATGGTTCCACAGATGATTTCTTTCAAAGCTGCAAGAAAACAATAACTTCAGTACCTCAAGATTTGTTTCGGTAGCTAAAAAAGGACATATGTCTCCCATGATGACTAATCTTGGATGTCAGCCTGACTGGAACCTCAAAGCATTAGTTCTGGGTATGTCCTTAGAGTGCTTCCAGAGGACATGGGCACGTGTTAGGGGACTGAGCTGGGAAGAGCGTCTCTCTATGGAGGTGGGCACTATTCAGCCAGCTGTAAGTGTAGATAGAGCAAAAGAGCAGAAAAAAAAAAACCATGGATACACACACACACACACCCTGTCCTAGAGCTGGAACACCCTCCTTCTGTGGCCTTCAAGGGACTTGGCGCATGCTTCAGACTGAAAATTACAGTATCACTTCCCTAGCTCTGAAGCTTTTGGCCTGGGCCTGAGCTGGGTCTCCAGCCTGCAGATAGCCTGTGATGGGATATCTTGTACCCATATTAGCCAACCACCCCAATAAACCTACCTTCATGAACCTGTATCTATAGAGACGCTGTTGGTTCTCTTTCTCTGGAGAATCCTAGATAGTTCAAGTGGCGACTTTGATATTAATCTTCTTTCTCTTTTTAATAGATTCCTCTGTTTTAATTGTATGTGTATGAGTAAACACATGTATACATGTATGAGAGACTAGGAGTGAGACAGGCTCCCTGGTAGGGAGAGAAGCCACAGCTAGATAATAAGGATGTCTAGCTTCCAAGATGGCTAGCTTCTTCCTCAACTTCCTGACTTTAGACAATATCCTGGCAGCTTAAAACAAAGGCCTTGTGGGATCTTGTTTCCCTGCTGGCAGGCCCCAGCCGATTCGCTTCCTCAACAAGTTTGAGGCTGGATCAAGACCTATTTTTTGTTATACAACAGTTGTGGGTCAATTCTGTCTTTCTTCAAACTGACCAACCTTCCAAGACTTAAAGAAAAAACAAAAAAAAGACTAGAGTTTTCAGCTTTCTGATCTCCCCCATCCACCCACCATGCAGCAGCCATCGCTGCGGCCTCCCCGAGAGTCTTTTTCTGAGTGTTTGTTGTTTGCTGTGTGCGTGCGCATGTCTTTCCTCAACCCAATAAACACTTCTTCAACTGCTGACTGTCTGCTGCTGTCTTCATTGTCTATTTCCCCACTGCTACTTGTTGTGCTTGAAATTTTTCCTGCCTTTTAATTCTTTAATGGCAGAGAAGAGCCTGGTCAAGATCCCTAGATTGGGGACTGGAAAGATGGTTCATTGGTTAAGAGCACTGTTCTTTCAGAGGACCTGGGTTCAATTCCCATTCAACCACATGGCAGCTCACCATGGCCTGTAATTCCAGTTTCAGTGAATCCAACACACTCACATAGACATGGGCAAGCAAGATGACACTGTACGTAGTTTTTAATTTTAAAAAATTTTAATAGAAAAAATCCCTAAAGCCGGGCGTTGGTGGCGCACGCCTTTAATCCCAGCACTCGGGAGGCAGAGGCAGGCGGATCTCTGTGAGTTCGAGGCCAGCCTGGTCTACAGAGTGAGTTCAGGGACAGCCTCCAAAGCCACAGAGAAACCCTGTCTCGAAAAACCAAAAAAAAAAAAAAAAAAGAAAAAAGAAAAAATCCCTAGATTGCATCATATGTATGTACACCATGTACAGTCAAGCACACACACATATACATATAAAAGAAATATATTTTTTTAACTAGGGGGGAAATGTATGTCCTGGTTCTCCAGAAAGAAGCCCAACAGGACCTACAGCAAGGAGATTTATGAGAACGGGTTCACATAGTCATAGAGGCTGAGAAGACCTGTCATATGCCATTTGCAGGCTGCAGATCTTGGAATGCCAGAAGCATGGCTCAGCTCAGTTCTGGAGGCCTTTGAAAGCAGGAAAGTCAAGTGTAACTCTAAGTCTGTGGCCAAACCCCCTGTGAAAATGCAGGGGTTTGCTTCTGATGTAAGCCCCGAGCCAAAAGGCCAAGAATCTAGAGAAGAATATCCCAATTGCAGGAGGAAGGGAAGGGCATACACACACACACACACACACACACACACACACACACACACACACATACACACACACACGAGAGGGGGGGAGTTTGGGTTCTATCTGGGCCTTCAGCCACTATATCTAAATCAGGACACCAGAAGTCTATGAGATGGCTCAGCGGGTGAAGGTACCTGCTGCCAAGCGTGGTGACTGGAGTTTGTCCGGTGTGTATGGCCACATCAAGTATGGCATGAGTGTGGAGTCAGAGGACAGCCCGTAGAGGTCATCTCTGCTTCTACCACATGGGGCCCAGGAATCAAACTCAGGTCACCAGACCTGACAGCAAGTGCCTTACCACTGAGCCAGCTTGCTGCCCCCTCACCAGCTCCTCTCATAGGAAAAAGAAAAGCAAGTAATACACCGTAGCCACTCAGCAGTATCAGGACACAACATGGAAGCTTGCCTTACAACCTCTGGGTTTCTGTAAGCACATCAAATGATGTCTGGTGAAATAGCTCACTGTAACACTTCCTAGAATGCGCCCAGCATTAACCACACATGACTATTATTAGGTGTGCCTGTCACATCCGTGTTTCTCTAGGGAAGGACATTCCCCTAGACAAGGCCAGGCATGGCCGTGGGTCTCGGCAACCTGAGGGAGTTTCAGACTTCAGTCCTTCTCGCTTGAAGTCTTTCTAAACTTCTTTGCCTTTGCCCTGCCACCAATGCCCACTTCCTTTGAGGTCAATCTGAGGCAAGAGAGAGACATATGGGGGGATATGGGGACATGGGCAGAGGAAGGGGCTCCTTAGCCCGGAGTCTGCTTGAAACCTCTCACCAGCTGAGACCCAGGAGCAATTAACAGTCGCTGCCTTTGTCCCTTCCCTGCTAAAAGCCTGCAGCCTTCTAGGATTCTCACCAGAATCCCCATCTATAGTTTAGGACATACCCTAACTATTTGTGCAGCCATAGTGGCTCCTGGTTACTAGATTGTAATTCCATCCAAACACCTTGTCTTAGGGGGTTTTATTGCTGTGAAGAGACACCACAACGATAGCAACTCATAAAAAAACATTTAATTGAGGTGACTTGCTTACAGTTTCAGAGTTTCAGTCCATTATCATCACGGATGGGGAGCATGGTGGCTGCAAGTCTATGACATTGGAGAGGTAGCTGATAGTGCTACGTTTTGCTGACAACAGGAAGCCACCGACTCACTGGGTGGTATCCTGAGCATAGGAAACCTCAAAACCTGCCCCCACAGTGACATACTTCCTCCAAAAAGGCCATACCCACTCCAAGAAAGCCACACTTCCTAATAGTTCCACTCCCTATGAGAGTATGGGGGCCAATTACATTCAAACTACCGTGTTCCACTCACTGGCCCCCATAAGTTCATAATGCAAAATGCATTTAGTCTAACTTCAAAAGTCCCCATAGTCTACTACAGTCTCAAACCTATCTAAAAGTCCAAAGTTCAAAGTCTCTTCTGAGATTCATTCTGTCCCTTAACTGTAATCACCCATAAAAATCAATATCAAAAAGCAGATGACATACTTCCAACATATAATGGCACAGGCTATACATTATCATTCCAAAATGCAGGGAAGAGAGAATAGTGAGGAAACACTGAGCCAAAGCAGGACCAAGACCCAGCTGGGCAAACTCCAAACTCTGCATCTCCATGCCTGATGTCAAAACGCTCTTCGATCAACAGCTGCTTTCAGCTTTGTTGAGTGCAGCACACGTCTTTCTCTTAGGTTGGTTCCGTTAGCCGCTCTCCTAGGCAGGTGTCCCATGACTCTGGCATCTCTAACATCTTGGATTCTCCAAGGCAATCCAGGCTTCAACTTCATGGCTTCACACAATGGCCTCTCTACTAGGCCTCCATTCAGGGACACCCCTGACATCAGTGACTTTCCTTAGGTGTGGAGGCATATTCTATAACTCATTTTCCCTATCCTTAACTCTAAAGCCAGAACGATGTGGCCGAAGATGCCAAGTTCTGCTGCTTACTAGAGCCAGGATATAACCATCTCGCTCAATTCTATCTTCACCAGCTTTCTGTCCTTCACTGCCTAAGCTTGGTTGTCCTGAAATTGGATCTCAAGACCAGGTTGGCCTCAAACTCAGAGATTTGCCAATCTCCGACTTCCCAATGCTGGGATTAAAGGTGTGCCCCACCACACCTGGCTCTCAGCTTCTCTTTAGCTCCTTTCACAAGTTGGAAATTTAGCTGGGTGGGATCTTGCCCTTAGATCACCACTCCCCCTTATTCCATTTCTTAATCCATTTAGCTCCTTGAACACAGAATTTATCTCCATTCCACTTCCTTGAATTTGAGGATTAGATTCCACATATCAGAAACTGCAACCAGGTCTGTTAAGTTAAAAAAAAAAAAAAAACAACGGAGACAAGATCTCATGTATCCCAGGCCAGCCCCAAACTCACTATATGGCCAATGGTGACCTTGATCATTTTGCCTCCATCTCCCAAGAGATAGGCTTACAGGTGTGAGCCACCATGCAAGGCTTCTTTCCAGCAATCTTGAACTTGAAAACCTTTAAGCAGCACTTGCTCTCCCATAAGATCCCAGCACCTCCCCTTAGCTGCCCTTGATGTTGTCAGTTGCCCCTGAGGTACCTGCTTTTGTGACTGGAAGGCTGCTGAGTAACCTTGTTTGGTATGACTGCAGTATGGTGCCAGCATCCAGTCCCCTTTAGCCACGTGTGGGCATGGCCCCTCCATCATCCTCACTGTACAACTTCAGGTGCCAGGACCCCAATCAAAGAGTTCCTGCCCTTCAAACGTGGAATTGAAGGGCAACTGTCCCGTCCTCACTTCCATCAATACTGTGGTGCCCCCATTTCAAGCTGTGGTCACCTT
This sequence comes from Mesocricetus auratus, assembly GCF_017639785.1. NCBI lineage: Eukaryota > Metazoa > Chordata > Mammalia > Rodentia > Cricetidae > Mesocricetus > Mesocricetus auratus. The sequence goes on along the minus strand of NW_024429266.1, from coordinate 134,461,676 downwards.
CCTTCAACTGGGATTCCATTCTGCCTGGCAATGCTCAGAGAACTCTGGGTGGTTTTGAGGAGAGACATCCCTTATGCAAGGTTGCAAGGATCTCAACCCACCAAGGCTGGGAGACCTGGCTCCTGTATCAAGCAAAGACCAGACCTCAGAAAGGAAGAATGTGCACCACCTGGTGGCCATTTCTGGAGTGGCAGCAGATAACTGGAACACATCTTGTACTGGCTTTTCAGTGATCGTGAGCAAAACTTAAAATCCAGATACTCTTAAACCCAAAGGCCACACCAGATCAAAAACAGCAACAAAAGGAAACACCAAAACAAGTTCTTTAGACCCAAACACAGTGTCACAGGCCTGGTATCTTAGCACTAGAAAGGCAGAGCCAGGAGTTCCCACAAATTCAAGGCCAGCTTGGTCTACATACCGAGTTTCAAGATAACTGGATCTACATGGAGAGACAATGTTTCAAAAAATTTTCTATTTTATTTTCATATTCTTTTAATATTTTTACATGTTTTTACTTATGGGACAGAGTGGCTTGAGCACATATCGCCATGCATGTAGAAGTCAGAGGCCAACTTGCAGGAATCTATTCTCCTACCATGTGAGTCCTGGAGATTAAACTTAGGTCATCAGACTTGGCAGCAAGTGCCTTTACTCTGATCCAGCTCACTGGCCCATTTTCCTGTCTTAATTGATCTAATAACTAATTGTTCAAAGTTATAATAACAACAGTATCAATAGTCCAGCAATCTTTCAATTACCATGCATGGATAAGTGAAATAAAGGATACCAATGTTTATAAAGAGGTACCAAATCCCCTATGAACTCATGGGAAGGTGATAACAGCTGTCAAAAACCAAAATGTCTCAGTCTTGGCTTCCAAATAAAAAACATAGTGAATCCATCTAGGTAAGGTTTTCTCTTTGGAAAGTAGAGGGGAAAATGTCAGGGTTTTAGGGGAGAGAGATCTGAGGAGGAACTGGGTGCCTTGAAAAATCGAAAGAGTCCCAAGCTACAGAAGTGTTGAGAACACAGAGGGCAGTATGGAGGTTCGCATGAGGGTCTCAGAGGAGGGACCCTTCCTAAAGCAGCTGGGGGAGGAGGAAAATGCAGGGATCATTGCAGTGCCCCCAGGACAAGGGAAGGATTCCCAGTCAGCTGGGGCCGGTGTGAACCAAGGACCCAGCAGATGTCTCCCGTGGGATTCCTTGTCATGGCTCCCACTGGCTTGGCTATTCTGTGGCTCCTTTCCCACAGGAGACATCTGACTGGTCCTTGGTTCACACCAGCTCAATTAGAAGCTCCTGGACTGGAAGAAACCATCCTGAGTGAGGTAACCCAGTCACAAAAAGACAAACATGGTATGTACTCACTCATATATGGATTTTAGACATAGATCTGGGGAGTGCCAGCCTACAATCCCACTGCCAGAGAGTCTGGGAAACAGAACCTTCATTCAATGGCTGATGGAAGCAGAGACAGACACCCACAGCCAAACACTGAACAGAACTCAAGGAACCCAGTGACAGAGAGGGAGGACTGATGAGCATAGGGGTCAAGACTGGGCTTGTTTAACCCACAGAAACAGCTGACCTGAACAAGGGGGAGCTCTTGAACCCCAGACTGAGAGACCAGCATGGGACTGATCCAGACCCTCTGAATGTGGGTGTCTGTGAGGAGGCCTAGGCAATCTATGTGGCCTTGGGTAGTAGATCAATATTTATCCCTGGCATACAAATGGACTTTGGGTGCCCATCCCACAATGAGAGATGCTCTCTCAGCCTGGACTCTTGGGGTAGGGCCTAGGCCCTGCCCTGGATGAAATGACATAGTATGGCTATCCCCCCATGGAAGGCCTCACCCTCCCTGGGGAAAAGAGTGGAAATTGGGGGAGGGGAATATGGGGGGTTGGTGGGAGGGCATGGAAAGAGGGGAGAGAGAGGGAGAGGGACCTGGGATTGACATGTGAAGCAACCTTGTTTCTAATTTAAATTTAAAAATTAAAAAAAAGACATCAAAAAAAAAAAGCTGCCATGGAGACCAGGCTGACCTTGAACTCAGATCTGTCTGCCTCTGTCTCCCAAGTGCTATATGTAAAGGTGTGTGCCACCACGCCTGGCCTCTTGAAGCATCTTCTTTGGTGATAAGGAGACTGTTCTAATCAGACACCATCAGATGGGACGCTTCCCAGTGTGGTTGCTTCTGCCAGCCATGCCATACCGAGCCTGCCTTTACTGGCTGGCTTTAGAGAGGTGCCTAAACTATCATAGTGCAGAGAGGATACGTGGTTGAGTGTATGTCCCGATTTCTAGAGAAGGAAAGACAAAGGGGAATGATAAATGAGTACGACAGTGTGACTGAGAAAATTTGACTTTTATTGATGGCTTCCTGTGGGCCACATTCTTTTTCCTTCTCTTTGTCAGGGTCCCATGTATCACAGTCTCGCTTCTAACTTGCTGTGTAGCCAAGGATGACCTAGAACTTCTGATCTTCCTGCCTCCATTTCCCAAGTGCTGTGGTCTGGTTCACATGGTGCTAGGGACGGAAAAAAAAAAGATATAACCTCATTTGTTTGTTTGTTTGTTTGTTTTTGATACATGGTTTCTCTGTGTAGCTTTGGAGCCTGTCCTGACACTCAATCTGTAAACCAGGCTGGCCTCGAACTCACAGAGATCTGCCTGCCTCTGCCTCACATAGATCCATCCACCTGCCAAGTGCTAGGACTGACGGCATGTGCCACCACCGCCCAGCAGATCCAACCTCCTAGTGAAAGGGGAGAACCAGCTGTCCTCTGACCTCTACATGCATGCTGCTGTGGCACACGTCACACACACAAGTAAATGAACGTATAAATAAATGAAAACATTAAGAATGTGAGCCGGTGGCCGGGCGTACGTGGCACACGCCTTTAATCCCAGCACTCGGGAGGCAGAGGCAGGCGGATCTCTGTGAGTTCAAGGCCAGCCTGGTCTACAAAGTGAATTCCAGGACAGCCTCCAAAGCCACAGAGAAACCCTGTCTCGAAAAACCAAAAAAAAAAAAAAAAGAATGTGAGCCGGGCGTTGGCGGCACATGCCTTTAGTCCAGCACTTTTCTACTTATTAATTTTATGTGTATAGACGTTTTCCCTGCCAGAGCGGTCCCCTGCCAGAGCAGTCAGTACTCTTAACCAGTGAGCCATCTCTCCAACCCTTATCCTAATTTAAAACATTGCTGCAAAAAAAAAAAATTTAGCAAAGACATGCAAGTAAAACAAAAAATATATATAAATTTAAGCAAAATATTTCAATATGTTATTCTATAATAATAAAAAGGTTAAGGTGGTAAATTTTACAAAATGCATATTTTAACATAATCAAAAGAAAATACATGACTATTCACGGTCACATTATTCACAATAGTCAAAACCCTGAATAGGGATTAGGGTTCTCAGTGGTAGAGTACCAGCTTAGTGCCTGCAGCCCTGGGTTCAGTTCCCAGCCCGTCCCGTTGACCAAAGCAGAAACAGCCATAGTTCATTGACTGAAAACCTAACAAAATACTATATGGCCATACGATGAAATATTATCTAGCAATACAAACGAATGAATTACTAACACAAACAAGGGCTTGGGACTGCGGTGGTGGCACAGTAGGTAACAGTGCTTGCTATATAAATAGAGGAACCTGATTTGAAGTTCCCTAAGCCAAGCATGGCCAAAAGTGCCTTTAACTACGGAGCTGCAGGAGGCAGAGACAGACAGATTGTGGGGCACAGCTGGCCATCAGCATAGCTCCAGGTTCAGAGAGAGACCCTGTCTCTGGGGATTGGGCAGGCCCTCCTCTGGCTTCCACATGTGCATGAGTTCAAGGCCCCTGGACTCTGCTATACCATCGACGCTGGGCCCTCACTGGGACTCTTTCTGGATATCCTGTTGCTGCCCTGTGTTGTGGAGCTCCTGCAGACTTGGGTCTATAGGACTGACCCCATTCCCACCCCACACCCCCTGCTCCAGCAGATCACCGAGTGTGTGGACGTTGGGGTGAGCCTGGGTAGTGCCAGTCTTCACCACCAGGGTGAGCTCTCCAGCGTTGCCCTGGCTAGTTCACCCCAGCACGGATGAACAAGGGGCAGGACTGGTTCTGCTTTCATATCCTCAGGGCTGGTTCTCCCACACCTGTGACTTCAGGGCCAGCTCTACCGTGTCATCCAGGTAAGGTGCAGGGCCTGCCCTCTGGAGTGTTGCTGCTGGCAGGGGAGCAGGAGACCCCCCCCACTCATGCTGCCACAAGACAACTCCCACCAAGGCGAGGTGCAGGGCCTGTTCTCCCGTGTTGCAGCTGTGCCCTTGTCTACAGGGTCAGCTCTGCTGTGTTGCCCATAGAGGTGCAGGGTCCGCTTTCCCATGTGTTGTAGCTGACAAAGGGACAGTTCCCTCACCAGCTAGAGGCGGTAGGGACAAGGGGGGACAAGGCATCTTTCCCTCATCCCCACCGTCACTCCACAGACAAGGGAAGTGGTACCAGCTATGCCCCTCTTCTCGATCCTTGGGGATGGCTCATCTGCACCCCCAACTACAGGTCCAGCTCTCCTGTGCTGTGTCGTTGTGTGTGTATGTGTGTGTGTGTGTGTGTGTGTGTGTCCTGTCCCCGTCTACAGGGTCAGCTCTCCTGTGCCCCCCCCGCCTTCCCCCCCTCCCCCCCCTACAGGGCCAGCTCTCCTGCTGCCCAGGTGAGGTGCAGGGCCCATTCTCCCGAGTGCTGCAGCTGGTGACGGGAGGTTGAGTCAGGTCGCCCACCTGCTGCAGCTGTTAAGGGGTGAGGGGAGGAGGGCATCTTTCCCTCACCCATGCTGCCACATGGCAGACGAGAGGGGAATGATCTGGTCTCCCGATGTCATGCCTTCAGGGCTAGCTCCCCTGTGCCACTGTGAATAAGGTCAGCTCTACTAAAATACCCAGAGAGGGGCAGGGCCCTCTCTCCTGAGTGTCTCAACCAGTGAGGGCGGGGCCAACTCTGTACAGCCCTAGCCTCTCTGCCCTCACCAGAGTCACAGACCAAGCCATGACCAGTGGCAGCCAGACATCTGACCCTGGTGGCTGTAAGGCATCAACTCATTCCTCATCTCCTCATCTCCCTCGTCTCTTCAAATCTACCTCTCTCTCTCCCATGCTCATGACTCATTCTCTCTCTGTCTCTGTGTGTGTGTGTGTGTCTCTCTCTCTCTGTCTGTGTGTGTCTCTCTGTCTCTCTGTCTCTGTGTGTCTCTCTGTCTCTCTCTATCTCTCTCTGTCTCTCTCTCTGTCTCTGTGTGTGTGTGTGTCTCTCTCTCTGTCTGTGTGTGTGTCTCTCTGTCTCTCTCTATCTCTGTCTCTCTCTCTGTCTCTCTATCTCTCTCTGTCTCTCTCTGTGTCTCTCTGTCTCTCTCCCTCTTTCTCTCTCTCTCCCCACCCCCCCATACCCTCCTGTGCTCACCCCCAGTTGGTTCCTACCTCTGCAAGCCACACGGAATGGTGGGGTGCTGTTGCTGTGTCTCAGCCGGGGAGCTAGAGTCCCCAGGCAGCTCCCAGTTGACTGCTGCCCCCATCAGCTGCTTGGCATGGTGCAGAGCTATTGCTGTATACTGGCCCTGTGCTAGGGTGCCCGGAGCAGCTCCTGGTTGAGTCCTGCCGCTGCCAGCTGCATGGCATGGTGGGGAGCTCTTGATGCTGGGTATCTTACTAGTGACTATAGCACTAGAAAAAAAATGCCTCATGCCCTCTAATAGCCATAAACTGCCTGTAGATTTCAGGGAGAAATGGAGTCTCTCTCCCCTTTTCTTCAGATTTTTGAGGGGAAAAAAAAGAAACTTCATGGAGCCCTGGCTCTCTTTGAACTTTGAAGCCCCTGTCCCCATCTGCCAAGTGCTAGCAGTACAGACACAGTGAATTTTGAAGTTATAAAGGGCTGAGATGATAATTAAATAGTAAAATGAGCAAAATAAATGCTGAAGCTATCAAAATCCAAGGCCGATCATACTGATCAAAGAGACTTTGTGTTGCCACACAGCATAAGGACTGCCTGGTACCAGCCCAAGGTCAAACAGCATGCGGCTCCCCTGAGGCAGCTCTAACAGCCAGGAGACTGCAGACTGGGGACTGCAGTTAGCCTGAGAAGGCAGAGGTTCTCCTGGTGTGTGCACAGGAGGCCCATCCTAGATCTGGATGCTTACTACATTTCAGTAAGATTGGAGGGGCTGAGGAGGGGCTCAGTTCCAGCATGTGTGAGGCCCTAGGGATGATCCTAAGTTAGGGTCTCTATTGCTGTGAGAAGACACCATGACCATGGCAACTCTTATAAAGGAAAACATTTAACTGGGTGACTTACAGTTCAGAGGTTCATTATTATTCGGTGGGACATGATGTCATGCAGGCAGACATGGTGCTGGAGAGGTAGCTGAGAGTTCCGCATCTTGTGGCAGTCATAATTTGGTAACAGGAGTGGGATATTGCTGAGATAGGCCTGACCACGCTTTTGTGTGAAGGAATATGGACTTTGGGACTGTGGATTAGAAACACAGTTGGCCACTTTAAGTGCTGCTTAATGGGTCATCCTAGTAGGAGCATGGAAGACAGTGGTGATGTGTCTGATTTGAACTGTGGGTGCCTGTATCAAGAGGTTTCAGAGAAGAAGAATGTTAGTGTGTGACCTAGAGACCAGTTGTCTTAGGGTTTTTACTGCTGTGAAAAGGCACCATGACCCCAGTAACTCTTATAAAGAAAGCATTTAGTTGGGACTGGCTTACAGGCTTCAGTGGTTCAGAGAGCATGGCATTGTGTAGACAGACATGGTGTTGAAGTTGAGAGCCCTACATCTTGCAGGCAACAGTAAATCGACTAAGACACTGGGTGGTATCCTGAGCATAGGGAACTTCAAAGCCCGCCCCCACAGTGACACACTTCCTCTAACAAGTCCATACCCACTCCAACAAGCCACACCTCCTAATAGTGCCATTCCCTATGAGCCATTAACATTCCAAATATCACAAGAGTTGGTGAGGAATTGGTGAAAAAAGTGACTGCCTTAGCCGGGCGTTGGTGGCGCACGCCTTTAATCCCAGCACTCGGGAGGCAGAGGCAGGCGGATCTCTGTGAGTTCGAGGCCAGCCTGGTCTACAAAGTGAGTTCCAGGACAGCCTCCAAAGCTACAGAGAAACCCTGTCTCGAAAAACCAAAAACAAAAAAACAAAAAAAAAACACAAAAAAGTGGCTGCCTTTTGCCCTTGTCTGAAGAGTCTGCCTAGGGCTAAAGTGAAGAGTTTTGGATTAATTCCGTTGTCAGAGGAAATCTCAAAACAGCCTACTCTAGACTCTGTGGTGTGGTTATTAGTGTTAACTGAGATGGAGATTTAGAATGAAAAGAAGCGAGCTGAGCAGGGTAAATTACAAAATGTAAAAGTCAAGGAGAAAGGAGCACCAGGAAGTAGAATGGAGCGAGATTCTGTGTCCAAGGAGATAAACAGATTAAGAAACGGACTAGAGGAAGTTCGTCACTGTGGGGTTGGGCTTTGAGATCTCCTCTGCTTGAGCAGTTATATCCTCCAACAAGTCCACACCTACTCCAACAAGGCCATACCTCCTAATAGTGCCACTCCCTTTGGGGGGTATTTTCTTTCAAACCATTACAGATCCCTAGCACCAAAAAAAATCAATTAAATAGATGGTTTTTCTTTTGATTTATTGATTGGTAGATAGACATGTTCAAATGGAATTTCATGTCAAAAATCTCATGTGGCAGTTGGATGAATATAACCACAATACCTATAATTTAAGAACTCTAGAGGCTGAGACAAAAGGATTTTAAGTTTTAGACTACCCTAGGCTACATAGTAAGACCCTGTCACAGAACTATAGCCAAGGCCATGCATGGTAGCACACTAGTAATCAGGAAGTAAAGGCAATATCAAGCATTCAAGATCATCCCTAGCTACAAAATGAACTGGATGCTAGCCTGAGCTATCTGATACTGTCTCTGAAAAACAAAGACAAACACAGCCAAGTGTGGCCGTGCTTGCCTGAAACCCAGCACCAGGAAAGCTGAGGCACTAGAACTTCAGGGGTCCAAGGCTGACCTGACCTTGTCTCAGAAAACTAAATACCAGGCCTGAGGAGATCAGTAACATGCTCAATACACAAGCATGAGGTCCTGAGTCAGCTTCAGAACCCATGTAAACACTGGGCAGGGTGCTGGGCAGTCGGATAAGAGCTGAGTTCACTGACCAGGGAACCCTGTCTACACAGTAAGCTTCAGGCACATGGTGATAGCAACAAAATAAAGACTGTAAAGACAGTTTCTCTGCCCTACACACACACACACACACACACAGAGAGAGAGAGAGAGAGAGAGAGAGAGAGAGAGAGAGAGAACTTCCTCTTTCTCCCTCCCTAAAACAAAACACAAAGAAACAAACAAATCAAATCAAATATAGGCTGGAGGGGGCAGTCAGGAACTCATAGCTCTTACAGAGTCCACCCCACAAAAAAGCTGTTCCCATTTGTCTTACCTGCCTGACCAGTCAGGTACATTCTTACCCTCTTGAAGTTTCCAAAGGAAATGGGCGCGAGACCTCTGACTCACTTCCTTGGAGGAAGACAGGATTACCTGGTTGGTCCTTTCACCTTTGAATATACAATATTCAGCTAGATTTACAATGTGAACGATAAAAGGAAAAGGGCTTAGAAGAGGTAGAAAAGCAGAAGACAAAATTATTTTATAGAGACGAAACTAATCCAGATTTTGATACTGCCAGAAGCTGGACTCTGAGCTTCTATGGCCTTGAACTTTCCAGGACAGGGTTTAGAAGGAACTGGAAACCTGCAGTTGTTAAAGCCCTGACTTTGTGGCAACCAGCCGTTAGACTCTGGTTTCAGTTTTAAACTTGTGGCTTTAAAGGGGACCCCCCACACCCCAAGCAGGAAATGCTGATGACAGGCAAATCCTTGACCAAGGACCACACTTGTCAGAAAACACCTACATCTGGTGAACCTTATTGACTGAGTCAATGGAGTAGCTACACAGCTACCAGCAATTAGAACCAAGCAGGTGACCCAAACATCTGAGATCCAGGACCTTTTCAGGAGTAAGCCCTGAGGTTGTGAAACCTCAAAAACTCCCATCTTTTGTAAGGAGAAGTGTTGGGGAAGTCTTATGCTAATAAAGCACTGTCTGGCCAATAGGAATCTAGATAGGTGGGGCTAGGAGTCCAGGAGGATTCTGGGTAGGAGAAACACAAGAGAGTCAACATGTAACCGCCATGGGGGTAGGAGCCCAGAACTATTCTCCGGTAAGAGACATACTTAGATTAACAATTATGGGGTAATTACTTAAAGCAGAGCTAGCCAGTAAGAGACAAGCAAGGCCAACAGCTTCATAATGAATATAGCCTCCTGTGTGTTTATTTGGGACTGATGCGGCTCTGGAACCAGGCTAGTGGGAAGGCTCCACTCAAGGAAAGCTTCTCTTAACAAAATGGTGTCAGGAGTGGGATCATGAATTTCCACGCAGCATGACAAAAGCTTTAAAGGAATTTTAGAAACAGAAGAACGGAGAGAAGCACAGATGTTGGTAGCAGCATTTTTCTCAGGTGTGCTCTGTTTTGCTAGCCACAAGCCGAGATTCACGCGGCTCGCTTACTGGAGTCTTCCTGACTCGGCATAAAAAGAAAAAGAAAAAAAAAACCAACAAGGTTCTTTTAAGAGACTCTGCTAACGATTGAAAGGTGTGTACATACAGCTGGAAGTGGCAGCTTTTGCTGGAGGTCAGCATGGACTGAGGCGGTAAGCTGGAGTCATGCTTATGCCCGCCATCTTGAAGGAAAAACTGGCAGTTTAAAACAGTCACGGTTTTACAAATAAGACACGTGGCCAGAAAAACATAAAGATTTACAGTAAAGTCAGACTGGATGAAGAAAAACCTCTAAAGGTTTACAGTGTGTTTAAAAATATACGTGAGATTGAGAGAGAAAATGAAATGGCAAAGTGGTAAATAAATACAAAAGCCGGCGTTGTGGTGGCACACGCCGGTAGGAATTGCTCCAGAGGCAGAGGCAGGCAGATTTCCAAAGAGAAACCCTGTCTCAGAGAAAAATAAATAAAAGTAAAAGAAATAAAGTAATAATAATAATTGATAAATAAGCCACGTAAAGATGGAAAATACACAGAGAGTCTGGATACTGTACGCTATTGTGTTTTTCAGTTTTTTGCTTGCTCAGGAAGGAACTGATACTAAAGTACACTTGCTTATAAATGCTGCTAAATTAATACAACTTATATCTTTTGAAAATACCTTGACTTCAAAATTTAAGCATAAGGATATGTTACTCGGAAAAGGAGTTTTTATTTATGTTTCTACAGAAAATGAAAAGCTGAAGATTTCTTCCAGGCTTCTGTGGTTGCACGAACCAAGACCCCGGAAGCAGTGGACCAGGTGTTCCAACAATTGAGACAGCTAAGATGATGCAGCTTTACAGACCACGAAAATAAGGACTTATACAGGTTTCTGAGTTTTGTCATGATCCCCATGGTATGAACAGCGCCCCTTCCAGCAGGAAGCAGTTTGGAATGAGCGACGTCCCAATTCCCATCTTGTTTATAAATCTTTGTTTTCATCTAAATGGGATTGTTTATAATTGGCTAGTGATCATAGCCAATCTTTTTAATGGTAAAAAAGGGGAATTATGTTATGGGTATTGTTTTTCATTTATTGATACAAATTCAAAGTCAATTTTGTGATGCTTATATTTCTCCTCTTGATTAAGTATTGTGCTTATACTGATCTTTTACAACGTAATGCATAATTGAATACAGACTATAGATAGTTACTTATAATAGAATTTCTAGTTACATAAGTTAGGTATTCTAGATATACAGAAATATATTTGAGATGGACAGTCTTCAAACCTCTCAAAGACCTTCAGAACATGGCATTTAAAATGGTTTAGGGTTTGTCTTGGCAATGAGAAATGTCTGCTCCTGGCAGCACCAATTACGTCTGAGAGGAAGATGGGCATCGAAGAAACTCGTTATAAAGTTTGCTTTCAACATGGCAAGATTAGCCATTTGGGCAAGAAACTGCTCTTGCCTAGATTGTTTGACTGTTGTTGTATCATCTGGACATGCAGGACCCACAGGAAAGTGACTACTGAACTCAGTCTTACAGGGTTCCTGCTTGATGAAGAGTCTATGAGACTTTCTGCAGGACAAAGAAAAATGAATGATAGTCTGTCAATGCAGATGGACAGTTTAAAATTTCCTGCTTTGCTGAGAAGTGTTCCAGACACATTGTGGCCTATGGGCTGAAGATGGATGCCCCAACGTTACAGAGGAACTTCGGGTGACTGTCCAGGCAGTAAGATATCTCTGTCAATCCTAGTGTTTATATATTATCCTTCTGTGGTCTTTGATGGAGTTGAAGACAGATAGTTATAGTTTTCCTTAGTTATGATAAAAGATAAGTTACATATAGAACTTTGAACTCACAAGGATGGTATGGATGATATTTTCTTTAAATCTTGCTAATATTTTGTAACTATGTTCTTATTTGATAACTGTTCTGTTATATACAATTTGACTGTGTTAAAGTTAAGACCTTTCTTTTTGTTTAAACAGAAAAGAGGAGATGTTGGGGAAGTCTTATGCTAATAAAGCACTGTCTGGCCAATAGGAATCTAGATAGGTGGGGCTAGGAGTCCAGGAGGATTCTGGGTAGGAGAAACACAAGAGAGTCAACATGTAACCGCCATGGGGGTAGGAGCCCAGAACTATTCTCCGGTAAGAGACATACTTAGATTAACAATTATGGGGTAATTACTTAAAGCAGAGCTAGCCAGTAAGAGACAAGCAAGGCCAACAGCTTCATAATGAATATAGCCTCCTGTGTGTTTATTTGGGACTGATGCGGCTCTGGAACCAGGCTGGTGGGAAGGCTCCACTCAAGGAAAGCTTCTCTTAACAGAGAAGTGATGGGAAATGAAAGCTAACATTATGGTAAGCAGTTATCAAAAACAGTAAATTCATGCCAAGTCAACTGAGAAACAAAATGCCAAGACAGTCTTTGTAAAGGATAAAAATCTGACTAAGGCAGGGCATGGCATAAAACACCTCTAACCTCAGCACTCAATAGGCTGGGGCAGGACCAGCAAACCAACACCTTTCTCATTAAAAAAAAAAAAAAAAAAAAAAAACAGCCGAGGACAACACCTCCTTGTGTCCTGTGATTACAGCAGTCAGAAGCTAAGATAAGCCTATCAAAGAAACAGACACCAGAAAAAAGTCTTGGGATTCACTGAAGTGACTGGTGACCAGAGCAGGGTCCCTAAACCAGCTTGGTGTGTCTGGTATGGGGTTATTTTCTTGGGAGTGATCACTCCTGAATTTTAAAAGTCAAAGACCAAAAAAGCAGGACACTCCCTGTAATGCCAGCACTTTAGAGGTAGAGACAGGAGGATCAGGAGTGCAAGGTCATCTTTGGCTACATATAAGTATGCCCATTGCACTGTTCCACCTGTAGCACTCCAGCAAATGGAGCCCCCCGACCCTTGCTCTGGAAAACAGCTTTTCACAGGTTCCTGTGTGGCTGAGTTGGCTACACATGTGGGCACAGTTCTGGTGGAAGAGGAGCTTCCTCCAGCCAAAGCTCGGGCTGTGTGATGCCACCACCTAACTTCTCATGGCGATTTGTCTGGCTAGCACGTTTTTAAGATGTGGTGGTGCACACCCGTGAGTCTATACATGTAGCACTCCAGACGTGGAGGCAGGAAGACCAGAAGTTCAAGGTCAGAGGTCGGGCAGGCAGCTCATTTCTACAGTGTTTTCCTCACAAGCATGAGGACCTGAGATAGTCCCCAGAGTCCATGACTATAAGTGGGGGATGGTGGTGTACTTAGAACGCTATCACTGGGGCGTCAGACAGGAATATCCTTGCTACCCTAATCTAGTGAGTGAGTTCCAGGTAGCAGTGAAGGTCGAAAACTAGGTGCACGCCTTCTGAGGAAGTTCATTTCTGGATTCTGGATCCACACATGCAAATACACACACACACACACACACACACACACACACACACACATCATGCATAGATGAGCAATCACATACACAAGTGAAAATAGGTTACTGCAGCAAAGAACCTGTCTAGGGGCATGCCTTTCACCCCAGCATTCAGGAAACAGAAGCAGGCAGAGTTTGAGGCCAGCCTGCTCTACATAGTGAGTTCCAGGCTAGGCAGAGCTACACGTAAGACCCTGTCTCAAAAATGAATAAAAACAACAAACAAGTTTGGGGGTAGTAGGATGTCTCAGTGAAGAAAGATACTTTCCAAAATAAAAAGTTATATTAGATGACAAAGTGAATTAGGGTTGGGCTTCTATGGGCCTAGCAGCATGCAAGCTCAGCCCCGGAGGAGGCAGAGGCAGGAAATTCATGAGGCTCACTGACCGGTCAGACCAACCAAAATGGTGAGTTCTAGATTCAGTGAGAGGAACTATTTCAAAGAATAATGTGGATGCAGGGCAGTGGTGACACATGACTTTAATCCCAGCACTCTGGAGGCAGAGGCAGATGGATCTCTGTGAGTTCAAGGCCAGCCTGGTCTACAGAGCTAGATACCCAAGACAGCCAGGGCTACACATAAAGAAACCCTGTCATGAAAAAATAGGAAATAATAATGTGGAGAGTGTTTGAGGAAGATACCTAAAGTTGACTCTGGACTCCACACATTGTGGTAATATGTTGTTTACGATTTATTAAAGCCCCAGAAATCAAAATAGCAAAGCAGCCATACTTAGATGGCCATAGAAGTCAGGCACACACCTTTAGTCCCAGGACTCGGAAGAGAGGCCGAGGGATCTCTGAGTCCAAGACCACCCTGGGCTACTGGAGAATGAATCAGAACTCATGCCTTTAATCCCAGGATTTGAGAGATAAAAAAGGTAGAGACATTCAGTCTGAGTCTTAGTCTCAAGCCATGTTGAGGAGAGCATAGCAGTCCGAGTGAATCTGAGGAGCAGTGAAGTCGGGAGCAGTCTGAGGATCACCGCTTTGGTCTGAGCATAGGTAGAGGTAAGAGTTAGTGGCCAGCTGCTTTGCTTCTCTGACCTTCAGCTTGAAGCTTGAACCCCAATATCAGTCTCTAGGCCTTTTATTTTTCGTGCTACAACACATATATACATATCTCCCCCCCCACACACACACAGACACACACACACACACACACACACACACACACAATAACTAATTGGTTGGAACATCCAGCTTGCCCCTGCATGATCTGGAAAGCTCCATTCCTGCCTCTCTCCAAACCCTACCCACTCAGAGCCTCTCCAAACAAAGGAAAGGTGCCAAAAAGCCCAGTTCTGCTTCTTCCTCTGAAGTTGCCAGTCACTCAAGTCCTTGCCTAAAGTGTGCAGCTTTAGACCACACTTGGAGCCAAACCCAGCTTGTGGCAGACATGTCATCACACCTCACCTACAACTTATAAAGTCTGCCTGCTTTTGTTTGTGGGTGCAACTTCTCCAGCCTCAATCACTGGGACTGGAGAGCCCATCCAGGAGTTGCTTTACTCAAATAAACCTGTTGTTATACCTTTTAATTCGGCCTGATCTGGCTTACTGCATCAGCAGAGAAACCTATTGGGGGGAGGGCAGAAAACCTATTACTAATAATTAAAAGTAAGCTCCAGGACAGCCAGGACTGTTACACAGAGAAACCCTATCTCCAAAAAAAAACCAAGTTTAAAATAAAGTTTGAACATAACAAAAGGAAGAAGGGAAGCAGCTTGACCTCTGGGTTCTGCTGTGTGACAGTTTGACCTCTGGGTTCTGCTGTTCGAGAACCCAGGCTAGAGTAACCTGAAGCAGCTCGGACACTGCAACCTCACCATGCTGGGTTTTTATTTTCCTTCTACCCCACATTTCCCCGAGAAAGATTACTTAGAAACTATCTAAAACAAAACAGGCCTGTGCTTTGAAGGCATTCGCAGCATCTTGACTCAGCCACAGGCATTGATAGCTCCTTGTGCCCCCCCCTTACCCTACCCCCAGGACACAGCTTCTATCCGTCTCAATCCTGCATGAAGGCTCAGTGGGGTCATATTGCCAGGTAACATGGAAGTATTTCCCCTGAGGGCCGTGATGTGCCAGGCACTATGCTGGTAATGTCTGATTTCAGAGAGATGAAAATACAGACACCCACTCACATTCCTGTGAATGCCTATGACCTGTCTCTCAGCCCCACCCTAAAGCCATCCCTCTTCCTCCAGGCTCCTCTGCAGGTCCCTGAGCTCAGAGATCATTCCAGAGCCAACGGATCTGGTCCTGGCCGCATCAGAGTGGTTGAGGAACTATGCAGGCACTTGAGGGTAACAGACCTTCTCTGTGAGGCTTGACTTACCCATGGAAGGACCAGGCAGAGACTTGTTGCCAAGTAGAAAGAATCCTGAGGACAGGAAGTGAGGCAGGGTCACCAGGGAGTGACAGGAGGTCAGACACAGTGTGTACAAGCTGCACAAGGTGCCGAGAGGAGCTTTAGAGGACATGCAAGGAAGCCCAAAGTGCCTGAAAAATCTGCTTAGACTCTGACCAGCATCTGAAAGACATAAAAGGAAAAAAAAAAAAAAAAAGGAAAGTTACACCTTTCTGAGTCAGGACTCAGAAAGACAGAGACACCCAGATCCAAACTCACGGAAGCTCAAAGCCAACCACAGCTACACAGTGAGACCAAGTTTCAGAAGTAAATACAACAAAATTATCTGTCTGCTTGGTGTGTGTGTATGTATGTGTGTGTGTGTTTGTGTGTGTACACTTGCCGCCACATAAGTGGGGCAGCCAGAGGACAACCTCAAGAGTCAATTCTCCCCATTCCCCATGTAGGACCCAGAGGTTGAACTCAGATCATCACCCTAGATGGCAAGCGCCTTCCCTTACTGAGCCATCTGGATACAGGCAGAGTCTGTGAAAGAGATGCCTACGTGCACAGATAGAACCCGGGCACTCTGAGAGTGGAGTCCACCAAGAAGCCTTGCATGCTGCACAGATAAAGCAAATACACCAACATGTGAAGACAGAGATGATAGTCAGGAAAAGCCAGGCCCTGGGTGTGCCTGGGATTATCAACTCAGCACTAACTACCTTGTCTACATAAATCTTAATGAGTAGCTTCTGGCTTCTTGGGTCACACACACTGAGATAGTTATTAGATATTATATTTGTCTTTAGAGGAACAGAACTTATATAATGAACATATATTTTAATTTATTATGGATTATATATGTTATATAATAAAACTGTATATATTATTTATAGAATATATAATTCATAATGAATTGTATATATGTAAAGAGATGTGTTAGAAAGGCTTACAGGCTGTAGTTCAGTTAGTCCAACAGTGGCTGATCCAAGAATCCACTAGTCGCTTAGTCCAGGAGGCTGGATGTCCCAGCTAGTCTTCAGTATATGCTGGAATCTGGAAGAAGGAGACTCCAATGCCAGTGAAGGAATGGACTTACTAACAAGAGTAAAGGCAAGCAGGAAAATGTGGTGATATGTTGTTTATGATTTGCCTGGAGATCAGAATGCAAAGCTAGCCATAGCCAAAGGAGCCAGGCAATGGTGGTACACACCTTTAATCCCAGGACTCAGGAGGCAGAGGCAGGCGGATCTCTGTGAGCTAAAGGCCACTTGGGCTACATGAGAGTTAATCAGTCTAAAAGAAACACAGAGCTCACACCTTTAATCCCAGCACTAGAGTCAATACAAGTAGCTCAGTGCAGTCTCAGGAGCCGTCTGAGATTTGGTGAGGAGCAGTGCAGTCTGGAGATGCAATCTGAGGTTCAGTGGATCGCCCCTTCATTCTGAGCATTGATAAAGGTGAGCGCTCTCTGGTGGCTGGCTGCTTTGCTTTTCTGATCTTCAGCTTGAACCCCAATATCTGTCTCTGGGTTTTTAGTATTGGTGCTACAGCCAAAATGAAAGCAGACCTCTTGCGTGCCCTTTACAGAGGCAGTCACCACAAGGTGTGGTTCAGATTAAAGGTGGACCTTCCCACCTCAAAGATTCAGATTGGAAGTAGGTCTTCCCATCACTTCGCCTTTTGACTGAGATCAAGTGTAGAAGTAGGTCTTCCCACATCAAATGATTTAATTAAGAAAAAATTCCTCACAGATGTGCCCAGACATTTGCATTTTACTTAGTTTCAGGTGTAGTCAAGTTGGCAACCAAGAATAGCCCTCATAGGTATTTTTTCCTGTTTCCGTATCTGCCAGCTCTTTCCAATAACACCATCAGCCCCTGTGATAAGGATGTATTTGTCATTTGTCCTGACACACAGCTCCTAAAATCTAAGCAAAACCAAATGCCGACAGTGTAAATAACTCAGTGTCCACTGCCTGGGATTCACTCACGACCTTCCGTGCTGCACCCCGCCCCCCCACCGTCTCTGTGGTGGCCTTTGGGCTAGGTATTTGGGATGGTTTAGAGACGGCTCAGCAGCTAAGGGCACTGGCTGTTCTTCCGGAGGACTACAATTCAGTTCTCACCAAACACATGATGGCTCACAACCATCTATAATAGGACCTCATGGCCTGCAGACGTATGTAGGGCCCGGGACAACTCGGTACACACTAGGTTATCTGCTCTCCCTTACCTGCGTGATTGGATGAACCCCTGAAACTGTGAGCCAAAACTCCTCTGTCCTTTTTTTTTTTTTTTTTTTTTGGTTTTTTTTTGAGACAGGGTTTCTCTGTGGCTTTGGAGGCTGTCCTGGAACTCGCTTGGTAGTCCAGGCTGGTCTCAAACTCACAGAGATCCGCCTGCCTCTGCCTCCCGAGTGCTGGGATTAAAGGCGTGCACCACCAACGCCCGGCTCCTCTGTCCTTCTTAAGCTGTTTCGTTGGGCATGTAAGCAGAGCAACAGGATAAGTAGCAATGAGTCTGCAATTATGCAACAACACACCTGCTGTTTGTGACTCTGGGGGCCCAGTGCAGGGCTTTGTGCTTTCTGAGTGTGGTGATTTCGATGAAAATGGCCTCCCTAGGCTCAACTATTTGAATGCTTAATCACCAGTGAGTGGCACGTCTTGAGAGGCATTAGGAGGTGTGGCCTTGTCGGAGGAGTGACTCTGATGGAGGAAGTGTGTCACTGGGGGTGGGCTTTGGGGGTTTCAAAAGCTCAAGCCAGGCCCAGTGTCTCTCTCCTTCCTGCTTCCTGCAGATCCGGATGCAGAACCCTGAACTTCATCAGCACTCTGTCTGCTTGTGTGCCATTATGCTGATAAGGGACTAACCTTGTAAAACTGTAAGCCAGCCCCAGTTAAATGCTTTCCGTGTTAAGAGTTGCCGTGGTCATGGTCTCTTCACAGAAAAACAACATTGACTAAGACACCAGGCACTTTCTCTACCAGCTGAGTTATGCAGTTTGTAGGTTTCTCGGTTTGTTTAGCCCCGGCTAGTCTGGAATTATTATGTGGCTGTGGTGATTTGAATGAGAATGATTTGAATGTTTGGTCCACCACTTGATAGTGTTAGTTGGGGATGCTTAGGAGGTGTGGCCTTGTTGGAGAAAAGAGAACCCAAATCATAGTCATAAAACAAGAGGTTCACAGAAACAGGCCCTGGAACTCCCCAAACCAGCTTGGGATGGGACTGGGCTAGGATGGCAGTGGATATTTTATTGGTGGTGGCCACTCCTAAATTTTAAAAGCCAAGGATGAAAAAAAAGTGGAGCAACCCCTATAATGCCAGAATTCTGGAAGAGGAGGAGGCTGGAATATTAGAAGGATGGGGTTGGAGATTCGGGTCAGTGTTTAAGAGCATATAGCAAGTTCAAGGCCAGCCTAGTTTACAGAGTAAGTTCTAGACAACAATGGCAACACAGAGAAACTGTCTCCAAACACACACCACACACACAAGCTGGACAGTGTTGGTACGTGCCTTTAATACCAGCACTAGTAAGGCAGAGGCAGACGGACCTCTGTGAGTTTAAGGCCAGCCTGGTCTACAGAGCTAGTTCCAGGACTGCTAGGGATGTTACACAGAGAAATCCTGTCTCGAAAAACAAACAAAAACTCAAAGACCAGGGCCAGTAATGTGGCTTCCTGGGTTATGACTCTTGCAGTGGAGCCAGATGATAAAAGTTCAATGCCCAGAATTCTCCTGGTGGACAGTAAGAACTGAAGTACTGACTCCAAGTTG
Organism: Mesocricetus auratus; assembly: GCF_017639785.1. NCBI lineage: Eukaryota > Metazoa > Chordata > Mammalia > Rodentia > Cricetidae > Mesocricetus > Mesocricetus auratus. The sequence continues at coordinate 134,442,478 of NW_024429266.1, read as the reverse complement.
TCTTCTGACCTCCACACACACACACACACACACACACACACACACACACACACACACTAAACAAAGCTAGATTGGGTCTAGTGGCACCTGCCTTTAATCCCAGCACTCAGGGAGGCAGAGGCAAGGTCAGGGCCAGCCTGGTCTATATAGGAATTCCAGTCCAGCCAAAGTGACATAGTGAGACCCTGTCTCAAAATAAGTAAATGAAATGAAATGAAAGTAGATTTTAAAATGTAGTTGTCGGGCGTTGGTGGCGCACGCCTTTAATCCCAGCACTCAGGAGGCAGAGGGCAGGTGGATCGCTGTGAGTTCGAGGCCAGCCTGGTCTACAGAGCGAGTTCCAGGACAGCCTCCAAAACAATACAGAAACCCTGTCTCAAAAAAAAAAAAGGAGTTTAGAAAAAAATCCTTTAGAAGACTTAATTTTTTTTTTTTTTTTTTTTTTTTGGTTTTTCGAGACAGGGTTTCCCTGTGGCTTTGGAGGCTGTCCTGGAACTCGCTCGGCAGACCAGGCTGGTCTCGAACTCACAGTGATCCGCCTGCCTCTGCCTCCCGAGTGCTGGGATTAAAGGCGTGCACCACCAACGCCCGGCTTAGAAGACTTAATTTCTTTTTAATTGGCCAGGCAGTGATGGCTGACATCTCTAATCCCAGCCTCAGGAGGGAAAGGCAGGCAGATCTCTTTGTCTCTTTGAGTTAGAACCCAGCCTGGTCTAGAGTGAGTTTCAGGACAGCCAGGTCTACACAGAGAAACCTGTGTTTTTCTGTCAGCTTAGCGCTGCACCTGAATCTACTGATGTCTTAACTACTGCCTGTATCTTTCAGCTCAGACCCCCTGCTTAGCCTCAGCCACCAAACACAGGTTTTAGCTAAGTCTCTATTGCTCTATTTACCAATGAAGACTTGAGAGTCAGATGTTGGGGTGAAAACCTTCTAGATCAGAGAGGCCAAGAACTCGACCTTCCTTTTTTGGCTGGAGATCCAGTAAGAGAAAATCTCTCCATTCTCCCAAACTAAAAACATGGGAATCTCTTAAGTGCCTCCCTACTCTGCTCTGTGAGGCTCTCTATCCATCTTCCTGGATCCTCCATCCTCTCTAGTCTACAATAATGACTAGTTATTGTAGACTAGTCGCAGACTCCACCCCCTGATCCAAAGTTAATTTTATTAACACAGTCTGAGTTCCACGGTTCAATCAAATAACCCAAAGCAGAAACTTAACTCTGTCTCAAAATACCAAAAACAAACAACGACAAAAACAATGCATTGTTTATGTATCTGGAGTGTGCACATGAGTGCTCCTGCAGCTGAGACCAGAGGTGTCAGATCTCCTGAGCTGCCATTTCAGGCAGTTGTAAGTAACATGATGGGGGTTCTGGGAACCAAGCTCAGATCCTCTGTAACAGCTTGTGGCCTCTTAGCTACCAGCCATCTCTCCAATCCCAAAGTATTTTTTTTTTAAGTCAAGGAAGATAATTCAGTTGGTAGATTGTTAACCATGAAAATACAAAGTTTTTTATTCCTAAAACCTACATTTTAAAACAAAACCATTAAGCCAGGAGTGGTAGCACACCCCTTTAATCCCCAACACTTGGAAGGCACAGACAGACAGAAGGGTAAGTGAATTCCTGTGAGGCCCAGGCCAGCCTGGTCTCCATAGGGAGTTCCTTGCCCTGGCTACAATAGCGAGACCCTAGCTTTAAAAAGAGAAAAGGCCACCACTGTGATGTGATCCCAGTATACAACCCCGAGGTTTGTTGTGTTCCAGGTTGAGGTAGGAAGCCTTCAGGGGAGCCACTGGTCATTCTAGGAGGCGAGGGAGGACAGCAGCCGGTATGGGAGGTTCCTTTGGGCTTGGACCAGTAAGGAGCCTGAGATAGGTGTGGTCAGCACTGGGGCCAAGTTACTTCTCACCTGGACCCGGATCAACTGCTGCCCCCACCTCTCCTCCTGCCCTTCCACCAGAGCAAGCTCCCTGGAGCTCAGACCTGACCTTCTGTGTCTCCCTTTCACAGTTTTGATGGCTCTGCTCCCTGCCCACAGCCTCCCCCTTGTTCCTAAACTTCTTAACGTCTGTGATCACGTTCACCATCTCCAGACCCTTGTCCTCCCTTCAGCCGTCCTGGAATTTCCTGTCCCGCTGTCCTCTCTGAACTAGACTCCATTCCTGTTTCTGAGTCACTCAGGGGTGACTCAGTGTGACTCATCCCACCACGGCCCCTCCCACTTAGACTCACCTCTACTGGGTGTGGCTCCTGCCTGCTCACTGGCTGCAGTCTTCTGCAACCCCTGATGTGAGACTCCTCCCCCATCATGGAGACGCGGCCTGTTAGGCACCCTCAACAAACGCGAATCTAGGCAGTACAGAGGCAGCTAGACCGTAGATCCGTGTATCCCAGTGCTGTCAAGAGGTAGCTGAGCTGGTTCCTCTGTCCCCTCCCTGCTCAGACCCTGGCTCCAGCTGCAATCAAGGCTCACCTGGCTTTTCAGCAACCCACCTTTCCATATGAACCCCACTTTCAGCTGGGAGCAACAGTAGGTCACAGACTGAGTTAACAGTGATTATGATCGGGAAGGTATTCAATTTTAAGTAGCATATGAGTTAACAGTGATTATGATCGGGAAGGTATTCAATTTTAAGTAGCATACAAATGTGTGTACCAGGCAGTCTCTCACCTCAGAGAGGATAGGAGACAGTTTATTTTGGAGCCATATCTGAGTGATCATGGCCCAGGAACACAAATTTAAGCCACCACAAATTCCAAGTTCCAACGTGGTAACAGTGGGGCGAGGTTTTTACAGGAAGGACTAGAACAAACAAAGTTGTAAAGCAAGGCATTTTCTAAACACATTGGGAGAAACATTAAGTGGATAACTAAGCAAAACAAAGCTCAGCTATAGGTTTCAGCTGCCATCTCATCACTCTTAGCCTCTTGATTAACAGAAACCAGAGTTCTAAAAGGTTTTTCAGTCTTTTGAGACATGGACCCCATGTATCCCTGACTGGCCTGGAGCTTGATATGTAGCCCATGCTAACCTCAAATTTGGAGCAATCTTCTGCTTCTATATCCCAGGAGCTGGGATTGTAGTGGTGAGCCACTACATCGAGTTTAATTTTCTTTCTTTGTTTTTTTGTTTGTTTGTTTTTTTGGAGGCAGGGTTTCTCTGTGGCTTTGGAGGCTGTCCTGAAATTCACTCTGTAGACCAGGCTAGCCACGAACTCACAGAGATCCACCTGCCTCTGCCTCCCGAGTGCTGGGATTAAAGGCGTGCGCCACCTTCTTATACAGCCCAGAACCGCCATCTTAAAGAATGATTCCGACAACAGTGGGCGGGCCCTCCTACATCAATCATTAATGAAAAGGATCTCCCACAGACATGCCCACAGGCCAATCTGATCTAAACAGTTTCTCAGTTGAGGTTCTCCTCTTAAATGACACCGGGCTGTGTGTGATTTACAATTAAGGCTAACCAGGACATTTGATCTCTGAGTTTGCACACCAACAGAGCTGAGAGGTCGTATCCAAGACTGGCCCACTATGATGAAAGAATTTACACTCTGGTCATCACGGGAGAAGTGTACCTCTGTTGTGGTTTGGACTTATGCCCTCTGGGATTTGGGAACGTGCCCTCTGGTAAAGAGCTTGTCTAGCATGTAAGGAACCCTGATTTGATCTATAGCATCACATACACCTGGCTTGTGCACACCTGTGATCCCAGAATTTAGAACACGGAGGCAGGAGGATCAGGAGGTCAAGGCGGTCAACAATAACACAGTGGGTTTAGAGACAGCCTGGCACACACAAGACCTTGTCTCAAGAGAAGAAAGTGGGGCTGGGGAGGGAGGCTGGAGAGATGGTTCAGTGGTCAAGGGCAGGCCCACGCAGAGGATCAGAGTTCACAGTACCCACACACCATCACTCACAACTGCTTCAGTGGGCGCCTGTACACTCATGGAAGACCACACACAGGCATTAAAACCACTACATTTTAAAAGAAAGAAGAAAAAGCACCCCCACCTACTGCCTCTTGCGGCCTTGGTCACTCCCCCTGTATGTAGATACCTAACCCAGCTCCCCCAGTCCCTGTTCCACAGAACCAGGCAACTACCAGGCCTGGAAAGCAGTATGGTTTCGGTCCCTATTGGGGACAAGACTATGACACTATACTCAGCTAATGATTTCTTTGATTGTTACCCTTTTTTAGATAGTATCTCTCTATATAACTCAGGCCTACCTAGAACTTGGAGGCCTCCTGCTTCAGCTTCCCAAGTGTTAGGACTGCCAGTGTGCACCACCACATGTAGTCTAATACTCTAATTGTACATACAATATGGTAATTCATTACACACATATAGTATGTAATGGTCAAACCAAGATGGATAACATTTCTAACTCCTTAAACAGTTTCTGGGGGCGAGGAGCTGGGGAGAAAGCTGAGGGAGTAAAGTGCTTGTTTGGTAAGCCTAAGGACCTACTAGGTTAGGATCCCCTGCGGCCACACAAACCCCAGGAGCTCACTGGCTAGCCAATCTAGGCAAGATGGAGACTTCAGGCTCACCAAGAGACTGTCTTAAACATAAGCGGTGAGAAAGAGGAAGACACCAATATTCATCTCTGCATTCATATGGGGGAGCAAACCTCCACTCTGCATTCATATAGGGGAAAAAACAAAAAACAAACAAAAAAATCCAGGTTTTTTTTTGTTTTGTTTTTATGAGACAGGGTTTCTCTGTATTGTTTTCGAGGCTGTCCGTCCAGCCCAGCCTCGAACTCACAGAGATCCGCCTGCCTCTGCCTCCCGAGTGCTGGGATTGAAGGCGAGCGCCACCACCGCCCGGCTTTCCAGGTTCTATCTTATGCTAGGCAAGTGATCCTCAGTGTGCTACATCTAATCCTTACATTCTTTTTTGTTTGTTTGTTTGCTTTTTGTTTTTGTTTTTCCAGACAGGGTTTCTCTGTATTGTTTTGGAGGCTGTCCTGGAACTCACTCTGTAGACCAGACTGGCCTCGAATTCACAGAGATCCACCTGCCTCTCTGCCTCCCGAGCCCTGGGATTAAAGGTGTGTACCACCAACCCCCGGTTTAAGCCTTAAATTCTTAACAAGTAGTTATATATTTATAACTATATGTTTATAATTACATGTAGTTATTTTATTACTTGTGAATAAGTAATATATATACTATATAGCTGCTATATATTATATATAGTTATATGTAATGATGTGTTATTATGCATAATGTATATAGAAACATAGTTATATATTTAACAACTGCATATAGTTTTTACTTGCTAATAAGTTAAGTAATACATATATACTTAATATATACTTTTTTGTTTGTTTGCCTTTGTTTTTATTTTTTGAGACAGGGTTTCTCTGTGTACCCCTGGCTGCTCTGGAACTTGCTCTGTAGACACCAAGCTAGCCTTGAACTCAGAGATCCACCTAACTCTGACTCCTGAGTGCTGGGATTAAAGGTGTCTGCCACCTTGACAGCTAAATAAGTGTGTGTGTGTGTGTGTGTGTGTGTGTGTGTGTGTGAGAGAGAGAGAGAGACAGTATGATGTTTTAATTTCAGTTCATTAGTGCAATGTTTACTGTCTCAATCAGGGAAGTCCCACCTCCACGTCATCTTAGCCCAAGGTGACCTTGAACATTTGATCCTGCTGCATCCTTTCTCAGGGCTGGAGACCAAACCCAGACTTCACACAGGCTAGGTAAGCGCTCTGCCTCCTGAACACCCCAGTCCCTTGTTGTAGTCTATTTTATTTTACTATGGTGCTAGGGTTGAACCCAGAGCCCACTGCTAGGTGTCTTAGCTGCTGTTCTATTGCGGTGAGGAGACACAGTGAACAAGGCAAATTATAGGAGAAAGCATTTAATTGGGGCTTGGCTTACAGTTTTCGAAGGTTAAATCGCTACGACTGTGGTGGGGAGTATGGCAGGAGACAGGCAGGTGTGGTGCTGGAGAAGTGGCCGAGACCTTTGCATTTTGATCCATAGGAAGCAAGCAGAGAGAGCGGGGGAGAGCCTGGCTGGGCTTTTGAAACCTCAAAGCCCCCCACCCCATCCCTCCACACCCCATCCTCTCACCCCCCTCACCCAGCACTTGATACACCTCCTCCAACAAGACGTACTCACGCTACGCTTTTAAGCTAACATGCCAGCCATTGACTATCCCTGTGTAGCTGACTCTTGGGCCCTGGTTATAAATCAGAGGATTCAGAACTGGGGCATCAGCCCTGAGCTAAGACAGCTGAGTCTGTTCCCCAGGTGTTTGCCGGAAGGAGCTGTGGAGCAGGATGCTTGAGAGGTACCCGGTGAGGCTGCTGGTGGAGAGAGCAGTGCACTTCCAGGTGTCAGGCTGAAACGGCTGGGCTGTGCAGTGGTCAGAGGAAGGACCAGAACCATAGGTGTCCCGGTGGGTAGAGCAAGTGTGTTCAAAAGGAGAGGAGAAAAGCCTGGGGAAACCTCTCTGAAATACTGATGGACCACCAGGCATAGCTCAGGGGCTCCGGTGAAGTTCAGTGTGAGAACACTTGCAGATACTGAATGAGACCCTGGGCTTGCTCCCCGGCATAGCAGATAAAACAAAACCAAAAACACATGGCATGTATGCCCCTGCCCCAGAAAGGTACCAATAGAAACACCACCACCAAGACCGAGGTAACTTACAGATATGAAATGAGGTTCTCAGGAAAAGGCTTCACCTGCACTAAAGAATTTTGGTTTTTTTTTTTTTTTTTTTTTTTTTGGTTTTTTGAGACAGGGTTTCTCTGTATTGTTTTGGAGGCTGTCCTGGAACTCTCTCTGTAGACCAGCTGGCCTTGAACTCACAGAGATCCACCTGCCTCTGCCTCCCAAGTGCTGGTATTAAAGGCGTGCGCCACCAACGCCCAGCTTGCACTAAAGAATTAAAGGCAGACTTGTGAGAACTGTGATTGTAGGAGTTGGAATGTTGCAGGTACAGAACCAATTTGTCTTAGGCCATTTTCAACCCCTTTGGTCTTCCCTTTCACACCTCTGGCTCTGACCTAGCATCCTTGTTATTGCCTGGTGAAATCTCCGATGTACCAACAGGCCACCAACTCAGGGACTAAGAATACCATCAGATAGCTTCTGAGGTTCCACAGTTTCACCATAAGCTGCCATTTCCACTGCTGTATATCAAAAGTGCCTTGATTCATGACTTTGTTTGTTACTATAAAAGCTTGAGGAAACTGGGCTGCAGCTCAGTTGGTAGTGTGTGTGTCCTGTGCTCACGAAGCACGGGGTTCCATCCCAAGCAGCACGGAAACTGAGCAGGCACATGTCTATGACTCTGGCACTAGGAAGGTGGAGGTAGAAGGACCAGCAGTTCAAGGCCATCCTCAGCTACATAGGGAGTTTGAGGCCAGCCAGGGTCATGTGAGGCCCTGTCTCAATGAATGAAACCAATACCGTCGTAACACGGTATTTGAGGTAACTTAACTTCGATTGCTTGGGCCAAGATCACCAACATTTGTCTCCAGAATGAATTCTCTTTAGAAAATGTTTATGATTTATGTGCGTATGTGTGTGAGCCTGAGCATATGTCTGCATACCACATGAGTGCAGGAGCCCTTGGAGGTCAGAAGAGGGTGTGGGATCCCCTGGAGCTGGAGTTACAGGTGGTCATGAGCTGCCGTGTTGGTGCTGAGAAGCAAACCCAGGTCCTCTGCAGGAACAGCAGTGCTCTTAACCATTGTCTGTCTCTCCAGCCCCCAGAAAAAGTTCTCCTATGGCTTTTTAACGGACAGCTGCTTAGTGTGGACACAGGTTATGCTTCTGCGCTGGTCCCAGGAAGCAGCGGAGGGCCTCGTCCACCTGACCAGGAGCAGTTCACAGAATGACTCTAGTTACATAGGTGGTCTTCAAAGACTTCCTAGTACTTCACCTTCTCCAATGATTTACAGTCACGACCTCTGCAGCAACAAGCAAATGCAAGTGTCTGTTAATAAGGCAATTAGGCACAAGCGTTTTACAAAGAATAGGCTGGGGTTTTTTTCTTTTTCTCCCTCCCCCCTCGCTCTGTTCCTGTCATCCACGAGGGGGCTCACAACCATTTGATACTCCAGCTTCAGGGCTTCTGAATCCCTCTTCCGACTCCTGGGCACCAGGCGTTCACAGGGTACATATCTACACACTCAAGCAAAGCACTCATCCACATGAAATAAAATAAACAAATGTAAAACAAAACAAAGCGAAAGAACAAGCAATCCGAAATCCCACCCTACAACTCTTTTTTTTGTTTGTTTGTTTGTTTGTTTTTTGTTGTTGTTTGTTTTTCGAGACAGGGTTTCTCTGTATTGTTTTGGAGGCTGTCGGTCCAGCCTGGCCTCGAACTCACAGAGATCCGCCTGCCTCTGCCTCCCGAGTGCTGGGATTAATTAAAGGCGTGGGCCACCACTGCCCGGCCCACCCTACAACTCTTGAGAAGCCTGTATTCCCCTTGTGAGCCTTCACCTTTGTCCTGTCATAAATTTCCTCCAGGTGCTTTCCTTTGCCTCATCTACGAATTCCTTCTTTGGTGGAGGGAAGGGTGAGGACACTTGGGGAGGAACACTCAGGCGGCTCTCTTTGAGATGTGCCCACTCTCACACTCTGTGACGATAAGCCTTCTCTATCCTTGTTCAATACTCGTCCGCAACAGCCCACAGGGCTGGATGGTCACTTGTCTGCCTTGGTAGCCAAGTGCCCACCCTTCTCTAAAACGCCTTTTTCTTTGACCTCTACTGTTCCAACTGACTTGTCACCACAAGACTCCACAAGCCTTTACCCCAGACAGTGCCTCATGTAGCCCATGTTAGCTACGAACTCACAATACAGACTGAAGAAACCCTTGAGCTGATCCCTCAGCATCTGCTTCCTGGGGACTGGAATTACAGACATGTTCCAAAACGTTTCAGCTACAGACTTTAAAGTGGGGCAAGGAGGAGTACTATTCATGAATTAAGGTAGAAGAAAGGTGAGGAATTCCAGGAATGGACTGGATTTTTCCAGAATGGGGTTAACTCCACTTTTCTGTCCTTATATGGCATTTTCCCCTCTGGATGTGGCATGATACCCTGATGCATGATGGGAAGGGGCACTTTTGCAAGGCTGAGGGTATGGAGCTGTCGTTAGAATGAAGTCAAAGGTAGTTACTGGTCATCTGGTAAGAAAAAAAACAATGTTAGCTGGACATGGTAGCTAGCACATGCCTTTAAGCCCAGCACTCAGGAAGCAGGGGCAGGGGGGTGGATCTCATGAGCTCAAGGCCAGCCTGGTCTACAAAGCAAGTTCCAGAACAGGCAGAGCTGCTACACAGAGAAACCCTGTCTGGAAAAACAAAAAGAAAAGAAAAATGGGGGGGGGGGGAGGAAGGAAGGAAGGAAGGAAGGAAGGAAGGAAGGAAGACAAAGCAATGTTTTCCAGTCAAAGGCAGCTAGTCCGCCAAGATCAATATTCCAGAAACCTCCCCACCTTGTAAAACTTGGGTTTACTTAAAGGCCCTGATGCATGTCTAGAACTTGACACAGAGCAATGTACTCCTTCCCCCTTTCCTTCATGTCCGTTATACGCCTTTCTAAATTCATCAATTAGGAGTAGACTATGAGGTTGAACTTCAACCAGCCGGCCCCTGCATTAGAAACAAAGGACAGAGCCCGTATGGGCCTGTATACAGAGACAGTATGAGTGCTGCTTGCTTGCTGGGTTTATGTCACAGTACATCCTTTTTCAAAAGGAAATTGTCTTGCCAGGTGACTTTCACTTTGCTCATGTATTTTTTTTAGTGACACTAAGAGTATTCTTTTCCAACATCTCTTCAGCCATGTTGGCCTCAACCTGGTTTGAGTGGACTGCTTTTGCTACTGGAGCAGTCCCGTGGTGTCTTGCTTAATTCACCTCTGTGGCTACATCATCCCGAAGCCCTTATGTAGCTTGCCCCCTTCCCTGTGTCCTCATAGGACAATACAGAGGAAGGCTGAAGCCAGCAGGTTAAATCCTAAAAACTACGCTAGAAAGGTGGTATGGTAGGATACACCAATAATGCCAGAACTTAGAAGACCGACCAACCTGGGCTACAGAGTGAAACTGTCTAAACCTCTCGTCACCCCCAAACATACAGAGGGCGCTTAGTTGGTAGAGGCTTGCCTATCATGCATGAAGTCCTAGGCTCCATCCCTAGTATCATACAAGCTGAGCATGATGTTACATGCCTCTTAACCCAGGACTTGGGAGGCAGGGGGTCCAGAGTTCAAAGTCATCTTTAGCTAGACAGTGTGTTCAAGGCCATTCTGGATATATTAGACCCTGTCTCAAGAAAAGAAAAAGAAAAAAGACAAGAGAAGGGGGTGGTAGTGAGATGGTTCAGTGAGCAAAAGGACTTGCAGCCGAGCCTGACGGCCTGAATCACACTGGTCTAAGCTAGTCTTTATTGAAAGCTACTATGACAAAGACGCTTTGGAAAGAGATACTTCAACTACCGTTTTCTTTGTCTTCATAGCAACCTTGCAGTAAGATGGTATTGGCTCCCTTTTACAGATAAGGAAACTGAGGCAGAGAGATACTTGGTATTTATGGATGGTACTCAGCAAAGCTGTGTTTCAAACTCAGGTTTAAGTCCTCCTGCTGGACGTGGTCAGGAGGAAGGGAGTGGGCAGGGGATATAGCTCAGTGAGCACTGACCGGCCTATCAGTATGATTCCCTGGGATTTGATCCCCAGCACTGGGGGGAAGGAGGAATTAGGAAGGGAATATGAAGGACGTGGGACTTCATACCTGAGAGAATTCACTCACAAACTCGCCCATCCATTCCTTCAGCATTTTACTTATGTCACACAGGAAACCAGTCAAACAGGGCATTTCTGAGAGGGGACTTGCTGGACGCCAGGAACCTGTGGAAAGCTCTGCCTCTTGTTTTTTAGTTATCTCCTGAAAAAGCACCCCTGCCTCCAGGCTGTAGGAGAATAAATGACTGACACTGACCCCGGGCCTCTCTTGGCTGGACCAACTGGACTGACCAGCCCATCCCCCTCCCTGAGCTTCAGTCTGGTTTCTGCCATAAGTCCTTTGAAAGGCTTCTGGAATGGTAGCTCAGAGCTACCCTGGGGACAACCCCCACACCCTGCCATCATGCAGGATCTCTGCTCTCTTCCTTTCCTAGCCCCCACCTGTAATGCACTTAATACATTTCTCAAACTCATTCTTTGTGGTTTATGAATTTCATTCTTCCAAGTCTTTTTTTTTTTTTTTTTTTTAGTTTTTCGAGACAGGGTTTCTCTGTATTGTTTTGGAGCCTGTCCTGGAACTCACTCGGTAGACCAGGCTGGTCTCAAACTCACAGTGATCCGCCTGTCTCTGCCTCCCAAGTGCTGGGATTAAAGGCGTGCACCACTAACGCCCGGCCATTCTTCCAAGTCTTAATACAAGAACTGCCAATCCACTGTCTCAGGGCACTTTGGTGGCTTTGTAAATTTCAGGAACCGCTCTAGCCTTCTCCCTGCCCCTCCCCCCAAAGCCTAACTCATCAAAAGAAGGGCTCCCCACTGTCTCAAAGGCACTCCAGCATTTCCATTTCAGTACTAAGGGTTTAAGTCCTTCAGCAGCTCAAAATTTGGCATGCAAATCTCTAAGTGCTAGCCTGGAACTCTATGTAGACCAGGCTGATCTGAAACCACAGAGATCCCTTGTCTCTGTCTTGCCTGGCATTAAAGGTATGGGCCACCACACCCAGCAGTGAGTACTTGCTGCTCTTGCAGAGAAGCCAGTTCCCATTTCCAGCGCCCACAAGGTGACTCACAACCATCTGTGACTCCAGTTCCAGGGGGATCTGACATCCTCTTCTGACTTCCAAGGACACCAGGCATGCACATGGGGCACATATATACATGCAAGCAAAACTCTCATACTCATAAAACTGTGGTTTGTACCCACTTCTTCCTTTTAGGTATGCAGACAGCACTCTCTGGGTCTTTGGAGAGGTATTGTCAGTGATACAGGAGGGTCAATTGTGAAACTATTGAAACTCTTGTATGGAGGAATATTTGTTTAGACTGTGTGAAGATGTGTCACTGTGATTGGTTTAATAAAGAGTTGAAGCTGGGCGTTGGTGGCGCATGCCTTTAATCCCAGCACTCGGGAGGCAGAGGCCGGCCAGTCTCTGTGGGTTCAAGGCCAGCCTGGTCTACAAAGTGAGTTCCAGGACATCCAGGACTGCCACACACACACACACACAAAACCCTATGTCAAAAAAAACAAAATAAATAACTGAATAGCCAATGGCTAGGCAGGAGAGAGTAGGCAGGATTTCCAGGGAGAGAGAGAACTCTGGGAAAAAGAAAGGCAGGGTTATGAGGAAGACACCAAAAAGGTCAGACATAAGGTAACAGAATAGAGGTAACCAAGCCATATGGCAGACCGTAAATTAATAAAACCAGGCTACTGGGACAAGGTTAAACTAATGGCCAAGCTTTCATAATTAATAATAAATCTCCATGTTGTTATTTGTGAGCTGGCGGTCCCACGCAAAAGCTCACTACACTCTAGCTTCAGGGTTCTTTACTTCCCAAAACAGCATTTCCATCTTGTTGCAGAGGTCCTCCATCTATTTTCCTTTTTGTTTTTCTCTCAGGATCTCTGTCTTTCCTTGCCCTGCATAAGACACCTTCTGATTCGTTTAATAAAGAGCTGAATGGTCAATATCTAGTCAGGAGAGCACAGGCAGGACTTCCAGGAAAAGAGATAGGAACTCAGGGAAAGAATCTGAGAGGCAGGGGATTCGTCAGCCAGACAAGGAGAAAGTTGGACATATGGTACTGAGGAGAGCTAACGAGCCATGTAACAGAACATAGATTAATATAAATGGGTTAATTTAAGTTTTAAGAGCTAGTTTGGAACAAGCCTAAGCTAACGTCAAGCTTTCCTAATTAATAAAAAGTCTCTATGTCATTATTCAGGAGTTTGGCAGCCCCCCAAAAAAGTCTGACTATAGATTAGTTGATCACCTGGGGAATACCTGTTTCTCCTAAAACGAGCCTGCATTCTTTTGGATGGGTTGTCTCTGAATCAATATCATGATCAATGGTTTCAGTTCATCTTATCCTTAGACTGTATGGTGCTATCAGGTGCTGCCATGCAGCCACACATGGACCTGGTAGAGTTCGCCCACCACATTTATTGCTTCCTTCTGGAGCCCTTTTCCACTGACTCAGCTTCTTCATGACTTGTGGCTACCACACTTGGAATAGACGACTACTGCAGTAAAAGGCCTAGTTCATCAGTTTGCCCTAAGCTTGAAAGTCCCCCTGCCTCAGCTTTCCTAGTAGCTGGAAGCACACAGGTGCATGCTACTGTCCAGTTGGCTGGTCCAGCTGTTTTGTGTGACCTCTCTCATTTGTTTGTTGATTTGGTTTGAGACAGAGTTCCATGTATCAAAGACTTGCTTCAAACTCATTGTGTAGTTAAGGCTAGCCTTCAAACCTTGATCCTCTTGCCTCTGTTACAATAACCTATATCAGTACTCTGTTGAACTCCACAAGGGAAAGGAAGGTATTTCTTCCTGGTCAAAATAATAAAGATCTATTTCTGGCCTGGGGAGAAGTTACACAAAATGGAAGAGTTAGTCTAGTTGAGGGTGTTTGTTTTCTGACACAGTCACTGCAAAGGTCATTAGAGAAGAGGGAATCTCACCTGAGAAAATGCCTCCATCAGATGGCTTGTAGGCAAATCTGCAAAGTATTTTCTTGTTTGATGAACAATATAGGAGATTCTAGCCAACAAGGGGTGGTGTCACTCCTGGGTAGGTGGTCCTGAGTTGTCTGAAAGAGCAGGTTGAGTAAACCACAGGAAACAAACTGTTATGCCAAGTTTACAAGACCCCAAATAGACCACCAAGGAGCTGACTCTCTGGTGCAAAAACAAAGGTTTCTTTAATAATTAATGAGTTAACTGTATTAACTCGGGTCTTCTGTCTATCTGACACAGCAGGTGGAGCAAGAAGGACCCAGAAGAACCATGGGGCAGGGAATTTATTGGGGTAGAGCAAGGGGAGTGTCTGGGGTCTCAACAGTCTCAGGATTGGTACATTTCCAGGCTTGGGCGACATGTCCTATGTTCATTGGCCAACTGGTTGCTATGGCCTATAGGCCCTTCCAGGGCAGTTGCAATGCTCTGTATGTCACTGTTATGCCACTGTTACCGTAAAGCACATCCAGAGCCCATAAAGCACATCCACAACCCACCAACTAACCTCTGATTGGTTCCTTGCCACATGGAGGGAGGGTATCTGATCTCCTAGTGACTACTTCGGGCAAGGTCAGGAAGCTCAGAGGCCTACCTCTTTCTGTGTCTTTTCTGCAGCCTGTCGTGGCTGCTAAAGCAGGGGGCCAGATGAGGGTCCTGTCCCTTCAAAACCAATAAGTAACACTCTTCCATGGCCTCTGCTTCAACCTTGAGCTCCTGCTGTGACTTCCCTCAGTGTTGGACTATACAATAAAATAAATCCTTTCCTCCCACAGCTTGTTTTTGGTCATGATGTTTATCAAAACAATAAAAAGTGACTAAGAGAAGGGTGGTGGTGGCTTAAACCTTTAATCTCAGCACTCAGAGGCAGAGATGGATGAATCCCTGTGTCCTGGTCTCAGAGTGAGTTCCAGGACGGCCAGGACTACACAGAGAACATCTCCCCGCCTCGAAAATAAATAAATAAATAAATAAGTAAGTAAATAAAGACATCGGCAATCACCTGGTAGAGACGATGCCCCAGGAAGGCTGATTCACCTTAAGCCATGCTAAAGAGAAGCAGGGTATATTTATCCCTCTAGCGAGATAACCCCTTCTTTCCAGGAGGCTCACCCTGGTACAGTTGCTACAGAGCTGCCAGCAGACACCACAGCATAGATGTGGAGGTCAGAGGACAACTTTGGGGAATTTGTTCTCCCCTTTCAACATGTGAGTTCTGGGGGTTGAACCCAGCTCCACAAGCTTTACAGCTGGCAGCTTTACCCACTGAGCCATCTCACCAGCCCTCAAATTCTTTTATTAACTAAGGAATCCAAAGAGGGGAATCCCAATTTCCCTGGTAGCATCTCTATATCCTAAGTGCTGAGTGTTTAGCTGGGAACCCCGCTTCAGCCTCACTCTCCTGGATTCCAAACCCCACCCCTTCTCAAGAAGCCCATTCAAGAGGTGGCTCCTCCCCTGAGGCACAAGACCACGCCCACAGGATATTTAAGACCAGGACCCTAGACCTGCCAAGTGATTTCTCTCCTGTCTTTCCTGAGAGTCACCTGGGAATTGCCATGCTTTGTTCATTAACCCTGGTTTTATTAATTCAGCTGGATTTGGCTTGCTGCATCAGCAGAGAAACCCACAACCAGGGATCCAAAAATACTGATCATCTGGTGCTGAAATTATACTTAACACGAGATTACACCACCACACCTGGCTGCAAACCCATATGTTTTCACATAACCTCATTTTCTAACATTCCTTCGGGTAGCCATACACAGTCCTGTTCCTTCAAGGATCGTTCTGTGTAGATAGGTAAGATTTTTTAATTTTGGTTTTGAAGTCTCAGTTGAAACAGGAAACCGGCTTCATGAAGAATTTGGCAGCTTAATGAGAGCAAATTTTTGGTGTGTGGATATGGACACCATCATTCACATATTTTACAAATCAGAATCCAAGGGGCACTGTGAAAGTCAAGTGTAAGGTTGAACTGCAAGCCTGTGATTGGCAAGGGGATAAACGGCACAGGACAGCCCAGTAGGGAAGGGAAGGGAGTATGGTGACCAAGATCCTGAGTGCATAATGGGAGTTTTTTCAACTTACTGCATTATCAGCTTACAAGTGGGGATGTCTTTTCAATTGTGGGTCATTAGGCCCCACCCTCAGAAATTCTGATGGAGTTGATCTAAAAGTGTGCAAGGACATTCAGTATTTATTCCCTGACTTCCTCTCTACTCTCTGCCCTTTCTGAAGGTTATCCTGAAGGAAGAATGGATGAACTCAGGAGACAGAAACTGGTCAAGTAGGGCAAGCACCCCCAAAGAAGCAGGTCCAAGAATGTCCTTGCTAGAAGCCAGAGATACCAGAAGAGTTCTGGTTCCTGTTTCCTTGTTAAGTTTTCTCCTCGCAATGCTTAAGGGCTACACTCAGGACCACACAGGAACTGAGAGGGGGTGCTAGACACTTCCTGACTGGACTGACCAGCTCATCCCCCATCCCATTCCTTGCCTCAGTTTCCTGGTAAGCCTTTTTAAAAGTCCCTCCCCCCCCCCCATGCTCAGGTGGGGTGATGCATGTCCCAGCATTTGGGAGGCAGCTGCAGGCAGATTTCTGTGAGTTAGAGGCCAGCCTGGTCTACACAGTGAGTTCCAGGACAGCCAGAGCTACATAATGGGGGATGGGGGAAGGTTGGGCAAAGCCAGCCGATGTTCCTACATGGTTCTGCTTCAATTCCTGCCTCCAAGTTCCTGCCCCGATTCCCTCAGGGAAGGACTGTGATGTCAAACTATAAGCTAAAACAAATCCTTTCCTCCCCAAGTCGTTTTCAGTCATAGTGTTTCATTATAGCAATAGAAAGCAAACCAAAGCCAGGGAGTGGTGGCGCATGCCTTTAATCTCAGCACTCAGGAGGCAGAGACAGGCGGATCTCTGAGTTTGAGGCCAGCCTGGTCTACAGAGCGAGTTCCAGGACAGCCTCCAAAGCCACAGAGAAACCCTGTCTCGAATAACAAAAACAAAAAAAGAAAAAACAAAAAGAAAGAAAGCAAACCACAGCAGGCAGGCCATCAGGCATCAGGCTGTACCTGCTGAGCCACCCTGTAGGCGAGAGCTGTATGTCTGAGCTACACCCCCAGCCCTACAGTTTGTTTTCTTTCCTTTTCTGCTTTATAAAAATTTATTGCATTCTATTTAAATTGGGTATTTACTGTGTCTTCTGTGTACCGGCACCCACGTGTGTCACTCTGCTGCCAGGCTCACTCAATTTTGACATCCTCTTGCATCAGTTTCCCTGGTACTGGAGTTATAGGTGCATGTTCAGCTGTGTGTGTGTGTGTGTGTGTGTGTGTGTGTGTGTGTGTGTGTGTGTGTTGCTTTGTTTGAGATAGGGTCTCATCTATTCCAGCCTTAAACTCCCTGTGTAGCCAAGGAGATTTTTCTTTTTCTTTGAAGAATGAAGAAAGGCAAAGAAACCTGGAATGGTGAACTAGCCTTGAACTGAAAAGATGGCATGACATCACAACTTCCTACTCCACCCAGACTAACCCTTCTCTCCACTGGCAATTTTCCCTTCAGCACCAGGGAGGGAGAGGAGGTATCGTTCCAGCCCCAGTGAAAGCTGACTTCATCTGCTTCCCCACCTGATCCCACCCCAGGCTCCTCAGTTTGTCTCCTCACCTGGATCCTTCTCTCTCCCTCCCTCCCTCCCTCCCTCTCTCTTTTTGTTTTTTCGAGATAGGATTTCTATGTGGCTTTGGAGGCTGTCCTGGAACTAGCTCTTGTAGACCAGGCTGGTCTCAAACTCACGGAGATCCTGGATCCTTCTCTTAAGCCTGTAAACACTGGACTCAACCAAATTTGAAACAAGACCTGTACCCTTCTCCTAGCCACCTCTAGTCCCTATTGGTTCTCTTTTCCTTTCTCCTTCTCCTCTTCCCCCTCCTCCTCTTTTTCTTTTAGACAGGCACTGAACTCTAAATAAACCCATACATAGACACACATGCATACACATAATTAAAAATAAAATAAAATGGCCAAGAAGCACATACCTTTAACCCCAGCACTCAATTGAGAGGCAAAAGTAGAGGCAGTCAGAGCTCTGTGACTTGAGGCCAGCCTGGTCTACAGTTCCAGGACAGCCTCCAAAAGCAATATAGAGAAACCCTGTCTCGAAAAACAAACAAAAAAAAAAAGAGTTGTCTCATGACCTCCACAGGAATGCTGAGGTACACACATGCCTGCACTCACATATACAAACATTTATGTGCACGCATGCAAACATGTAAAACTTTGTCTTATCAAACCCTTCATAACCACATTGCGTGTAATATTCATCCAGTTATTATGTATTTATTAGAAAAAAATTGTTTGTTTTTCAAGACAGCGTTTCTCTGTGTAGCTCTCTGGCTGTCCTGGAACTTGCTCTGTAGACCAGGCTGGCCTGGAATTCACAGAGATCTGCCTGCCTCTGCCTCTGGAGTGCTGGGATTAAAGGCCTGCACTTCCACCTCCTGGTTTAGAAAGATTTTAAAAGCTAGGCATGGTGGCTCATGCTCATAAATTCCAACATGAGGAAAGCTGAAGCAGGAGGATTCCCTTGAGTTCACATAGCCAGTCTTCAGCTGGCTTATGCAACAGATCGAGATTCTGACTCAGCAGAACAAAAATGGGAAATGAAACTGAGTGTTAGTCTAGCACTGAGAGGGCAGGGGCAAGAGGGTTAGCCTGGTCTACAGAGCAAGTTAGAAGGCAGCCTGGACTACACAGTGACAGTATCTCAACGAAACTGAACAAACGCTGCTGAAGCTGAGGAGACAGATGACTCAGTACTTGCTTTACAATCATGAGGAATGAGTTCAAATCCCCAGCATGCACATAAAAAGCTGGACACACCTGTGTGTGCCCGTAATCCCAGCAGAGACAGACTCCAAGAGCTTTCTGGCCAGTCAACCTAGCCAAACCATCCAACTTTTTGGCTCAGTGAGAGACACTGTCTCAGGCAGTAAGGTCTCCACATGTATACTCACATACTCATGTAAGCCACACCACACACACATACCTGTTAAGAGAAGCTTTTTCCTTGGGTGAATCTTTCCCGCCAGCCTGGTTCTAGAGCCGCATCAGTCCCAACTAAACACACAGGAAGCTATATTAATTATGAAGCTGTTGGCCTTGCTTGTTTCTTACTGGCTAGCTCTGACTTAAGTAATTACCCCATAATTGTTAATCTAAGTATGTCTCTTACTGGAGAATAGTTCCGGGCTTCCTACCCCATGGCGTCACATGTCGATTCTCCTGTGTTTCTCCTTCCCAGAATCCTCCTGGACTCCTAGTCCCACCTATCTAGATTCCTATTGGCCAACAGTGCTTTACTAACAAATGTACAGGACTTCCCCCATCACATACCAAAAATGAAGTAATAAGAATTAAAAGCTTTATTTTATGTTTTTGAGACAGAGTCACTTTATGTAGCTCTAGCTGTCCTAGAACTTCCTATATAGCTCAATCTGGCCTCAACCCAGAGATCTGCCTGGCTCTGGGTATGCATCACCACTCATGGCAAAAGTAAAACATTCTATGAAATCAAGAAAGTAGAAAAGATCCTTGCCTTAAGAAATCTGTTAATAAATCGGGCTGGAGAGATGGCTCAGCAGTAAGGGGACTGTCTGCTCTTCCAGGGGACCCAGGTTCAATTCCCAGCACCCACAAGGCGACTCACAATAGTCTACAACTCTAGTTCCAGGGGATCCAACACCCTCACACAGATACACATGCACATAAAATAAACAAATTATTTTTTAAAAACAGTAAATAAATAGAATAAAAACCGTTTTTACATGTAGAGCCAGTAGGATGGGTCCTGGGTAAGCACACTTGCCTCCAAGTCTGAGACCTGAATTTAATCACTAGGACCCACACTGTAGGAGAGAATTGTTTCCCACAGGTTGTTCAGTGACTTTAATACATACTCTGTGACACACATGCCCTCTTCCACACAAAGTAAATCAACATTTTTAAAAAAGTAGCTTTAGATATGGTACCACTGTATCTTCTTTTTTACTGACAAGGCGAGTGAGGTTCTCTGAGACTTGCCATCCAAAGCCACAATGCCAGTCAATGGTAAAGCCAGCATCTGAGCCCTGCTGAAACTCAGAATCCCTGATGTAACCACAGAGTCCTCCCACGTATTGGAGCCTGGGAAGGGTAGGAAAGCTATGTGCCATACGGTCACCACATCAACCGTGTTCTCTCCCTGTATTAGTTACTTCTTGATTGCTGGGATAAAACATCATGACCAAGGCAATTTACAGAAGAAAGAGGATTTTGGGGGCTTTTTGTTTTTGTTTGAGACAGGGTTTCTCTGTCGTGGAACTAGCTCTTTAGACCAGGCTGGCCTGAAACTCATAGTGATCCACTTGCCTCTGCCTGCCAAGTGATAGGATTAACAGAGTGCACCACCATTGCCTGGCCAGAAGAAAGAGTTTACTTATTATTTGAGTATGTGTTCCAGTGTGAGAAGAACCCATCACTAGCTTTGTAGGAAAGCATGGCACTAGGCAGTCACGGTAGATGGAACTGGAAGCTTGGAGCAAACATCTTGAACCACAAGCAGGAAGCAGAGAGTGAACTGGAAATGCCATGTGGCTTTTAAACTTCGAAGCCTGCCCCTGGTGACAGACTTCCCCAGCAAGCCCTCCTTAACCTACCCGAACAGCGCCTCCAAATATTCAAACACCAAGACTGTGGGGAACATTCTCATTCAAACCACAACGCTCTCAGTCTCACAGTACCTGCCCAAGAGTCGCTGAGGCCTCAGAGCTGTTCCACAGTCTTCACTCCAGACCCTGCCACCCTGAGTGACTTCATGCATCACCATGCAAGGCCTTGATGTCTTCACCTCTGTCTGCACTTCCACACCCTCCCCCTCTATGCCTGGATCTGGACTTCAGCTTCTCTTGTGGCTCTTTCTTAGTCTCTGTATCGAGCCTCTCCCCAGTGTTGGGGATGGAACCAGAGCTTTCTGTATGCTCGGCAAGAGCCTCTCTGCTAAGCCAAACAGCCTTCAATCTATTATCTTGCTTCCTGCAGAACTCCTTGATGCCTCTCTTGACTTTGTCTATTTATTTTCCTTCTAACCTATATCCCTGACAGCATATACTCTGTGGTTTTTTTTCATTTCTTCAGCCTCCTCATCCTCTTTTTACCGCTGTGGTGATTTAAAAGAAAATGCCCCCCCAAAGGGAGTGGTTCTATTAGGAGGTGTGGCTTTGTTGGATTGGGTGTGGCCTTGTTGGAGGAAATGTGTCACTGTGAAGTTGGGCTTTGAGGTCTCATATATGCTCAAGCCACATATGAGACTGTTGCCTTCTGATCAAGATGTAGCCAGCACTATGTCTGCCTGCACTCTGCCGTGCTCTCTGTCTTGACGATAATGAACTGTGCCGTGCTCTCTGTCTTGACGATAATGAACTGAACCTCTGAACTGTAAGCTGCCACCTCAATTCAATGTTTTCTTTAGTAAGAATTGCTGTGGCCATGGTGTCTCTTCACAGCAATAGAAACCTTAACTAAGATGACCACTTTTTAAAAGTTTCCTGTCAGCTGGGTGGTGGCGGCGCATGCCTTTAATCCTAGCACTCGGGAGGCAGAGGCAGGAGGATCTCTGAGTTCGAAACCAGCCTGATCTACAAGAGCTAGTTCCAGGACAGCCTCCAAAGCCACAGAGAAACCCTATTTCAAAAAACCAAAAAAAAAAAAAAAAAAAGTTTCCTGTCCTGGATCAACTGAGTAATAATTCCTTCCCAGTATCACTTGACCATACACTGAAAATTGGAAGGGTACAGAATAGATTAGCATGGCCATTGCAAGTGTTTTGAAGAGTGTTTATTTAGTATTTTGAACAGTGTTTGATGTAGCCTAGGTTGGCCTCAAACTCACTATGTAGCAAAGGTGATCTTGATCTGATCCTCCTGCCTCCATCTCCAAAGTGCTGTGATTCTGGGCCTCCACCATGCTCAGCATACAAAGTTCTTTCAAACATTGCTTCGCTGATCACAATGTGCTTGGGGTGCAGGGCACAGAAGTTTAAATGATGGATGTGTAGTTTGTTACTGTTAGAAACATACTCGGAACGGCTGAGCAGTTTTTGTCTTTGTTGGCCGTACTGTTCTCAGATTTTTATTTAAGATTGCTAAAAATTATTTTATGTGTGTGAGAGTTGCTGCTATGTATGTAAATGTACCATGTGTGCAGGACCTCCAGAGGCATCAGATCCTGTGGAATTGGAGTTACAGAGGGCCGTGAGCCTCCATGTGGTACTGGAACTGAATAATGGTCCTCTGTAAAAGCAGTGAGTGCTCTTAACTGTTGGGCATGTTACCCATCGTTACTCAAGATCTTAGAAGCTTTATGCGTATATATGTGTTGCCTGAATGTGGATGTGTGCACAGCATGTGCGCCTGCAGCAGAAAGAGGACAGAAGAGGATTCCAGATTATCTGGACCTGGAGTTACAGACAACTGTGAGCCACCAAGTGGGGCTTGAGAATGGAATCCAGGTCATCTGCAAGAGCAGCCAATACTTTTAAACTATCTTTCCAGCCCCTTGTGGGGCTGTTTTTTTTTTTTTTTTTTTTTTTTTGATTTTTCTTTTTTGCTTTGGTTTTTCATTTTGGGGGGGGCAGGGAGGGCGTTCTGAGATAGGGTTTCTCTATGGCTTTGGAACCTGTCCTGGAACTCACTCTGTAGACCAGGCCTGCCTCTGCCTCTGGAGTGCTGGGATTTGTTTTTGCATTTTCAAGACAGGGTTTCTCTGTGTAACAGCCCTGGCTGTCCTAGAACTCTTTGTAGACCAGGCTGGCCTTGAACTCAGAGATCCACCTCCCTCTGCCACCCAAGTGCTGGGATTAAAGGTGTAAACTATCATACCCAGGAAGCCCTTATTTTTTTTCTTAGTCTTTCAGAATTTTATATACAATATTTTCATCATATTCATTCCTATTACTCCTCTAGCTCCTCCTAGATCCATCCCAGCTTCCTATCCCAAGTGTCTTCTTTTATAATTTTGTTGTTGTCCTAAGTGCTGGAATTAAAGGCATTGGCCACCACCTCCCGACTTTCTTTTACAATTTTTAATAACCCATCAGGTCTCATTTGTGTTGCTCATATATTTCTGGGTGTGGGGCCATCCACCGGAACATGGTTAACCTACCAGGAGCCACACCCTTAGAGAAAACTCACTTTCCTTCCTGGAGAAGCCATCAAGTGTCCTAAGCTACTCAATGAGGGGCGGAGTTTATGAATCTTTCTCTCCAAGCTGGTTGATGCCTGGCTTGACCTGGTGCTGGCCACCACCCCTGCTGGAGTTCTTGAATGCACTGGTACTGTCACAGTGAGATTTCATTCCTGGCCTCCCTGACCTTTGGCTCTTACAGTCTCTGCTCTCTTGCACATTGGTCCCCTATCCTGCTGGAGGGTGTGATATAGTTGTAGCACTCCGAGGACACTCTCTTCACTTCCTTGATTTTTTGAGTCTCCAGTAACTCAGCTGTCCTTAAACTACAAAACTAAGGATGACCTTGAAATCCTAATCATCCTGCCACCACCTACAGAGTGTTGTTTGAACTACACCTGGTTTATAGGGAAAAAGATCAAACCCAGGACTTCCTGCATGCTAGGCAAGCATTTTACAAACTGAACTACAATCTCGTCAGTCCTGGAACTGGAGTTACAGTGGTTGTGAGCCACCAGGCTGGGAACCCAGCTCAGGTCCTCTGTAAGCACCACACTCAAATTAGCCACTGAACCATCTCTCCAGTCCCTTCTAATTTATTTTTTATTAAATTATGTGTATAGTCGTGTGTTTGTGGGGGTATGAGCACAGGTACCCATGAACGGCAGTGGCATCAGGTCCCCCAGAAGCTGGAGTTCTGAGTGGTTGTGAGTCACCGATGAAGGCGATAGGAAGTCTCTGCAAGAGCAGGGTACACTCTCACTCCTGAGCCTTACCCCCAGAACCTCTTAGACTGCTTTATGTGGGTTAGGAAGATGGCTCAGTGGGTAAACCACTTGCTATCAAGTGTGAGGGTCAGAGTTTCAATCCCCACGAACCCGATATTATATTATATGATGCACTACAGACTTTATTTGAAT
The DNA here is from genome assembly GCF_017639785.1 of Mesocricetus auratus. NCBI lineage: Eukaryota > Metazoa > Chordata > Mammalia > Rodentia > Cricetidae > Mesocricetus > Mesocricetus auratus. The sequence continues at coordinate 134,418,597 of NW_024429266.1, read as the reverse complement.
CTCATTAGAATGTATTTGACTGCTTGTTTTAAAGAACACAACTGGGCCATCCATGAACATAGGTTAGCTTGGAAAAGACACTTGTCACTTACAAGTGACAGGAGAGATCAAAGAGGCATAGGGAGAGACACTGCTGGGAGGAAACATTTCAAGGGTGGGAAACAAGTCAGCATTGGGAGGTGGGAACAGGAAGATCTGGAGAGTTCAAGGCTAACCTGGGGTACTAAACTTCAACAGAAACATCAGGTAAGTGGTTGAACATGGTGATCTGTGCCTGTAATCCCAGAGTCTGGGAAGCTGAGGCAGGAGAGTACTAAACTGAAAAACAAAATTCATTTACTGAGCAATTTGGCATAAAGACACACACACACACACACACACACACACACACACACACACACACACACACACACAGCTCAGGCTAGCCTTGAACCTACAACTATACCACACCAGATGATTCTTTTTTTTTTTAATAGTATCTCACATATGGCAGCAAGGCAGACAAATGATTTTATTTATATTTATGAGGCAGGGTCAGGCCTTGAATTTTGTGTGAGTGCATGAGCATGGAGGTTGGAGGACAACGTATAGGAGGTTTTTTTTGTTCTGTTTTTCGAGACAGGGTTTCTCTGTATTGCTTTGGAGGCTGTCCTGGAACTTGCTCTGTAGACCGACCAGGCTGGCCTCAAACTCACAGAGATCGGCCTGCCTCTGCCTTCTGAGTGCTGGGATTAAAGGCGTGCACGTGCACCACCAACGCCCGGCATAGGAGTTTGTTCTCTCCTTCACCATATAGATCCTAAGAACTGAATTCAATAGCAAGCTCTTCAGTTACGTAGCCAGCCCAGGCAAGAATTTCTGCTTGGAACTTTCTGAGCTGAAGTTCCAGGAACTTACCACCACCCTTTAAGGAGGCTGGGCTTTGTTTTGTTTTGAACTTAAAGGCCCAACCTCTGAAATTGGTAAAACCTCATAGCTATGGTAATGATCCAGTATAACCTTACTGGAATAAAAGGTTCTTAATTTTCTTACTTTTGTGCAATTGAAAACTGAATTACTGTCAGAGAACTGATGGTAGTTCCTTGAATGTCAGACAGAACTGCATATTTGTTCCCCAACACAATAAAACTTGTCTTTCAATGTTTCTTTGCCTTAGCAGTATTCATGTCCATAATACTGAGTTTCATTAGAACTTCTTCCCATACTTGGAGCGCACGCCACCTCCCAGCTCCAGGTCCCTTCCTCTTCCTAAATAGTCTCCTAGTCTTGTCCAATTTTTCATATTTACTGGTTTTCCTCCCTGGAGGTGTTGCTTTTGTTGGCCACCCTAACTGTTCCAGCATTTTTACAGGACTGCTTAAAAACCTTGATATAAATTTATATAAAATCACACCATTCACTTAGGATAGTGGTATACATGCATTGTTAAAAGCTGCTAGCCTGATTTTCACAGTTCAAGAAGTTCAGGGACTGGACTGATACCCCAAATCCCTTGCCAGTAATTTAAAAACGGCTGGAAGGATCTTGCCCACTAACGGGTGTCACTGTTAGGCAGGCCAACTACAAACCCTGCTCTATGTAACCCTTACTTTCTTTTAGCTTGAACCTCTTCCTCCAACATCCGTGTGGGAATTCCATACACGAAATGGGTATTTCTGGTGATCCAGTCCTCATTTAAACCCAAGTTAGCTGGGAGTGTGATGAAAGATGTCTATAATATCACAATTTGGGAGGTGGGGGAAGGCAGGAAGATCAGGAGTTCAAGGTCATCCTCAGCTACATAAGTGATTCATGGACAGGCTTGGCTACATGAGGTTTTTCCTCAAACAAAACCCCCAAGTTAAAAACAAAAAAACCCACCAAACCCTGGTTTATTTCTCAGTGATAACTGCTGTATACAGTTCCTTGGGCAGATGGGGGTGATCTACTACGTATTTCCTCGAATTAAACTTTTGAGTATTTTTAAAAGCAGGTGTACCTTAAATCATATTCAATAAAATATTGTAACGAACAGGGTCCTTCCTCTGCTAGAGAGCTTACATGCTATATTTTGGTACTGTACCTCTTCTTCTGCATCTATTTAGGTATGTATGCCCTTTCAGAAAGCCACAGAAGCCAAGGCAATCAACGCTTGAACCAGGCCACACAGTCAGCGGAGGCTGGGCAGGCTAGGAAAATCGCCAAAGCAAGCAGCATTCCGGAACCCAGTTTCAGTAAACTTAGCTGGCAACTTTGTCCAATTTCGAGCGGCCAAGGACAAAATTCACTACCGAAAGCGAACAAGATAGAGCGGAGGCGCCGCAAGGTTAAGTCCCTTGTCCAAGGTTACACCGTGCATATCAGGAGCGGAGGAAGTCCCAGGGCTGAACAGGTCTTAACTACAGGGCGCGATCTCCCTACGCCACGCCACCACTGACACGTGGTCGGGGGCAGTCTGAAGTATTTGTTGAATTAGTAATGCCTGAAAAGAAAGTTGACTGTGAGGAGCCCGGGTGAGGCTGGCGGAAAGGACAAACACATACACACACGCCACACAGAAAAGCAGTCCCCGAGCGGAGAAAGCAAAGCAGCCCCGAAGCCCACCAAGTTTTTCCCCGCAGCGCATTGGGGCGAGCGGCGGCCGGGCAACCCAGCCTCCAGCCGAGGTGGCTCGGTAGACCTCGGCCGCGGCCTCCGCGCGGGGCCTGAAGACACGCAAGGCCCGGAGGCCCGTCCGCCTTTCCCTTCCGAGTCCCCCGCTTTAAAGGAGCACACAAACACACGTCCCCGAGCGGTCCGCGACGGCCCGGCAGCCGCGCGCCTGGGCGCTGGGGAGCCACCTCCCGGGCGTTTCGCGTCCTCGTCCTCCCCACGCGCAGCGTGGCGGGCCGCGGCTGGGCTCGGGTGCTGCGGGGACCGCGGCCGGGCCGCCGCCGAGCACAGTCGCCCGCCGGCCGCGGGGCCTCGGGGCGGCGAGAGGCGGGGCGGGCGTGCGGGCGGGCGGAAGGAGGCGGAAGAGGAGGAAGAGGAGGAGGAGGCGGCGGCCCGAGCCGGGAGACGGGCGGGGGGCGGGCCGGGGGAGGGGACGAGCGGGATTTGCGGACGCCGCGCCGCTGCCGGGAGCCGGCGGGGGCCCAAGAGTGACCGAGTCACGGCGGGCGCCGGCGGAGCCGCGGCCGCGTCGGACCCGCCTCCTGGAGGAGCTCAGCCCCGGCCAGGCCCGGCCCCATTCCCGCCCCGCGCCGCCTCCCCGCCGCCGCCGCCGCCGCTGCCGCCGCCGCCGCCGCCGCGGGAGCGCTCCCCTGCCCACCCCGCCCCCGCGGCCGAGCCCGGGAGTCGAGTGGGAGTCGGCCGGCTGGGCGCGGGCAGCGCCGGGAGCCCGCGGTGGGGGCACACTGCAGCCGGGAGCCCGGGAGGGGCCGCGCCGCCAGCGTCTGAACTAGGATGTCCCGACATGAAGGTGAGAGCCGAGCCCCCGCCCCCACCGCCTGGGCCTCGGCCTACCCCGCCCGGGGTCCGGGCGCTGCCGAGGGCAGCGGGGCACCGGCGGGGACGCGGGTCGAGCCCGAGTCGCGGGGCTAGGGGCCCCGAGGCGACCGTGACCCGAAGAGCGAGCGAGAGCGGGAGCGGCGGCCGCAACCGTGGCTTGCGGCGGCGGCCCTGAGCTGGGCCTGGAGCCGGAGGCGGGGCGGCCGAGCGGCCGGAGGCTTTGCACTGTCATGGGGCGGGAGAGGGGAGGGGAGGCGGCGGGGCCCGTTACCGGCGGGAGCCAGGCTCTCGGGACTCATACCGGACGCCGAGGCCTGGCCGGCCGGGCCGAGGGCACCGCGGGGCCCCAGCGCGGCCTAGCTGCGGCGGCTCCCGGAAGAGCCCAGCGCGGTGGCTAAGCCGGGTCGCGGGCGTGCGGCCGCGGCAGGGGAATAAGGGTCCGGGCCCGGCGGACGCGTCCGGGGTTCGGGAGGACTACGGACGAGCGACCGCCCCGCCTGAGGGCCGCGGCGGTGCGGGCGGGAAGGCGCCGCGGCCCGGGCAGCCCTCGCTGACTGGAGCTCGCCCGGCCTCGCGGTAGGCCTCGGCGCGTCCCTGGGCTCGGGTAAGGCAAGTTCCCGGGGCGGATTCAGCCCGGCCGCGGCGAGCAAACTCCCTGCTCCGTCACTCGGTCGGGGCGGAACTCGCTCCCGGCCAGCCCCGGGCCCTCACCTGCGTGCGCTGCCCACCGAAGCAGGCTTACGGCCGGGGGGCGTTTGGACTTCCGCGGTGCCCTGTGAAAACAAGCTAGGGTTCTGTGGCTACGAATCAGACCACTCACGTCTCAGCCCCACGGCACAAAGGCACAAGTGTTTTAAGGCCGACGGATCGGCGATGAACTGGTGAAAAATAAGTTAACTTGAATTTGCTACCATATGGTTTAGGAAGGGGGAGGGGGCTATGTGCTCTTTGTTTCACTACGGCAGGTTTTACATTAAAAAGTAGTCACCCGACTTAGGGAAAAGTTTATTTCACAGCGGTTAATGGAATATTGTAGAAGTGACTTGAAAGTACCGTGTCCTTTAGATTCTCAAGTCCAGGATAGGTGTTCTGGGAGTGGAGAAAGTTTGTGGAGGCCGACTCTAGGGTGTGCTTCACCGAGGAAAGGCATTCTTAGGGAAATACACAGCGTGGATTTTCTAGGTTGTAAAACTCTCATTGATTAACATATGTTTAGGGCAAGTTTGGGAATTTGCATATCTAATGACAAGATTGAGATTGACTCCGAACATTTTGTGTTCACGAATTCTGTATTTAAAAAAAATTAGGAAAGAGACTTCTTGGGGGCATTTTTTATTACTAACTGTTGAAGTTTAGGAATAGCACGTTACTTATTTTATCCCCAAACAGGAACAGAAATTTAGAACTCTGTTCCCACAAACCATTCTGTATACTTAATGGGAATGTGTCCCTTATCGCTGTAATTTGAAAACAGTTGTAGTTAAGGTTATAATCTATTCCATTTGGAGATGTTAGGGTTAGTTTTAAATTGCAGCAGTAGGTGTATTGACCACCTTCAAGACAAAATGAAAGTGAGCATGGGCTGCAGGCTCTAATTCAGGAACTAGATTAAAATAACAGAATAGCAATTTAGAGAGTTGGATGTCTTGAGATCTTTGCCCCTCCAGATCCAGAATGTTCTTAATGAGCAGTAGCCTGGAAAAAGAGTTCTTTACCCTCAGATGGTGTGTTAGAGTAATTAAAATGGCTTAGATAGATATAATATCCTTCTATAAAGCACACACTGTAATTTAAGCCTGTGTTTCCCTGTTTGGCCCTGGAAAGTGTGCTTTTATAAAACTTGTGTTGCCTTTTAGTTACTTGACATCCTGAAATCTGCAGTACCTTTTTTGGCAACTTAATGCCAGATGTTTCTTAAATGGGTGTGTTGAAGATGTTGTACAGCGTTGGACAAGTGAGTTTATATTTATATGCATACATTAACTAAATTTATTATTTATTTACTTTGAGACAGGGTCTCATTAAGTAGCCCTGGCTGGCCTGGCCACAGATTCTGCCTGCCTCTGCCTTCCCGAAACTATAATTAAAGTTGTGTGCCAACAGACAATTGTAGTTTAAGGGTCTAGTTCTGGCCTCGTGCAGGGATAATAGTTTCAATGTCACATCTGTTCTCGAGGTATGTCTGTGTTTTGTAGTATATTATTTCAGGCAGTAATCTTCATCTGGAGGGATTTGACACATCAGCAAATATAGGGTAGGATCCCAGGTTTTTACTTACCTCTCTCTTCTTTTGGCCAGCTAATCCTGTTTCTTTCAGCTTCATTTGTTTTTTTTTGAGATGGTTTCTCTGTGTAGCCCTGGCTGTATGAGAACTCAGTCTATAGACCAGGCAGGCTTCAAACTCAGATTTGCCCAATCTGCCTCCAGAGTGATGGGACTGAAGGTGTGCGCCGCACTATCTGGCCTCAGCCTTGTTTTTGAGACAGGATCATGGTACCGATTCTTGGCTGACTTGGACTCAACTATGTGCACTAGGCTGGCCTCACACCTGCTGCCACCCATCTGTTTCCCTACAGCCATCTCCCTTCTGTGACACCACACCTAGCCTAGCATTTTTTAGTGATCTCGTTTTGAGCTCTTTAATCATCTGTCTTCCACATTCTCTGCAGTTCTTTTCCTCAGATGTATGACCCAGAACTGACTGTAGTAGTCTAGTGTAGGTCAGAGCTGTGCTACCTGTAATGTTCTTGCCTTCTCCTTGCTTTTCCAGGCTTCTTTGCACAAAGTAACTTCTCCCAACTCTAACCAATTGCTCTGTAGAATACAGATGATGTAACTTTGGACTACACAGCCCCAAGATGAACACCTGTCAAGATCAAGCACTGAACCCCTCTTGAGAAAAATGGATGCAGCCAAGGACACAGAGAAACGCTCTAGGCCAGGGTTAGCATACATTCTCCAAAGTAAAGGGTCAGTTAGAAAACATTGTCGGCTTAGCCAGCTATACGATCTGTCACTACCACAATTGTCATTTGAAAACCAGCTAATCAAGTGGTTGTGGCAGTGTTCCAATTAAAGCCTTATTTATGGACACTGACATTTGAATTTCATATAATTTTCATGTGTCATGAAATATAATTCCTTGAAACCCTGCCACTACCACCACTTAAAAATGTAAAAGCCATTCTTATCTAGTCAGCCAGCCAGTCAAGAACTGGAGGTGGCCACAACTCATCCAGGCATTGGAGTTTCCCTGATCCTGACCTTCAGTAAGGTCTAGAGTTGGGTGGCCTGGAACTGGTGGGAGACTTACCCTTGGTGTGACAGTATTTCCATTGGGTCATGAGCACATTCGGGGACTGAGCCAACTCCAGCACCTTGAGGTAGCACCACGTAGGCTGGGAGAAGGGGTGGGGCATAGGCTCCTACCTTTTCAGGAATGTGTCTGTGGAGGTGGCAGTCCCACAACGGTGATGTCCTGTTTGCTCTGTGACTTCACTGGGGAGAATTGCAAGGCCTCTTTTCACTTCATTTTGCTTAGCAAACATTTCCAGGTGGTAGCACCCAGTCACTTTATGTTCTCTGTAGCAACAATATCTAGTTCTGTTTCTTACGCACCAAACCCATTTGTTGTCTGTTTTCTGTGTTTACTTTTTGAACGGTCTCTGACCGGGGCTGCAGCTGTGCAGTTGTAGAGACCATGCTGTTGGGCTTCTTGTTCTTTTTGAGACAGTGTTTAGGTATCTCTGGTTGGCCTTGGTGACCAAGAGTGACCTTGAGCTGGTGATTTCCTCCTTTTCACTTCCCTGCTTACAAGCAAGCCTGATTTACGGAGTATAAGGACTTGAACCCGAGCCTCACACTTGCTGGGTAAGCATGTACCAGCTAAGCTGCGTCTTCGGCTTTGCAGTGCATGGTTAACCTGCATCATAAGGCTCTGGATTTCACCACCAAAGGAAGATAAAAGGAGTCAGGTATGGTGTCGCTTGGCTATTAGGTGTAGCCACTCTTCTGTTACTGCTGGAGGATCCCCTGAGCCTAGTAATTTAATGCTAGCCAGTTCCATCCAAAGAAACAGCAAAACGTTCAGGCTTGTACCTGTATTTCCAGCACTGTCAGTAAGTTGAGGCAGAAGTGTGTAGAGGTCCATCCTGGACTACTGTATCTCTCTCTCTCTCTCTCTCTCTCTCTCTCTCTCTCTCTCTCTCTCTCTCTCTCTCTCTCCATCTTAATGCCATATTTTGGTGAACATTTTTGAAATGTATGTGATTCAGAGTTTAAAAGTCAGGAAATAGCCGGGCAGTGGTGGCGCACGCCTTTAATCCCAGCACTTGGGAGGCAGAGGCAGGTGGATCTCTGTGAGTTCGAGGCCAGGCTGGACCGACAGCCTCCAAAACAATACAGAGAAACCCTGTCTCGAAAAACCAAAAAAAGTCAGGAAATAGCTTTGTAAATAAAAACCTGTCAGATTGTCAGCTCATTAACTCAGTTATGAGTGTCTAGTTGATTATGTGTATTAACACAGAGCTTTAAATTCTTGGGCTGTTTTGTTACTCTGTAAAATGCACTGCTAGGTACTGAGGAATGTAGGGAGTAAGGAGACATGGTCTTTCCCTTAAAGCCTGGTAGGAGATGTGCTTTTGTAGAGTTTCTGAGGAAGCGCCCCTGAGGTGGGCCCACAGAAAGATAACAGGCAAGTGGGTGTCAAAGTGTATGCAACTTTGTAAACGCCTTTGTTCAGTTTTAGCTTATTTAGTATACATGAGTGAGGGGGGCTCAGTGTGAGCACTGGGTGTGTTTGAGTTGGGATAACTTTAGAAGTCGGTTCTCCCCTTCTGTGTGGGTCCTGGGTCAACTCTGCTCACCATGCTTAGGTGGCAAATGCCTTTACTTCTTGAGACATCTTGCCCCATTTTGCCCAATTTTAGAAAGGGAATCTATTTTGATTTTAATATCTTTTGGTTTTTTTCCTCTCTTTTCTCCTACCTTCCCCCCTCCCTCCCTCCCTCTCTTGCTCCCCTCCCTCTCTTGCTCCCCTCCCTCTCTTGCTCCCTCCCTCCCTTCCATACAAGCTGGCCTTGAACCCCTGTGTTTCCACCTCAAGTTTTGGGATTGCAGGTGTGTTCATTACTATACATACCCACTTTCAAATAAGTTTGTTCTTGATACTCTTTATTAAATTAGATATTGCATGTATTTCTTTGTTCAGGAAAGGGGGTGGTCAAAGGACAACTTTCAGAAGTGGGTTCTCCTTTTACCTTCACAGGAGTTCTGAGTTTCTCGAACTCAGATTGTTGGGTTTGGTACAAGCACTTTACTTAGCTCTGCTACTGGCAGCCCTGCTACTGTTGAGTTTTCTGGGACAGGGTCTCATATAGTCCTCACTGGCCTTAACCTCTCTAAGACTGGAATGAGAGATGCACAGCACCATGCTGTGTTTATGCAGTGCTGGTGACCAAACACGGAGCCTCACGTGTTCGGACAAGCAGTCTACCAGCAGAGCTACACCCGCAGCCCTTGCTAGTACTGCCCTTGGCAAGAGAGAAAACTGTGGTGTCCTTACATTGATTAATTTACTTGGGTGTTTTGCAGTGCTCAGGATGGAACCCAGAGCCTTCTACATGCCAGACAAGAGAATTACCATAAACCAATACCTCAGCCATTTTAAAGTTTTGATAGCCTTCCTTACTTTATGAACTTACTGTGTCCCAGGCAGACCTTCAGCATGTGATCCTCCTGTCAGCTTACATTGTAGCTGGGGTGCAGACCTGTACTGCAAAGCTGTCTTAACCAACTTCTATTCTACTAGCTTTTTGAAGGTTTTTACTTGCATGATGATAGTGGATAGATGGGACAGGCAACACATTGTTATTTCTTTCTCAGAAACATCTAACACTGTTTGCTTACAAAATGTGAAGCACAGAGCTGTATAAGCTATCAACTAGTTAGTATCCGTGTATGTTACCTTTTTGCAGCACTGGGGGTTAAACCCAGGACTGAAGTACACATGCTATAAGAGCCCCGCTACATCCCTGGCCGTCAGCTTTGGCTTTCTGAGACAGGCTCATGCAGCCCTAACTTGCCTCAAACTTGATATGTAGCTGAGGGATGACCTTGAACTCCTGATCTTACTGCTTCTGCCTCCCAAGTGCTGGGGCTACATGTGCCACTATGCCTTTTTTTATTGACAAAAATTAAGTATTAACTTTTATCATGTACAACATGTTTAACTGAGTGTTGTAGAGTGTCAGTTATAACTTCTTGAAAGTTGTGCCTATTTGTATATTTTTCTTTTAAAAAAACTCTAGTATTAAACACACATAAAGACATAAGGTAAATTGAGTATTTTTCAGAATTTGAATTTTTTTTCAGAATTATCAAGCCAGGTTTGATAATTGGCATGTAGTTTTACTTCCCACTGAAAATGCCATCACGTCTTGACTGTGTCCAAAAATCTTGACAGTATTAAGACACTTCCATTTCCAATAAATCATAGATTACTTTTACTTTCTCTTCTTTTTTTGCCATGTGGAATTCATTTTGTAGCCGAGGTTAACCTTGAACTTGTAGTCCTCTGAGGTTGGAATTGTAGTCATAAGCCATCATGCTCAACTACTTTGACTTTTGTAAACAATAGATAAGAACATAAATTTATGAGAAAACACATTGTATTTTAATTTCTAGGTTCTTCATATGAATTTCATTTTGAAATATATTCTTTCATGGATTGGTATTTTGTGTTTAGGTTCAAACTGTACTAAAATAGTACTTTCTTGTTTAAACTCGGGAACTTAAATAGAAATAAATTTCATCTTGGAGTTTTACCACCACCCATGTCTGGCTCCTGAGAGCCCCCTGTGAGTGATTCTTAGATTTGTTAGTCTATCTAAATAACCAAGAGTAGAAATCCTCTTCTGTTTTTACTTGGAGGTGCTGATTAACAGAGAAAGGGGGTCATGGGAAAGAGGACTAGGAACTTTCTTAGAAGAAAAATGAACAAACTATGTTGAGCAAAAACAGTGCAGGGAGCTGAGTCCTAGGGGCCTGACCTGGATGGCACTGAGTACGTTTGTTTCACTTCTGCCTCTGGTTTCAGGTTAAGTCTGTACTAATTTAACTGTGTTGGAATTTGCTGGTCCAGTTAGTGTTCATTCAGTGAATGTTTACGGACTGGTGCCACTCAAAGACATCCAGTGCTGGCCACAACTTGTAAATTCCTTCCTGAAGATGGAACTATTCAGTGGGTCTGAAACACATGTGTGGAAATTAAGTACTTTCCTGTTGGGCTCTCATCCAGTGTGCTGGAATTAATCTTGAAGTTTATATTTTATGACAAGGTAGTTAAACCATGTAAGTATATTAGTATTTTGTCAACAGTTACATGAGCCTGCCTCCTTTTAAGTTTATTTTCATTTACATTTCACAGTCTGATTGTGCCCAGCAGTTCATTTCTTTCCTTTTCAGTATTAAACCGTGGTGCCATTCTGAAGTCTTGGTGCACATCTGCATATGTAAAAGTATGCTAAAATAGATTATTCCTCATAGATTTGTATTTATAGTTGCTTAGTGAGAAAAGAGCTCAAGTGATTAAATGTTTAATTCTGTGTTCGAAACCCTTAGTTTTTGTTTACAGGCTTTGTGCAGTCCTGCTGGGCCGAGCAGCTAGACCCTACTTCTATCATTCTTGGTCTACCAGCGTCCTCCTCTGTGCCTGTCCAGGCTTGGCAGTGAAAGCAAGTGAGCTGCTCCCTAGGAGCTAAGGACACTGAGAGGAAGCTGTTGTAAACGTGTCTTTTTCTGCCTTGATGGTGGAAGCAGGTAGTCTTTACCTGCTGATCAGTTGACCATCCCAGATTCTGATAGTTACTCCTATGATGTTTGTGTGGCTGTACTAAGGGGTAGATATTGGGGTACAGGTCAGAAGAGGGGTTGGGACATAGCTTAGTTGATAGCCTAAGCTTCCTGAGTGCTGGGATTATAGTTGTGCATCACATGTGTACTTACATTCTCTGGTAACTACATTAAAATGTTAATTTTTTTAATGTATTTATTTTTTGTGAGAGGATTCTCTGTGTGGCTTTGGAGGCTGTCCTGGAACTCACTTTGTAGACCAGGCTGGCCTCGAACTCACAGAGATTCGCCTGCCTCTGCCTCCCGAGTACTGGGATTAAAGGCGTGCACCACCAACGCCCGGCGGTGCTATTAATTTTAAGACGTTAATAACACCCTAATATTGTACCATGCTATTTCTAACATAGTATGCAGTATTTTTGTTTTGTTGTTAAGACCTGATTGTGGGGGGTGGCTCAACAGTTAAGAGTCCATGGGGGCACCAGTCAGACATGTGGTGCACATGTCCACATACAAATAAAACACTCACTCATATGCATAAAATAAAAATCTTTAGCTGTCGGTAGTGGCACACACCTTTAATCTTGGTGCTTAGGAGGCAGAGGCAGGTGATTTCTGTGAGTTCAGGACAGCCCGACCTAGTCTACAGAGTGAATTTCAGGACAGCCAGGACAGTTACACGGAGAAACCCTGTCTCAAAAAAACAAATTAAGTAAGTAAATAAGTCTTTAAACAAAAGACTCCAGGCTGGGCTGAAATTCATTGGGTAGACCGGATGCCCTGGAACTCCGGATTCTCATACATCCACGTCCCAAATGTGTGAGTGCGTGTTTTATCAACCTTGCTTACAAGATTACTAATGAGTCTTTTGGTTTGGTTTGTTGGTATTGCTGAGGAATTGAACTCAGGACTTTGTGTAGGTCAGGCAAGTATTCCACCACTGAACTACATCTCTAGCCCTTAATGAGATTTTTATATTTGTTTATGAAATCTTAAATCTGATGGGTGATTTATGTAGTGTATTTAATTGCTACCTTTTTATCAGCAATTCCAGATCTCAGCTGAGTTTCATCTTTAGATTTGTGAGTTCATCTTTTCAGCATATCCATAAGTGGGATATTATGCTTACTGGGCCACTTAGTAACATTCTGGATTTTTCTTTTTCAAAAAAAAAATGTTTTTAGCCTACATTAACAAACTATACCTGTCATGGCAGTAGAAACCCACTTTGTAAACAGCAACTAAATCTTCTAGTTTCTTGAGGTAGTCTGCTGGCCTTGAACTCACTGGTTCCTCTTACCCAGAGGATTTACAGGTAGGAGCCACCCTGGCTAATATATGTACTATTTTCTTTTCGAGACAGGGTTTCTCTGTATTGTTTTGGAGGCTATCCTGGAACTCACTCTGTAGACCAGGCTGGCCTCGAACTCACAGAGATCCACCTGCCTCTGCCTCCCCGGTGCACCACCACGCCCGGCCTTTTTGTTGTTTTGTTTTAATTATAGTCTGATCACCTAAGCAGGGAAGGTTAAGAGATTTGGAGTGAGGTTAATGTGTTGATGGAGTTTTAATCCTCCTGTTCTGGGGAGTGTGTGTACAGCTTGTAAAAATTGTGACTACTCCATGACAAGTTCTAAAGTAGTTCAGAGGACAGTGAGTTGTTCTGATGGAGTTAGATTTTTCATCCCTTAGATTAGGATGACCTCTCTAGGCTTGCTAATTTATTGCAGATGGTTTTATTTTATTTATTATTTGTTTTTTTTTCTTTTTTTGGTGGTTTTTTTTGGGGAGGGAGGAGTAGTTTGAAACACTTTATGTAATCCTGGCTGTCCTGGAACTCTGTGTAAACCAGCCTGTCCCTGGCTCCCAAATGCTGTAACTAAAGCCTCCTGGCCTACCTGGCTGCAGATTATTAACATTATAGAAAGATTTGATCTCAAATAGCTGTCGTGTTTTCGTTTGTTTTTTAAAGACTTGCTTGCTGTCAATTACAGACCCTTGAAAAGGCAGGTGCTGAGGAGAGAGCCTAGTGATGGAGTACATGCTGTGGAGTTATCTGGAGGACAGATGACTGTCCTCTCCCTTTACCATGTGGATGCTAGGGATTGAACTCAGGGCATCAGGCTTGTTAGCGAGTACTTTAACACTGGGCCATCTCACTGCTCCTTGTCTGTTAGAAATGGGATGTCTTCTGCCTTTGTTCTACTGAAGCAGTTGTGCCACGCGCCTGGCGTTCCCGGGTTCCTCCTTAGCTCTGCCCCATCAGATGACTGGAACATCATGTGTTGATTACATTTGTTTTCAGTAGTGCAAGATACTACCATTATAGTTAGGGGCTTTTTTGTTGTTATTGTTTATTTTTCTGCACCACCCTTTAGCTGGGTACTCTTGTTTTTTGTTTGTTTGTTTGTTTTTTGAGATAGGGTTTCTCTGTGTTGCCCTGACTGTCCTGGGACTCACTCTGTAGGCCAGGCTGGCCTCACACTCAACAGAGATCACTTGCCTCTACCTCTGGAGTGCTGGGATTAAAGACATGTGCCGCTATGCCCAGCTTCTATTGGGTTTATTTTTTTTATTTTTATTTTTCATGTGCACTGGTATTTTGCCTACGTGTATATGTGTGCGAGGGTGTCAGATTCCCTGGAGCTGGAGTTGCAGACAGTTGTGAGCTGCCATGTAGGTGTTGGGAATTGAACCCTGGTCCTTTGGAAGAACAGCCAATGCTCTTAACCACTGAGCCATCACTCTGTTTCCCCCACACACACGTGCCCAGTGGTTTTCTAAGTGTGGTCCAAGTATAACCAGTATGGGCATCACTAAGTGGGTATGTTATCTAAAAAGTACACCCTCAGGAATCATGCAGTTAAGCCTGGGGTAGTGGTGGTGGCACATGCTTTTAATCCCAGCGCTTGGGAAGCAGAGGCAGGCTGATCTACATAGTCATTTCCAGGATAGTCAGGAGTATATAGACAAATTCTGTCTTCCCCCACCTCAAAATAATGATGCCATTAAGTTAAATAAAAACAAACAAAAAAACCCAAGAAACAAAATAACTATCCACCTACTTTTAGTGGTTTTCTGTTGGGTGGGATTCATAGCTATCTGAGGCAGTTGTAACCCAGAGATGCAAGCTGGATGCTTGATTGTAGAACTTGCTGAAAAGTTATTCTTTGATTCTGCCTAGGTCTGTCTACTAGAGGAGAGTTTGTGGAGTGGGCCCAGCAATCTGTATTTTAACAAGTTTCTACTTGGATCAAGAAAGGACCAAAGTGTTTAATGGGGCGTGATTGTTGCAGGTGATAGACACAAACAGTCTGGGGACCATTGCCAAATAAAAAGAAAGCTGTTGACCCTGGTCCATTCTTTTTGAACCACATTGTATTGTCACCTGAGAAGGCGGGAAAGGTGTAGCTCACCACTGTCTGTTCACCCATGCTGCAAGCTTTTATTGACTTCATGTTTGGTATCAGTCTGTTCTGGCCACAGGATATGACACTGAAAAAAAGAGAAGAGGTTATTATCCCTATGATGTTCGGACTGTGTTAGAAGTTCATAGGCCAAATGAGCCCATTCTGTTTTTGTAAATAAAGTTTTATTGGGAACAGCCAGATCTGGTCATTTATGTCATCTCAGCTGTATTTGTACTGTAATAGCATAGTTGAATAGTTCTGTCAAAACCACTGGAAATATTTACTATCTGGTTCTTTACAGAAAAAAAATTGTAGGTTTCTGGTTTCTGCAATATACTATAAAAGAATAAATATGCAGGAGAGCTTTTGGAGGTGGCAGGTGTTAGGAAAACCCATAAAGCAGGTTGAGGGAATGGAGCTCCTTGTAAATGAGGTTATCAGCGAGGGCTGTCTGAAGATGGCCCCTTAAATCTGAATTAATGAGGACGCGGAAAGGAAAGGTGGAGTTTAAAGGAGAAGGGAAGACAGCGAGCCGACGGGTCCTGAAACTTGGAATGCTTTTAGAGAGGCCTGGTGGCTGAGGGCAGTGGATGGGGTAAAAAGGGAGGAAGTGAGGTTGGCACAGTTGGCCATGTCCTTCTGTCATGCCCCACCTGGGGACAGTTTAATTGGTAATGTTTTAGAAACAAGTTTCTGTAGCTCTGCAGCCAAAGGGGTCTTTGGGTGAATGGATGTCAGAGGCTGAGCTTACCCAGTTTTGTCCTCCGAGTAAGGATCTCCCAGGAAACTTTCTTTCCAAATGTCACCCACACGAATCAATTTAAGTTTGTTTTTACTCAGCCCCAGTGTGTCTTGCCTGTTTTTTATTTTTTCTATAAAGTGGAGGTATTGATGGAAAACAAGTCTCTCTTAATTGAATGTTAAACCTTGAGCCTAGGATTGAGTTGTCTTCATTAGCTTTCCAAAGGGAAGAAAACATTTTTATGCTGTGAGCCAGTAGTTGTGGAATCACATGCCCTGGTCTGTACCAAACAAGAGTTCTGCAAAGTAGCATTTACCTACACTTTGAAAAATATGTGTTTTTTTCCCTTATGTTTCATTAAAAGGAAAAATATTATTGTGACCTTCTAGATTGAGTTCCCATTCTACTAAGGGGATGTGTCTTGCTGAGACCCTGTCTTCCCCTGCTCGATTCCAAACATTGAGTCTTAAGGTTGAAGTTGTGGTGATGGGCACTAAATTACAGAAGTTTTCCACTTGTGGAGTAGATGGGATGTTAGAAGCGAAAAGGACCACAGGCGTGAAATAAGATGCTGTAGTCCCATTGGGATATGAAAGCTCTATAGCTTTGGCAGGTGTTCATCAGAGAATGTATTTCCTAAAGGGTGTCATTTCAGTTCCAGACACAAAGACATTAATTTTGTGGGGGGGTTTTGAGATAGGATTTTCTGTGTAGCCCTGGCCATCTTGGAACTCACTCTGTAGACCAGGCTGGCCTCAAAGATCTGCTGCCTCTGCCTCCTGAGTGTTGGGATCAAAGGCGTGTGCCACCACCCCACCCTGCCCCCTGCTTGAAAATCTGTTTTTATAGGAAGCATTGGATGGAGATAGCCAAGTAAGAGAATTGTAGGAGGTAAAATACAGAGCTACAA
This sequence comes from Mesocricetus auratus, assembly GCF_017639785.1. Lineage (NCBI taxonomy): Eukaryota > Metazoa > Chordata > Mammalia > Rodentia > Cricetidae > Mesocricetus > Mesocricetus auratus. The sequence continues at coordinate 134,402,216 of NW_024429266.1, read as the reverse complement.
AAAGAGGAGATAGCTTGAAGTCAATGAGACCAGCTTCTCAAACTGAATACCTCTGTGTAAGTAGGAGTGAAGTGTATTACAGACATCGATTGACTTGCCTAAGGTTCCAAAGGGGAAGTGGAACAAGGACTCCCTTATTCGGACTTCCGGTTCTCTGCTGCACAGAGGGATGGCAGTGGCAGCCTCTCTGACAGTTGCTGTGAGATGAAGTGCTGATGTGTGTAAGGTTTGTGAGTCAGGGAGCCCGGCAGCAATGAAAGGTGGCTCTGTTTTATCATGGGAGACGGGAGGAGAGAGAGGTGGGAGCGAGGTGGGTAAGAGTGCAGGGTTTCAGTTGCCACATAAGGGCAGTTTTGTCACTTTCAGTACATATTGTGGGGTGGAGGAGGGATTACGCCTCAGAAGTTTTAAGTAAACCAGACATGGTGACACACATCTGTAATCCCAGCACTCAGAGAGGTTGAGGCAGGACAATTGAGAGTTCCATATCAGCCTGGGCTACTTGAAATTCTGTCTTAACTAAACAGAAAACTGGTCCAATGAAAAGTGGCAGGTTTTAGAAAGATTTGTGTGATAGCTTGAGATAGATTGGTGCTTTGACAAGGAGACTGCTTCAAGGCTTCTTTCTAAAATGCGCTTGAAGTAAAATGACCTAATTTACCAATGGCATTAGGAACAGAAAGGGAAAAGGTGACAGGATCGAGTCTCATTGTAAGAGAGCAAGAAACAGGGTGCTGGAAGAGTAGCAGGTTCTTCTAGCAAATCGGGAACATATGGGCAGGGAGGGAAACCATGTTCAGCTTTTGACATTTCGAATTAAAGGTGGTAGTGGAATCAGAGGTTGGAAAATGCACATACTACTTCCTCACAGAAGCCTGGGGATTGGCGCTTTCTCAGGAAGGAAGCACAGGAGTAGAGAAGGGATCTCATATTTAACAGCAAGGGACCGAAAGACTCAAGGTAGTTGAGGACAAAGGGATTAGCTTGGAAGCTGACTTTCTTGGTAGTGCCTGTCATTCAGATATTGACGGACTTGCCCATTTTCTTTATACCTAGGGTTCTTGGCAGCAGAAATGGGAGGCAGGAGAAAGAGAAACTGACAGTCACCAAGGATCTGTTAGAGTACGAGAATTTCACATGTACTGACCATGTAATTGTCATATCAGTCAAATGTTAGCTGTTTTGTATTACAATTTTATTTGTGTGTGTATAACTCAGCAAAGTCTGTATTGTAGGTTAGGAAGCTGAAGGCTTATTTGTCCTAGGTCACACGAATAAGAAATGCTAAAAAGTTAGCCAAAATTTTGGAGCAAATTCTATCAGCAACCAAAACCAATGTCCATTTCTATTTAATCTGAAGGTCAGCAAACCTGTGTGTTTGGCCAGCTAGTGCATTTGGCTTTGTGGGCCTTAGAGTCTGACTTATGGCTGCCTCACTCTGTTGCTGTGTAATGAAAACAACTACCAATGATGTAGAAACAGATGAACATGGCTGTGAGAGCCAGTAAATTTTAGGGCACTGAAATTTGAATTTCATGTAATTTCAAAGCACGTTAAATACTGCATTTATTTAATTTAGCCTGTCCCGTGGGTTGAACCTGGAGGCTGGAAATGGTAGGCAAGCCCTCTGTCACACCCTTAGCTTCCCAGACTTTTTTTTTTTTTTCCAAGACAGGGTTTCTCTGTGGCTTTGGAGCTGTCCTGGAACTCATTCAGTAGACCAGGCTGGTCTTGAACTCAAAGATCTGCCTGCCTCTGCCTCCCCGGTGCTGGGATTAAAGGTGTGCACCACCGTCCGGCTACTTCCCAGATATTTAAAAATGTAAATGCCATTGTTAGCCAACAGGCCGAATGAAAACAGATGGCAGGCTATATTCCACCCACAGGCTGAAGTTTGATTATTCTTGATTTTTTATGTGTATGAGTTGTTAGGTCTCAAACTCTGACAGCCAGCCGCACTGCCTCTTAACATCAAAGCTCTCACTGGCTGCTTCTCCCCACATCCATGCCTCAGTCCTTACGTGTTACAGGGTCCTCCTGGCTGGCATACCCCACCCCTACCCTAAACTTCTCCAGTCCAGGGATTGGACTGAGCCCTTCCCCCAGCTGCTCCTCCTGTATCATCTGGCCATTTGGGCTACATTGACTTTTTTTGGCCTCTTTGCTACTGGTCCACGTCCCTCTCTCCTTTCTCCTCCCTCCTCCACTCACATGGCCCAGCTCAGTCAACTGGTCATGTTCACCCCGACTTCTTTGGTTGCCTCTTCACCCGGCCCTGCTCGACCTCATATCTGCAGTGCTCTCTCTCCTTTATGGCTGCAGTAACCCTCCACCATACATACCCAGGAGCAGTTATGTCCTCTTATTATGTCTTTTTTTTTCCATTCATGAGTGTTTGGCAGGGTTGTACATATATGTTCCACGGACATCCCTGGTGCCCATGGAGCTCAGAAGAGGATGTCAGAATCCTGGGATTGGAGTTGCCAGTGATTGTGAGGGTTCTAGGAACTGAGCCTGGGTCCTCTGTGAGAGCAGTGAGTACTTTAACCATGTACCAACTAGCACCCACCCACCTCTTTTTCTGAGACAAATGTCTGATTAGGTAGCCCAGACTAGCCTTGATTTGAGATCCTCCTGCCTCCCATGCCTGCCTGTCTTGCGTTCACTCTGGAAATATGCTAGGCTTGGGGGCGGGGGACTCCAGCCTTCTAAGACAAAACAGAAAATACTGGGTAGCAGGAACCCACGTTCATGCTAACATGGAGAAGAGGAGAGAAATGATAGGCCCCCTAAATTTCTTTTTTTATTTTTTGTTTTGTTTTTTCAAGATTGTTTATCGTGGCTTTGGAGGCTGTGCTGGAACTTGCTCTTGTAGACAAGGCTGGTTTCGAACTCACAGAGATCCGCCTGCTTCTGCTTTCCGAGTGTTGGGATTAAAGGCATGCGCCACCATTGCCCCCTAAATTTCATGGAGGAGTGTCTGAGGGCATCCCATAAAGAATGGTAGGTGTCAGATTAACAGGTCATGGCGCTGGGGAAGGCAAGTTGTTAGGTTTGGTAATTGATTAGGCTTCGGAAAGGAGTTAAAGCTGGGTTTAGCTCGATGAGTTCAGATGTATTAAAGCATGGTTTGAAGGTGGGAGCAGTAACCATTGAAGTGAGGAGTGACTCCTTTAAGCTCTGCCTGCGGCAGCTCCAGCTCCGTGGTAGTAGAGCTGCTTGTTCAGGGTGGCACACCTTGTGGAATGAGAAGACACTGAGACTGTCCAAGCTCTGGGGAATTCTCGAGTGGAGGGGCAGGGCAGCTGTGAGAGCCTGGACAGAGCCTGGTGCTGAGTAAGGAAGGTGGCTTTTGTCATCTTGACACACACTTGAGTCAGTTGAGAAAATGCCTCTGCCCCGGTGGCCTGGAGGCAAGCCTGGGCAGATAGTTTTGGATGGCATAAGACTGGTCCGTTATTGTTGTCCTTTGGTTTATTGTGACCCCAGTTTTCTAGGCCTTTTGTTCAGGTGGCAAGGGGCCTCTGCAGAAGGCCATGCAGAGCCCTACAGGTCAACCTGAGGTCTAGCTATGGAAATTAGTATATTTTAGTCCTTCCTGTAAGAAAATCAAAGAAAAGTAGAGTTTGGTTTAATAGGAAAACAGCTGTTGCTGCATCCTCTATCTGCTCCCTCTCTGCCACCCCCCCTCCTTCAAGCTGTGGTCCAGAAGGACTGAATCATCACGAGTTAGTGACCAAGTAAGGCCTAGAATTCAGATCTCGTGACTCAGCTCTAGACCATATTCTCTCTCCTTCCATGCTGCTGGCATGAGAGACCAGAAATAGAGGCATGGAGCTAATTCATAGACGCACTGAGGAAGGAGTGCCACAGGGGCAGAGCTTTCCTGTCTAAGCTGAAGCCTGAGCTAGACTTGAGTGACTGCATTTCCATATCAACTTATTTTAAGATTTATGTGCAGCTGGCATTGGTGGCTCACGCCTTTAGTCCCAGCACTCGGGAGGCAGAGGCAGGCGGATCTCTGTGAGTTCGAGGCCAGGCTGGTCTACAGAGAGAGCTCCAGGACAGGAAACCCTGTCTCAAAAACAAAAAAGATTTATGTACATTTATGGAATGGCTCATAGAGCATGTATATTGTACTGCTTTAAACGTTTTTGTAGTAACTTTGCTTTTTGTTTTATTATTAGTATATTCATGTGCCAGAGAACAACTTTAAGGAATGATTTCTCTCCTTGTACTGTGGGATCTGGCAATCAAACTTAGGGTACTAGGCTTACGCTGCCCCTCCACTGGTTGTCACCTATATGAACCTCTTGGAGCCATTCTTTCATAGTGATTAGAGATGTTGTGTTTCTTAATTGTTTCTTAATACTTTTCTGTAATAAATTTTCTGGATTTTTCTATAAATCTCCCCCCCCCCCCCATAACCAGAAACTCTACCATAAAAGAAATAGTCATTCTGGGCTGGAGAGGTGGCTCATTTGTTACAAGCACTCCTCCTCCGAAGGCCCCACGTTCCCAGCACTTCCCAGCACTCCTGTGAGGTAGCTTGTATCTGCAGTTCCAGGGGATCCAATGCCCTCTTGCTTCTGCAGGCCCCCAAACAGAGACACAGAAATAAAAACAAATGATGTATTTCTTAATATTAATGCTCAGAGGCTGGGTTTAGTCATAAGTAGAAAGAATACTTGCTACACATTCAGGAGGCCCTGGGTTTAGCCCCCAGCTCCCCCTACAGAGGCCCAGGTATAAGTGCTCTGGAGTAAATGAGCACGCATTCTGTTAACAGTTAGGAGCCTCAGTAGTTGCTGTCAGCATTGTTTGTACTGACCAACTCAAGGTATCACCTTCCAAACTGTTGCATTGCTGGTGATGTCATCATGTGTTAAAACCTGCAGAAGTACTTAGTAGCCGCAGGTAAAATGGAGTTAGTACCTATGTTTGAAAAATGAGTTTATTTCCTGTTGGTATACTTGGAAGTCATGTGATAGGTGGGAAGTTCTCTAGTTGTCATCCACATAGGAAGTATTAGACTACTGGCAGCCAGTTCCAAATACTAGGGCAAGAAGCGCTGTGACAACCATGCTTCCCTAGTGCCTGTTAGGAACTAGTGCCACCCACACCAGTAACCACTGGTCAAGGTAGGAGACACGGTGACTTTATAAAGAAATCTGTTTGATGCTGTTATTTTATACCTTAAAACACTACTTAATATTTAAATTAAATATATGCGTGGATTTTTTTTAATGAAATGGCACATATGGAGGTCAGAGGACAATATGCAGAAGTTGGTTCTCCTGCTGTATGGGTCCCATGTATCAAACTGAAATTGTTACCTACTGAGTCTTCTCGCAAGCACGTGCGTGCGTGCGCGCGTGTGTGTGCGTGTGTGTGACAGTGGTACACGTGAAGGTCAGAGAACAGCTTGCATGTGTTTGTTCTCTTTCCAACCCACAGTTCTCAGATACTAACTCAGGCTGACAGACTTGGCTGCAGCTCCTTTACTTGCTGAACTGTCTCAACAGACCCCAGCTTTTATTAGTTTTTAATTGTTTTGATGTTTCTTTATTTACTGTGCACACTTGTTTGTGTGTGCATACATGTACATGTGCTTTCTAGGGGTCCGGCCTTATTTCTATCACGTGGGTCTGGAGATCAGATTCGGGTCTTTACCTGACAAGTCCCTTTACCTGCCGAGCCACTTTGCCAGTTCTGGGTTTTGTTTGGTCTGATTTTTGAGACAGACTTTCATGTAGCCAAGGCTGGCCTGAAACTCTTGACCCTTCTTCCCCCACTTTCCAAGAACTGGGATTATACCATGCTCAGTTTGCATTTAGGATTTATTGATACCTAAAAATCCCAGCACCATGTTGGGAGGCTTTGTTTTTTCTTGTTTTTCAAGACAGACTTCCTTTATGCAGCCCTGTCTGTACTGGAACTCAGTCTATACACTAGGCATCAAACTCAGAGATCGGCCAGCTTCTACCTCCCAAGTGTGGGATTGAAGGTGTTTGCCGCCGCCACCACCCAGTGGTTTATTTTTAATTACGACAGAGAAGGCAAGAAAGCAACTGAGGGAATGGCTTGCAGAAGGCAGTAGGAGTTGAGAAGGTGATGGTATGGGAGGGGTCTGGAGATGAATCACAAGACATGAAGACCCTTGTGCTGGAAGCAGAAGTGTGAGGGAACTTACAGGAGAATTGTTGAAGTGTGTGGTCTGTTCCCTGTAGAAAGCATTTATAATTGGATGACACTTCAGTATTAGTTTGCAGACTTATCTGTAGCATAAAATACATTTTATGGTGCCTATAAAATAAACACATAATAGGAATAAAAATTATGAAATAATAACCATATTTACATATAGTCTGAATATCTTCAATTCTGTTCCATTTTAAAGAAGTTCTGGTTGAGACCAGGCATGGTGAATGTTCCTTGACTCTCAGAAGAGGCAGGTGGATTTCTGTGAGTTCAAGGTCAGCTGGGTCCACATACGTTCCATTCTAGCCAGAGCTATATAGTAAGACTCTGTCAGCAAATAAATGAAGTGCCATGTGTGCAGATATTAGCCAACACAAAGCAAAAAAAGCCATGTCTATTAAAGATTTTAAGGTCCACTAAACTAAGCAGTCCTTAACCAGTTTGAAGCCAGTGCCTCATTTATTTTGACAACATATTTAATACCTGTTGATTGTCTAAAATAGCTTACTTCATTAACGTAATCTTTTTAACTACATTAGACATCACAGTGAAGTAGGTAAGTATCTCCATGTACTTAAAATAAATTAATTGGATTTAAAAGAGACTAAAAAGTCTTTCTACTTTGCAAAGTATGGAAATGGGTTACTGAGGCTGGAGGATCTTGGAGATTAGGGATAGGCTAGTGGACTACATAATCAGACCCTGTCTCTTAAGGCAGTGGTGGCGCACGCCTTTAATCCCAGCACTCGGGAGGCAGAGGCAGGCGGATCTCTGTGAGTTCGAGGTCAGGCTGGACCGAAAGCCTCCAAAACAATACAGAGAAACCCTGTCTCGCAAAAGTAAAAGAAAAAAATCAACGAGCTAAAGATTCAGCCAGGTGGTGGTGGTGGCGGTGGCAGCAGTGTGCGCCTTTAATTCCAGCACTTGCAGAGGCAGGGGCAGGTGGATCTCTGTGGGTTGAGACCAGCCTGGTCTACAACAGCTAGTTCCAGGACAGCCTCCAAAGCCCCAGAGAAACCCTGTCTGGAAAAACCAGAGAGAGAGAAAGAGGGGAGGGGGGGAAGGGGGAGAGAGGGAGAGAGGGAGAGAGAGAGGGGAGAGGAAAGAGAACCTTCCACAGTAGCTGTTGAGAACTGCAGTGACTAAGTTGGTTTCAGTGGGTCATCTATTATCTAGAAAGCTCTGTCACTTGTGGAGGCTTTCTTTGCTCTCCCCCAGCTGAGAGAAGTGATTACATTATTGCTGTTCTAGTGCTGATGGATCTGCTTCAGAATTACTGACTGGCTATTTCACTTGGCCTCTGATTTAGATGGTACCAGTTTCTCACTAAATAATGCAGAAATCCTTTTAAAGCAAGTTAAAGTTTATATAGGCTTGTACCCCCCAAACCCAGTTTACATCAATTTATGTGACACCATGGCTTGTTCACACTAGACAAGTGTACTGCCTCACTCACCCTGTCTTCCTACCCCACTCCCCCCATTTTAGACAGAGTTTCTCTGTGTAGCTCTGACTCTCCTGGAAATTGCTTTGTACACCAGGCTGACCTTGAACTCAGATCTGCCTACCGTTACCTCCTAAGTGCTGGAATTAAAGGTGAGCACGTCACATTGGACCTAAATTTGTCTTTTTTTTTTTTAATATTTTATTTGAGCTGGTCATGGTGGCACAGGCCTTTAATCCCAGCACTTGGGAGACAGATCTTTGTGAGTTTCAGGCCAGCTGGTCTACAGAGCTAGTTCCAGGACAGCCAGGGGAAACCCTGTCTCAAAAAAATTATATAAACATATATAATTTTTATGGGTGTTTTGTGCCTGCGTGTGTTCTGTACACCATATGCCTGCAGTGCCCGCAGAGGCCAAAAGAGGGTCAGATCTCCTGGAATTGAAATTACTGTAAACCACTGTGGTGAATGTTGGGAATCAAACAGGTTCTCTTCTCCTGTTAACTGTTGAGTCACCTCTCCAGCCCTGTCTTTTTCCCCCCTTACTTTGAGGACAATTCTATTCCAATTGAAGACAAAATGGTACAGGTTAGGTGAAAATTCTGGCAGCAACTAAGATCGGGAGGAAATGCCATGCCTTTTAGGGTAGGTGTGGCATAGAATAGAGAGAACTTACTAAGAAAGCAAAAGTGGTGTTTGTACACCTTGATCCCAACACTAGGGAGGCAGCTCTCATTCATATCCCCTCGGCACTGCTCCCAGATCTTCTGCTAAACAACTCAAGACAGTTTCCCGGTACTTTGTATTCAGGCAGTGTACTAGACTTGTTTCCCAAGTTAAACCAAATAGAACCAGGTATGGTGACAGTAAAATGTTCCTCTATCAAATGTACACCTGTTGATGTAGCTTGAGCTTGCTTACTAGGTGGCTTTTTTTTTTTTTTTTTTTTTTTTTAGCATTTTCTTTCTGTTGTTTTGGTGGTGACATATAGCAGGCTGTACTGGCCTCTAACTCTTTATGTACCAAGGACGGCCTGATGCTTTTGCCTCTACTTCTCAAGTGTTGGGATTACAGTTACCAAGCCTTGCTCCTTTCTTTCCTTTCTGTTTTAAAAATATATTTAAGTTAGTAGTTAAAATAATGTGATTCATGCATGTAGAATTTGCTAATCTATCTCCCTGCCACAGTTGCCCTCTTTCTTGCGTTTGTGTTTAATGCAAAGGTCTCACACATGCTAAGCACACTCCTGCCCACCTACAACCCTGCCTGATTCTTATGCACATGCACTGTTCACCCAACTGATTAAACACTAAAATATGCTAAAGTTTTAAAAAATGTATGTGCTGACCATATGTGCCCCTCCCCCCTTTCGGTGCTAAGGATTGAGCAAAAGGCTTCATATGTAGGCCAGTAGTCTACTCCTAAGCTATATATCTAGATCTGCAGACTTTTCCCTCCTTGCTGTGATTTCCTAAATGATAACAGTATAACAACTGTCTGCATCAGTTACAGTATGTTCTAGGTAGGTATTCTATATGATCCATGGCATGCAAGACATGCAAATACTGAATTTTATGTAACAGTTTTTACATAGTAGGATTTGGGCAAGTGTTGTCCTAGAACCAGGTCCTGTTGAACTGATAATTATATTTTTCTAAGTCACTAGGGGAGGCACATTTACAGGGGTACCTGTACCTGCTTCCGTATGCTTTTTCCACTTTGTGTTTTCTAAAATGGATCCTCAGAAGAGGCTGAAGAATTCATTTTATCTAGCTGTGATGATATTTCAACGCAAAATGCCCGGGTGTTAAGAGATCACTGAAACTGAATCAGATAGAAGGAAACACAGAATTCCTTCAGTCTTGCAGAAGAAAGGAATCTGTAGTGGACGACTGGGAGGAATTCATGAGGCTGCTATCCAAACGTGAGAGGTACTGAAAGGGATCAAGGAGGATACTCGCTTAATTAGAATGCAGGCCTTGGAGGACCCTGGAGAGCTGGGGGGGGGGGTCTCACATGTAGCCTGGCTGGCCTGGAACTCACAGACACCGCCTTAGCTGCCTTTCAAGCTGGGATTACATTGTTTATTAAAAAGAGAAATTCAGTAGACCAAAAAGCTAATGACAGTAGCAAAGCAAAAGCTGAAGGCTTCAGGACCTCCTCACAGAATTTCCCAAATGATTACAAAGGCGTTTGCAGGAGAATCCCAGCGTTCAGGCTGTGGTTGTTGTGTTTGCATTGAGACCGGTCTGTTCATTTAGTTTGATTTTCACCTTCCTGCTAAGTTCCCTTTCCTTGGCAGCAAAAGGAATCTGCATAGTAGGAAGAGGGCACAGTGTAAAAGTAACATTCCCTTGCTCTAGACAGACACCTGACCCACCATGCAGTTATAGACTCAAAGAGAGCTCTAAAACATGCTCAGTAACAGGAAGGGCACTCCAAACTTTTCAGTCTTCAGAAGAGCTGGGCCTTACAAATGATGGGATACCAGGGGGAGTGGTCTAGCACAGGACCCTGCCATAGACATGACTGGGCAAGTGAAACAATATGGCAGGTTTGTAGCCATGAGAAAGCCAAAAAAAGAAGTGGTTGGCTTATGGGACAAGTCTACAATGTGGCTTTAACCTGTGGAACCCTTGGGGGAGGGAGAAGGCAGAGAGCTCTTAGCCCAGCACAGGATGGGTGAGATGCACAGAACCTGTAGTGTATACTCCACTTTACTCTTCGGGCCGGGCTGTCTATTGAGAGTTTCATGAGTTTTCCTGGATCTTTTCATGAACAAAAACAAGTCCCAGGAATATCTCTCTTCTTACCAACAAGGTATTTGAACTCTTAGTTCCCATCCACTTTGCTCTCACTAATGGTTTCAGTTGTTTAGAAAGGCCTTGCCTTCCAAGGTATAATAAAAATGCTGTCATAAGATTTGAAGAATTTTATCTTTATTTAAAAAAAACAGTTTTCATGGTGAAAAAATATGACTAGCCAACCTTTTGAGTGTAGCATTTATGTTTATATGTGAGAAATATGTCTTATGTTGGAAAGAATGTCTAGAGGGTATGTACTTAAAAAATAATAAGCTGGGTGTGCCTTAAGTTCCAGGCCACACTTTGTCTTTTTAAAAATCAAAAGGGGTGGCTGGGCGGTGGTGGCGCACGCCTTTAATTAATCCCAGCACTCGGGAGGCAGAGGCAGGCGGATCTCTGTGAGTTCGAGGCCGGGCTGGACCGATAGCCTCCAAAACAATACAGAGAAACCCTGTCTCGTAAAAACCAAAAAAAAAAAAAAAAAAAAAAAAAGGGGCAAGAGGATAAGACAAATCCATGGATCTAAGTGCTTCTATCGATAGATAAACCCTCTCACCAGCATCTTTGCAGCCGTGAACTTAAATACCTTGTCTTACTTTCTGTAGCTTCACAGTATCTCCCTTCCAAGCTAAGCCACCATAGCTCAGTTGGGAAACTGGGCAGATAGCCCCACCCCATCTCCAAAGAGAAAAGGAAGTTACACTGTTAGGTGCCACTCCTGGGAGAAGGCAGCACAGCAGTCTGCCCTAGGCCTCCCTGGGAGCAGGCTCCTTTGAATGCACAAGGTGTTCACTTGTGCCCCCACCACTGAGTGGGGAGGGTTTGGTTGGGCTAGGGTTTGGCTGCACTGTCATTGGTTGGATTTGTAGGCTGTAGTCAGAAGGTGGCTGTTCACTATGGCCCACTTCCAGCTCCCAGGTCAAAGCAGGACAGTTCCTTGGGGGCACACAGAGTCCTCTGTCTCCTAAAGGGAGCATGGGGACTTCATCAGTGTACAGAGGAGACCAGCCAAGTCCAGATAAGAAACTAGACCTGTGATATATATAGTCATCACTTTTTTAATTATTTATTTTGAGCTAATTGTAATCATATGTAGTTGTGAAAAATAGTGTATAAGGATCTCCTAGTAACTGAACAGTAGTACACTGTGATATAGCTAAGCGTGGTGTCTCACACCTTTAATACCAGGAGACAAAGTTTGAGGCCAGCCTGGTCTACAGAGGGCTACAGAGAAATCTTGTTCCCCAAAACAAAACAAAAGTTGTGCTATATGCACTGATGCAGTGGAAATGTGGAACATTGCATGGCTGTGAGTGTCCTTGTGTTGCTTTTCTAGAAACTACCTCCCTTCCTCTCACAATCCTCCCTTCCCTGATCACTTCATTTTGTTTGTGGTTATCTTGGATCTATGGAGTTGACATGAGCGTTAAACTAGCAAATACAGACTCTCTGCTCCTAAGGAAATAAATACAGTGTTAGGTTCCTGGGACAGAACTTTGTTTTGTGTCAATTCCTGTTGAAATGCAAGCAATTAAATGATATATCACAAATATATAGATCTTAATGAACAGGTTGTGGCCAGATTCACCAGCATAAGCCAGCAACACCATAACTCAGCATGAGCTATGTTTTCTGCCTGTGTTAGGAACACTGCCAACACTTCATCTTCTTTGCCCATGAGGGCTGCTGTAGCAGAATCGCCAAAGCAGAGCACAAATGAGGTTGTGTCGTCCCGTCCCGTCCCCCCCTTCCCCCCCCTTTTCAAAATAGGGTTTCTCTGTATAACTGGCTGTGTTGGAACTCTCTATAGACCAGGCTGGCCTTGAACTCACAGAGCTCTGCCTGCCTCTGGAGTACTGGTATTAAAGATTGTGCCACCACCACCTGGCCCCACTATTTTTTTTTTTTTTTTTTTTTGTAGCTTTGGAGTCTATCCTGGCACTCACTCTGTAGACAAGGCTGGCCTCGAACTCACAGAGACTCACCTGCCTCTGCCCCAGAGGCCGCTAGTGATTTTTAAAAAAAGGAAACCATGGCATTTAATCTGGACTGAAAGGTACCCTCATGTGCAGTATGAAAAGTGAAGGAGAAGGCAGAGCAACACTTATTTGGATTGAGCTGAGCTGGGTGCACTCTCCTCAAAATCTTGTAAGCTACTCCAAGCGTCTCCTGTCATTGACTTTGAAAGTAGTGCCAGTGATGATACACATTCGTGTATGTGCATACATCTAAAGAAAGCCAGCCTGGGCTAGGTAGAACGCTCAGTGTGGTGAGCTGAGGTTGTTGGTAGAATGGAGGGTGGAGGAGATGTTTAGGGTTCGGATGGTACCTGTTACTGAGTCTAGACCACTTGTCATTTCAGACCTGTTCACCAGGGAAAATAAAGCTGCATTTCTGATTCGTGTCTGTTCTGTATGCCACACTTCAGTATTATAATGCCATGGCCTCAGGATCTGGGTGGTGGCCACCACCACCGCTTGCCTATTTCTTGGGTGTAGGGACTGAGGGTAGGGCCTCATATGTTCTGGACAAAGGCTCCACCACTGAGCTCCATCCTCCAGCCCTCTGAGTTAAACTGTGTGGCACCTGCTCCCTAGTGGAGTTGCCACGTCATCTGTGGCTGTCACCTGCCATTCCACTGTTCCCGATGGTTCTCATTTCTGCTCCTTCAGATGGGATCTGATAGTTTCTACCTCCTACACCACTACTCCACTCTGGTACTCTTTGGCTTTCTGTAGTTCTGAAGGAAATATTCTCAGACTTCCTGTCTACTACCCCCATACTTGGAAGGTGACTTTTGTAGTTGGAGAGCTTTAATTTGGAGTCTTGGCATCAGTGCCCATTACCTTTTAGTGTCTAGTGGTCACACCGAAAACGTCAGATTTATTTATTTATTTATTTATTTATTTATTTATTTATTTATTTAATTGCTTTGTTTTGCTGAGACAAGGTCTTGGTGTGTATTGCAGGCTGACCCAAACTTAGGATTTTCCTGGAATCAGGGACTTAGGTATGCACCACTTAATCTCTGTGTGAAACCTTCACTCTGTTTTCTATCTTTCTTGGAAGCTGGTAGAATGTCCCTTCTGTTGAAGGGGTCGAGTGCTCAGTGGATGCCTTTCTTTCTCTAAGATTTACTTTTCATTCACGTGTGTGAGTGTAGATGCTGGTGGAGACCAGAAGAGGATGTTGTGAGCTGCCTGATGGGTCCTGTAGAAAAGCAGCCAACATGTTTAACCGCCTCTCCAGTTCCAAGGGGTTCCAAAGATTGCTTCAATTATTCTATTGGTTACTTTCTCCATTTCCACTACTGGAATTCCTGTCTAAACTTCACTTTTCTCCTTTGGTGTTTGTTTCTTTGTTTGGCTTTGTTTTTTCAAGACAGGGTTTCTCTGCATAGACCTGGCTGGCCTGGAACTCACAGAGATCCACCTGCCTCTGCCTTCCAAATGCTGGGATTAAAGGTGTGAGGCACCAACGGCCGGCTCTCCTTTGGTGTTTTAGTCGGTCTCTCATCTGTTTGTCATCTGTCTCTCCTTCCTTTTTCCCCATGACCTTCTCTGTGACCTAGTCCCCCGACTTGACTACAGTCACACACCTTACCCCTTTGACAGAGGTGCTTTGAGCTCCTTCATGTTGAATGAACAGTTTTCTACTTAAGTAGAATACAATTTTGGAGAAACAGTTTAGAATCTAACTGTCTCAGGAAGTTCTGCCTGTCTCCCTCGTTCATTGGTTGCCCTGGTTGGAGTAATGTAGTACCTCGCACTGCCAGTGCAGGCACTTTACTTTGTTGGGTGTCTCTTAAATTGTGTGGTTTTATGTTTCCTGTTTCCAGGACTAAGATTCAGCTTTACTATTGTCCTAATTCCACTGTCTAGTTTTAAAATCTGTATTTCATTCTCTTTACCCTTGTGAATTTTTTTCTTCTTCCCAAGACAGGGTTTCTCTGTATTGTTTTGGAGCCTCTCCTGGAACTCACTCTGTAGACCAGACTGGCCTCGAACTCACAGAGATCCACCTGTCTCTGCCTCCCAAGTGCTGGAATTAAAGGCATGCGCCACCAACACCCGATTAACCTTGTGAAATTCTTTTTGTCCCAATTCTATTACAAAATTGAAAAGATTCAAAAAGGAGCAAGGTGAGTTCTGGAGACCATTCTAGACCTTATTTTCACAAAATCATGATTCATGTCTCAGATACCATTCCCAGTACTTCAGGGTCTGCAGCAGTAGTCAAGATTCAGCTATGTGCCAGTGTCGTGTGCCATAGGTCATTAATTCCCGTGCTCAACAGGCCCTTACAGAGTTCCTCATATGTTTGAGAAGACAATTAGAAAGGTTCTGTATTTGCCAATCATGTTGATTGTTATTCTGCAGTGATCTGAAGGGGTGAGGCCAGATGAGAAAGCTTTGAAAAAGAAGATGGCAAAGCTTTGAAAGAATGTAATAGATACCAGTTTGCAGAGGCTGAGAAAGTCCTGCCCTGTTTGAACTGACAGAAGGTGCCTAAGAATAGCTAGCCTGGTTTGACAGACTAGCACCCTGTGAAGAGATGTATGTGTAAGCACCTCCCTGGAGGAATTTTACCTGGGCTGATGGTACAGGCCTTTACTCCCAGCCGTTCAGAGGCTGAGGCAGGATTGTGCGTCAGAGTGTTTGTTCACAATGTCCCTTGGTCATGTCCACCTTCCGCTCCTGTTCTCCCTGCCCCCCACCTCCTCTTCTCTGATGCTGCCGTACAGGATTGCTTTCTCAAGAAGCAGATGTGATATAATAGACACTTAGAATCAGCCTCTGGGCTTCCCATTTCCTGCAGCTCCCTGATACACACACATAAATAAGTTAATATTTTCAAAAATAGACCCCCTGAAATATTGTCTCCTTTTATTTTTATTACGGTTTTTATTTCCTCTGATTCCTCAAGTAGAATAGGGAAGCTTTCCACTACTATCTTAGACTCTCAGAATGTAAGCATTGTAAAATGTTAAAATTTGTCTTAAATTCCTTTTTCTGTTAGCAGAATGACCCTGACTTTTGCTAATTGCAAAACTGCTGTAATTTGTTTCCTGTTTATCTCAGGTCCTCTTCAGAGGACAGCGTGTTTCTTTTTTTATTTTAAAAAGTGTGTGTGTGTGTGTGTGTGTGTGTGTGTGTGTGTGTGTGTGTGTGTGTGTGTGTGTTGTTTTGGGTCTTGCATCACAGCACATAAGTGTTGGAGGCTGGAGGACAACTTTGAAAAGTCAGTTCTCTCCACCGTGGGTTCCAGGAATCAAACTCAGGATTTCAGGCACGCATGGCAAACACTTTAACCTGCTGAACCATCTCCCTGGTCCAAGATTATACTACTTTTCAGTTGCCTAAATGTAAAGATCCTCTTGGAAGAATAGCCTTTATCATTGTAGTGTTATTTTAGTAGTGTTTTTCTCAATGAGGTACTCAATATTGAGCTTATTTTAGGGTGTAATAAACATCCTTTTCAGAAAAGTCACACTCTTGGTAGACAAAGGCCAACACAGTGTACATAGTAGGTTCCAGGACAGCCAGGGCTACATAATGAGATTCTGTCTCAAAACCAAACACAGGAACTGCTAGAGATGATGGCTCAGCAGTTTACACACACACACACACACACACACATACACACACACACACACACACACACACACACACGATTAAAATCGATACACTTCTTGAAAACCAAAATAGTTGTAATCAATTAAAAAAAACCCCACAGTTTCACTTTCTTCTTGTGTCTTTAAGATTTGTATGTGTGCAGGTGCCTGAAAAGCGATGGATCTCATGGAGCAGGAGCCCCTAGAGCTGGTTAAAGGCAGTTATGAGCTACCTGATATGGATGTTGGGAAATGAACTTGGGGTCTCTTAAAAAACAAAAAGTACTCTTAACTCTTGACCACTGAGCTAGTCCTGCAGCTTTGTTTCATTTTGTTAAATTACATTGTGTCTGTGTGTACAGTGCATGTGCACACTTGTGTATGATGGGGATTGAGTCACACTCATTGCTGGCTCCACATTTTTTTTCACTGTTGTAAGGCAGTGCCTTGGATATATTACATGGCATATAAGTCACTGTGACAAAATGGTGACAGAGCAGCTTAAGGGAAGTATGGTTTGAATGAGAATGGCTCCCATAGACTGATGTTTGCAGGCTTGGCCTCCTGGTGGTGAACTGCTTGAAAGGATTGGAAGGTGTGACCATATAGAAGAGGTGTGTTGCTGCCAGGTAGATGGGCTTTGAAATTTCAAATGCCAGGGTCGGGCCCAGTGTCTCTTCCTGCCTGCCTGCCTTAGGGATCAGGGTGTAAAGCTCTCAGCTACAGCTACCCTCCAGCACCATAAGCAAGTCCCCAATCAATGCTTTTGTTTATAAGAGTTGCCTTGGCCACAAGCTGCACTGTGAACCCGGGCATTCTGTGCCGATGCCACCGGCCTGCGGGTCTCTGAAGGGGGACCCCTCACTAATCGGACTGCCAAATTTCACCGGTTTGCCCTGGGATATTATAGAAAATTATTTGTATGATTGATGAAAATAAAACACCTCGTGGCAAAAAAAAAAAAAAGTTGCCTTGGATGCTGAGTGGTGGCGGCACACCCCTTTAGTCCTCGAAGGTAGGCAGATGCAGGTGAATCTCTGTGAGTTTGAGGCCAGCCTGATCTACAGAACACTTCGAATTCCAGGACAGCCAGGGCTACACAGAAACTCAGACTTGTGGGGAAGGGGAGGGGTGTTACCTTGGTCATGGAGTTGCTTCAGAGCAATAGATGACTAATTAGTTGTGTTGTTGTAAGCACCTACCAGTTGGGTCTGAGCTACTTCTGCAGCTCCTTGTCTCTCTAGCACTTAATAGTTTAGAACTTTTGCCAGGTGTACAATGATAGTTAATGATAGTTTTGCTCTATTTGGTGACTAATGAGTTTAAGCATCTCTCTCTTTTACGGTGGTTGGGTTTGGTCATAATTAACAACGGCCCACTTTTCTATTAGCTATTGATAACTTTTACTGATAGATAAGGGTTCCTAACATGTTCAAAATACCAAACTTTTGTCTGTTACATTGTACATAACTAGTATGACGCCTTCCATCCACTCTGGAGTGTTAAGACTCTGAAGAAAGTGGTTGGTTTTAAAGTAGCTGAGTTTCTCTCTCATTATTTGGACCATGTGTGGAAGAGATGGAGCGTTAACAGATCATTTTCTCCTTCCAGCTCTGGAACATCTGCACTCTATGGCCTGGCTTGGTGTGACCCCTTGCAATCCTTTTTCTTGTGTCTGCCTTCCAGTCTCTGGTCCTATAATACCTTCTTGGGGGAAGAAAATTTTTTTCTTTCACAATGATCTTTAACTTGGTACTTAACTTTTCAGCACCCAGTCTGTTGCCTGTTCCTCCTCCCACTGCTCTATTCTGGTCTTGCCTTCGTGATCTGTAATACACGTATCTGTTACTGGACTTTCTGTTCTCTGGCCTGGTTTGTCTGTCCCCCCTCCTTCCTGTGTATTTGTGTGATTATGTGTACATACATGTTTGCATGTGTGCTGGTGCTTATTCACATGTGTGTGGAAACTTTGGGCATCTTCTTCATTCTCTTCCCCACCTTATTTTTTGAGTGGGGATCCTTCTGAACCTGGAGCTCACTGATTGGCTGACTCTACAGACTGCCTAGCACATCCCAGGGATCCTGGGACTGAGTGTGCACTGCTGCACTCAGATTTTGACCTGGGTCCTCATCCATGTGCAGTCAGCACTTTGCTTAAATTGTATTGTAAATACTTTAGTGTCCTTGAATACAATTTTTACTAATGTGCTTCATAAAGGGCTTCCTGGTGCCGGGCGTTGGTGGCACACGTCTTTAATCCCAGCACTCGGGAGGCAGAGGCAGAGGCAGGTGGATCTCTGTGAGTCCGAGGCCAGCCTGGTCTACAAAGCGAGTTCCAGGACAGCCTCCAAAGCTACAGAGAAACCCTGTCTCGAAAAACAAAAACAAAAACAAAAAACAAAAAAAAAAAGGGCTTCCTGACTTTGACTAGATTTATCATAGGCTTTATCCCCCCCCCCCAGTGGCCGGCCTTTTATTGTGGCACTAAGTACATTCTCACATTGTTGTCATAACCATTATCCATCTCCAGAATTTTCCCAACATCACAAACTGGAGCTCTACCCAGTAGACAGACATTCCCTGTTCCTTTCCCCAGCCCTTGATAACCAGTAGTCTACTTTGTCTGTGAATTTGATCTAGATAGAACTATAAATTGCTTTAACAAAGACTGATATGCTTTTCTATTTTGGAGTGAAGAAATTCCATCGATAATAGTTTGTTAAACTGCCTTTACTCTGTGTACCCCTGGCTGTCCTGGAACTCACTGTGTAGACCAGGCTGGTCTACACTTGTAGATCCACCTGCCTCTGCCTTCCACGTGCTGGGATTAAAGGTGTGAGCCACCACTGCCCCAGGGCCTTTTCTTACCTGACACACTGGCCTAGTGTTTCATTTTGAGTTCAGCTTTATATGATCTTTCTGTACAAACAAGTGTATCATATGTAAAATAAAAGGCATTTTCTACTATTAAGCCTGCCTGTTGACTTTTCAATTTAAATTACCTCTTGAAATGCCCCAACTCCCCCACTCCCCTTTCCTCTTTAGGCAAGGTCTCACTGTGTAGCTCTGGATAGCCTGGAACTCACTGTGTAGGCCAGGCTGGCCTCAAAATCTGCTTGCCTCTGATTCCCAGAATGCCACCTTATTTATTCTTCCTTTGAACATACTAAGAATTTTAGTGGCAGCCAGGTAGAGGTGGCGTATGCCTTTAATCCCAACACCTGGGGCAGGTTGGGGGATGGGCTGAGGCAGGGGAATCATGAATTCAAGGCCAACTTGGCTACACAGTGATACATTATCTGAAAACCAAAAAATGAAGAATTAATATTTTAATGTTTGATAATCTGTTTCTGATACAAAGTTAGTATGGTTATGGTATTTCTGTGTGTGTGTTACTGTTTAAAATGTACTTAGTCCTTGGCATTTATACCTGCCCAGGTTTGTGGTAGTGTTTTTGAGCCATTTGGCAGAAACTGAGCTGTGACCCTATAGTGTTTTGTAATTACACCTTTTCGGGGGTCACAAGACACTTTTTAACAGGGACTTTTGCATTCCTTGAAATATTTGAAGCTTCCTCCCAGACAGTAAGTATCTCACCATGTAGCCGTGCCTGACCTAAACTCATGTGATGAAGACAGCCCTAAGTTTGCTGCCGACGTCCTTCCTGTCTTTGCTTCCGAGTAAGGAGTTTGCCACACTGCTGGGATTGCTGTGTTTCACTGTGTTCTAGCTGCTAATGGAAGGCACTTGTTCTTGTTTTATAGGTGTCAGCTGTGATGCATGTTTAAAAGGAAATTTTCGAGGTCGCAGATACAAGTGTTTAATTTGCTACGATTACGATCTTTGTGCATCGTGTTATGAAAGCGGGGCAACTACAACAAGGCATACAACTGACCACCCGATGCAGTGCATATTAACAAGGGTAGATTTTGGTAAGTTCATAGTGAAAATTTTAATTATCTCTTAAGAGCTTTGTATGGTTATGAAAAAGCAAAACAGCCTGTAACTACCCCAATTACCATATCAAAAGGTTCAGACATTCTAAATAAAATCATCTTTCCTATCACTTTCTGTGTCTCATAGTTAGAGTTTGCTTAAGAAGCCCTTTGAATGAGATAGAGTGCCTCTGGAAACGGAATGAAATCAGGCTGACCACTGGTGCTAATAGCACACAAGTGTTACTGGGATTGCATTATCAGTCAGGAGGAAAAGCCATCCGGTTCACACTGTAATTTCTTAGCTAGCCAACACACTTGTTACTTACTGTCTTTTTGATTATAGCTTCCTGATGCGCATCAAGTGGTATCTCAAGTGGTTTTGATTTGCAGGTCTCTGACAGTTAATGAGCTAAGCATTTTTTCTTATGCTTATTAGCCATTTGTATGTATGTGTATCATATATATATATATATATATATATATATATATATATATATATATATGATACAGGTATATTTGTTAGAAGTGTGTGTATACGCACACACATATCTTATATTTATGTTCCTTATCAGATGGGTGATTTGAGAAAACTTAATGCCATTCTGTTGTCTTCTCACTTTCTCAGGGCAAGTGCCTAGTTTGTTCTTTTGCTGTGTGTTTGGTGTCATCTGAATTTCATAACCACTCTAAGGTCACTGGGATATTTGTCTCCTGGGGGTTTCAGTTGTGTAGGCATTTAGACCTTTTCATGCACTTCAGATTGTTACTTTTTTCCTTTTTTTTGAAATGGGGTCTCACTTGCAGCCAGATTGACCTCAGCTCACAGAGATCCTCTGCCCCCTGAGTGCTGGGATTAGAATTAGTTTTTTTTTTTTTTTTTTTTTTAACTTGAGTTGAAGTAGAGTGTGCTTCATTTTATGTGGGGGTATCCAGTTTTTCTGGGATCATTGAACTATCCATTATTGATTAATTAGCATTCTTCTTTTCAGAATAAGTTGACCATAACAAGGGATTATTTTAACTCTTGTTCATTTTTATGCTTTTGGTTTTTTGAGACAGGGTTTATCTGTGTAGCCCTGGCTGTCCTGAACTCACTCTATAGACCAGGCTGGCCTAGAATTCAGAGATCCCCTTGCCTAAAGGCCTGCACCACCACCACCTGGCTTAGACTTGGTCTTTTCAATTGATCATACTCTGTCTGTCCTCATGACAGTTCTGTAATATTTACATTTCTAAAGCTTTATAGAAAGTTTTGAAATTTTCAAGGCTTTGAATTTTATTCCTATTCATACTTATTTTAAGCATTCTAAGTCCTCTGAGTTTTATGAATACTGTCCAATTTTTTCAAAGAAACCAACTGGATTTTGATAGTGGTTATGTTGAACTTATAGACTTGTGTGGAGTATTGCTACTTTGGTACTAAATCTGATCTGTGAATATAAAATATCTTTATTTTAGGGTTTTTATATTTTTGTATAGTTATCAAAATAAATTATTTTGTTAAATATACTTCTAAGTATTCTTGGGCTCTTGTAAATGAAATTGATTTTATCTTTGGATTATTTGTTGTAAATGTTATAGAAAAACAGTTTTATTTATAATTGTTTAGCTTGCTATGCTGCTAGATTGGTTTGTTAGTTTTAAAATTTAAGATTAGTTCTAACGTAGTAGATTCTTAGGATCTTGGGTGTTTTTCTTCCTTTCCATTGGATGCCTTTCATTTACTGCAGTCAGAGCCTCAAGGGAAACACTGAGTAGAAGTAGCAAGAATGGCAATGTTATCCTGTTCCTCACCTTAGGAAAAAGGCATTTAGTCTTTTCAGAGTTGTCATAGTTTGGGGTTTGCTACTTATTAGGTAAATAAATTATTTTTGGGTTTTATTATTGTTTGCTTGGAGTTTTGTTTTGCTACTGGGTGTTTGTTTTTGCAACCGGGTCTCACTATTTAGCTTAAGCTGCCTGGACTTGCCTTGTGGCATAGACTGTCTTTGAACTCATGATTCTCCTCCTGTCTCCCAGGTGCTGAGAGTTCAGGCACACACCACCATCCTTTCCTTTTTTTCTTTATAATCCTTAACTGCCACAAATCTACCATGCATGGACGGAGACACACACACACACACGCACACACACACACACACACACACACACACACACACGCACCTGCACATGTACATATATACACATATGAGTGATTTTTAAAGACAGTTTAAATCTCTCTTAACTCCCCTCCCTATTTTGGGCAGAGTCTTGCTAGCAGCCCAGAGTGGCTTTGAGCTTGTGGTCATCTTTCTTCAGTCTCCTTGGTTCTAGGTTAGATTCATTCATGAGCTACCATGCTCAGCTCTTCGTTCTCTGTTCTCAGAGAAGTAATCTTATACTCATACAATTGGGCATTTTCCCCCATGTTAAAGAATCAAATACCTCTTTGTAATGAAATGTATAACCTACTAAATAAAGATGCTGTGGATTTTCTTTTGTTATCTGTGGAGAACAGACTTCCTCCTTGTTAGATCTAATGATGCATATAAATTATTTCCAGATTCTCTGTTTCATTCTTCAGGGAGTTGTTTGACAGTGAGTTGTGCTTACACCATATCCAAGCTGGCATTCACAAGAGCTGGCTACCTAGGGATGCTTCCTACTCTGAGAGTGCCATACTCTGTGAACAGACAGTTGCAGCTAACGGTTTAGATATTGGTCATGCTCATCTTTCCTTTCCTGAGTTCTTGCATCCTTGTTCGTGGTACACCTTTCTGATTCTTTTGTTATTAGTGTTACCATATATATAAAAAGAAATAAGAAAACCAGGCAGTGGTGGTGTACACCTTCAATCCCATCACTTGGGAGGCAGAGACAAATGGATCTCTGTGAGTTCAAGGCCGGCCTGGTCTACAGAGCAAGTTCCAGGACAACCAGAGCTATACAGAGAAACTTTATGGGGTAGGGAGGGATAAAGGGGAAGAGAATACAGTGAAACTCTAATTAGATACAGATGTGGAATAAGCAGCTTCAGATTTAAATGTGTACAGAGGACAGGATGTCAGCTTTCCACCACTGATAAAATACCTGAGATGATCAGTTTGATAGATTTGCTTCAGTTTCTTACTTTTGAGGTTTTAACCTGGTTGTTGGGCTATGTGGCTTTGGGAAATGGTGGCATAATCAGTTATAGCAGGAACAGATAACAGGTCTCTCAAGAGGTGGGAAATAACCAGAAAAGGGGTCTGGAGTCCCAGGATTCTCCTTAAGGGCACATTCCCAGTGACTTTGTTTGTTTGTTTGTTTGTTTGTTTTTGTTTTTTGAGTGCGTGTGTTTTTGTTTGTTTTGATTTTTTGAAAAGGTTTCTCTGTATTGTTTTGGAGGCTGTCCTCAGATCCGCCTGCCTCTGCCTCCCGAGTGCTGGGATTAAAGACATGCACCACCAAAGCCTGGGTGTTTTTGCTTTTTAAATTTAGCCTATCTTTAAGATTCAGCCACTTACTTCCCAATTTGGTCTGGGGACCAAAGCCTTATCTGTGGGCTTTTGGGAAATACTCAAAACTATAAGTCAGGGGGAAATTATTTGCTTTGTTTTTCTCCTTACCTGCTATCTGGAGAAGACTTTGGAAGAGTATGCTGAGTCCCACCTGAAATTAAATGTTAGCAGAGTTATTTGAAGCCAGGCTTTCCATTGTAATCTTTTAAATTGTTTTTGTGTTGTTGTTGTTGTTGTTTGTTTGTTTGCTTATTTGTTTTTAACTCCTCGTCTATACTCCTTTAATCCCAGCAGTGCAAGCAGATTGGTGAGTTCCAGGCCAGCCAGGGCTATACCATGAGATCCTATTACAGAAATTAAAAAGAAAACAAGCAAAACAACCACCACCAAAACCTCACTTAACTAGAGAGTAGGGTTGTTGGCATTTCGGACCACACCTTTTCCTTCATACTGTTGTGTACTCTGATTGTGTTTATTTGTATATTTGAAAGGAAGCACGGGTATTTCTCAATTCAATTCATTTTATTTTTCAGATTTGTACTATGGTGGGGAAGCTTTCTCTGTAGAGCAGCCACAGTCTTTTACTTGTCCCTATTGTGGAAAAATGGGCTACACGGAAACATCTCTTCAAGACCATGTTACTTCTGAACACGCAGAAACATCAACAGAAGTGGTAGGTGGCGCATCTTGCTGAAACGCTGTAACGTGTTACTCCTGACACTGCTGAAACGAGGCACTGCCACCCGCCTCTTGCTTGGTACATTGAACTTCGTGTGTTGTAAAAATTACTTTCAACTGCAAATTGTAGGTCCCTAGGATACTGCATTTCTTCAAGATACACACAGGGATGCCTCGTCAAAGGCAACAGCAGTAGGTTGAAAGGACCCCAGTCAGCTTTCTTCCATATATCTTTTTAAAGTTGTTGTTATCGCTATGCTTAATTTTTCTTCTATAAGGAATTTTTCTCAAGGAAACTGTAAATCTTTGGTTATATCCAAAGCAGGACTCCCCTCTGCAGTCCTGGACTCTGCACCACTGGCCTTCCCTAGTTGTCATCAGATCCCATCTCTTGTTTCCAATCCAGTTCTTCCTTCCTGATCCCCCCCCCCCCCCAGTGACTAAAAGCAAAAAGGTCTAGAATAAGATACGAGATCTTAAGTTGAAAACTTTGTAGATTTTTTAAACCTCAGTCTGAGTCACTATGTAGAACTAAGCAATAATAAATGCACCTAAAAGAGTCACAGAAATGAGTCTCATTCAAGATACTGCTTTAAGGGAAATACAGGTGAAGGGGGAGGTTAGTGAGGAAACAAAAAGGAAGGGAAGAGAATAGGAGGAAGGGAAGGGACCCGGATACAGTGGTGAAGTGACCACATCTTAATCCTCAGCTCTTCCTTCTTGCTGCTGGTAACGGTAGATAAGGGAAATATCTGATTTTGGAGAATTTGCATATACATAGTATTCCCTAGATGAACTCAACAGATAAAATTCAGAGAAATGAAGTAGTGCACTCAGGTCATGCAGGTGTTTAAAGAGGCCTCTGCTGCAAGCTTCCCTTCGTTCCCATGGACACTGCCAGTGTGTGCTTCAAATTTCCGTAAGATTTGGAGTTCAAGGTTTGATTACCTTTATCTGGTCCTTAAACCAAAATTACTTGAGAGTACAGCAAGGGAAACCCCAGAGCACTGTAGTCACACTGTTTGTTCTGGTTGGTCCTTTTCTTGTCAGATAAGTTTGCTTCCTCTTGTGTCACCCCAGTCACAGCAGAAAGAGTCCTGGCCTGACTCAGTCTGTTCAGTTTGAGGTTACTTTTCTGTTTGACTGTTGAGTGTGGGTCTTTTTATTTAACTAGCCGCACTGAGTTCCTTGTGGAAAACTAGACATCCCAAGGCCCTGTCAAGCCAGCAGGCCCTACTGTATTTTCATTACTTCAGTGGGCAGTTTAACAAGACAGTTTTCCACACCCAGAATCAGATGATGCAGTGGGAAAGCAAGCCCTTTCCATGCCTTCCTCATCTTCATAGATGAAGAATCAAGGCTGAGCAGTCTTGCCTATGTTCTTAGTCTGAAAAGCAGCTCTTCAGAGTTTACACTCTTCGTTCTGATAGATGGTGCGAAAACCACCCACCATTTACAGGCTTGTGGTTTGCCCCTCTGTGGGTTTATTTAGTCATTTACCTGTGTTAAGTTCCCAGGTATTCAGTATGTAGCCCCTGGCAGCCCTCACCACTCTAGTTTGTCATATTTGTTTTGTGCACTATATTTTATGAGTCTCTCCTTCCTTGGCCCTTAGTTTTTGCAGAGTATCAAATTTCACTGCCATAGCCAAGCCCAGACATTTCAAAATGAAAATGGCAAGCGGACAAGGAGTTTCTGATGTAAAGGTGCAGGGTTGTGAGTGTCTTGGTCATGTCAGGGCCCTCATGTGTGGCCATGGAGTACTCTAGTGTCACTTCGTGCTTCTCTTCACACGTGTGACTGTTTGATTTTAGGGGAAGGGTAGGGGCTGGGTCCCTCCGTCATTGTATGTGCTCTGGGTATTGAACTGAGCTCAGGTCTTCAGACTTGGCAGCAAGTGCCTTGACCCACTGAGCCCCAAACCAGGTATTTTTAAATTGAATCATGAATGTCAAGAGTAGTAAATCCCTTCATTTTGATGGATAGTATTTTCTTTTTCTAACTGCCCAATTTATTATTTTGCTTTTATTACAGCATTAACCACACATGTCCTCTAGGCCAGTTCATACTTCACTGTAGGATTTAGGAACAATGCTTTCTAATAGTCAGCTTCCCTTTGGAATATTGTAGGGCAGGAGGCTCTGTCATTGTAAACGGTTGCTATAGTAAATGCTCACAGAGTTGAAGTGGCTACTGAGAGAGTCTACTGAAGCCAGAATTTTACATCAGCTTTGTAACCCTTTATTTTTTTTCTACCTTTTTTTTTTCTTCCAGTCCTTGACTCCCTGTTAGACACAGCTTTAGCCCTTTGCCTTCTTAAGATTCATTTTAAGATCATTCAAGAGAGCTTAATTTTGAGTGTACCAAGAACCTTTAAAACCAAATCCCTGACTGGGGGTCTGGCTCTGTGGTGAGATACTTGGCTTAGTGTGAAGGAGACTCTGGGTGTCATCTCCAGCTGTGCGAGAAAAAGAGAGGAAACAAAACAGAAAGACAGCATCTGACATAAGTTGTGTAGCAAAGGTGGTCACTAGTTTTAAAAAGGGGTGACGTAGATTGGTATGTACTTAGTTGTAAGTCTCCATAATCTTTATGTAAACACCAAATATGAGAAATGATGTGATTTTGAAATTAGCCCTCATTTTTAAATGTTTAATAGCTCATTAATTATGCATAATAGTGGGTTTCATTGTATACATAATGAAGTTTGGTCATATTTCCCCTTATCCTCTTTTATCTCATACCCCTTCTTCTCAAACAACCCTGTTCTATTACTTACTGTTTTCTAAATCTAGTCAGTTTTATTAGAGTCTTCAAAGGAACGTGGCTAAGGATTGTTTCCAGAAGCATGGCACCTTGCCAATGGCCACACTGGAAGAAAGTATCTCTCCCTCCCCACCAGTCATTAACTGCATATGGATCTTCAGGGAGGGGAGGGCATGAGCTCTTCCCCTTCTGTGGCAGAGTGTTGACAGGCCCAATCTTGCAAGTAATCGTAGCCTCTGTAAGTTGAAGAGTATAGTGGTCCAATTTGTACACAATGATCAGGTGCCTATATAAACTGAGGACATGACTGCTCTGTGGTATGGTTAAAGGGGAGGTTTTTGCTGTAGATACAAGAGAACAGCCAGGCATCTAGAAGAGTCCCGAGCAGAGACGGAAGCAGACAAGACCTGACTAGGGCTGTCTGTGAGAGGTGAAAATAACAGACTAGAAAGAGAAAACGTGAGAGATGAAGGAGCACAGCATAGACGAAACTGATCAAGAATAGCAGAGCTGTAATAGAGTGAGTAGCTGTGGGAAGGGAAGCCCGTTAGTTAGTGAGAGGGACTTTGGGTAGGGGAGAAGGAAAGAAGAGCAGACTGCTCTGTGGACGCTGAAATATATAGCAGGTCCTTGTCACACTGAAGGGGCCTGGAGGCTGGTATGCATTTTAATATGTTGATAGACACCACAGGTAGTCATATGTCCCTTCTTTTGCCAGGGGTAAGAGAAATGACTCCTTTTGTTAGAGGGGAACCAGCCTCACAAGTTCTCAAGAAATGCTGGCTTTTATCGAACCACTGGAAATCCTCCTGTAGTCCAGGTTGAGCTCATTTCTGAATATTTGGAATTTGAGGAATTGCAGTTTCCTTTGCCTCTGACAGCTCCCTGTGATGTGTCTATCTCTTCCACATCCATAGACAGTGCATAGTATTTAAATTGGGGTGAACACATCTATCTCCTTTGAGTGTTTGCCATGCCCGTGGAGAAAACAGAATCCTTTCTTCTAGCCTCTGTGAACTACAAGGTATGGCTATTCACATGTCAGCAGTGTCTGCAAAGGCCAGAAGAGGGCATTGGATTCCTCTGGAGGAACAGATATTACACGGAGTTGTGAGCCACCCAACTTGGATGCAAGCAACTGAAGAATCTTCTCGAGGATCAGTGCATGCTCCTAACTACTGAGCCATCTTTGCAGACTTTCAAATATTTTGAGTAATCAACCTGTTAAGTAATCAACCTGTTAGTATTTTTTGAATTGCTATTATGGAAAGAGAGGATAAAAAAAACCTCATCATTTTATTAAGGAAGATTAAAAAACAAAATCTACCTTGCAAAAAAGATGGAAGGCTTTTTTTTTTTTTTTTTTTGGAGACAGGATTTCTCTGTAGCTTTGGAGCCTGTCCTGGAACTCACTTTGTAGAATGGGCTGGCCTCCAACTTTACGGAGATCGTCTGCCTCTGCCTCCTGAATGCTGAGATTAAAGGTTTGCGCCACCATTGCCCAGGGAGGTGCTATTAATTTTAAGACATTAATAACACCCTAATACTATAACATGCTGCTTCTAACATGAGTATGCAGTATTTTTGTTTTGTTTTATTTTTAAGACCTGATTTTTGGGGCAGGGTGTGGCTCAACAGTTAAGAGAGAATCCCGGCCTTAGCTGACCTTAGCTTGTCTTGTTTCTTTTTTTGCCTTTTTATTTAAAAAAATTTTTTTTATTGGTTTTGGTTTTTCTAGACAGGGTTTCTCTGTGTAGCTTTGGAGTCTATTGTGGCACTGGCTCTGTAGATCAGACTGGCCTTAAACTCAGAGATCCGCCTACCTCTGCCTCCCAAGTGCTTGAAATTAAAGGCATGTGCCACCATTGCCTGGTGATGGGAGTTACTCTAAAATGAGTGGTTATTGCTGCTGTTGTTTGGGTTTGATTGTGTTCTTTCTCTTTTTAAGATTGGGTCTCAATCTGTAGATCAGACTGACCTTGAACTCACAGAGATCTGCTTGTGTCTGCCTGCCAAGTCCTGGTCCTTTGCGTGTAGTCAGTGAGTGCTTAATGACTTGGCAAATCTTTGTGATGGCATTACATTACACATGGTATCTAACAAAGGAAGTGGCACTTTAACTGCATTCACCAACCCTGTGGATTTCACAGCATGTAGTGGGAGGGGTGCTGTGCTTGCCAGAGTTGAAGCCACGTTCACAAGACTCCGATGTTTTTAGTTTCAGTTTGTATGGGCTACATACATATGTGGAAAAAGATTATCCCAGATTTTAAAAACCAACTATTTTTGGTAAAATTCCCAGTTTTAGGCTCAGTGCATAAGCTCTCTAGTCATCATGAGCTGTCGGGAAACCCACTGAAACTTACCCTCCAAATTCAGTGCAGCATCTGACGTGTGGAGAGGGCTTGAGCTTGAGGTTGCATTTATGATTGGGGAGATCAAATTCACAAAGGAATAAAAAAAAAAGGCAGTTTCTCTAAAAGCAATGTGTGGGCTCTTTATTGTATCTTAATTTTTAGAAGATTTTCATTTGTGTGTGAGTATGCCTGCATGAATTTGTGTATACCACATATGTGCAGGTACCCTCAGAGAACAGAGGGTGTTGGTTCTCCTGGAATTGTGTTACAGGAGGTTGTGGGCCACCCTACATGAGTGCTGAGGACCATATCTGAATCCTTTGCAAGATCAGTAAGGACACTCTCTTAACTGCTGAGCCATCATTCCTGCCCTGTGTCTTAATTTTGTATCAAGACCTATTATTCCTCCAATGAACACCCTTTTAAAAAGCATCCCAAGACCAGACATGGTGGCATACTTAATCCCAACAATCAGAGGCAGGAGGATCTAAAGGAATTCAAGGCCAGCCAGTCTACTACCTTAGTTCCAGGGCAGCCAGGGTTACTCCCTAGCTTTAAAAAAAATGCATTTCAGACTTGATTAACATCATAATTAGACCTTCCCAAATTAACAGGAAATGAATTTTCAAGGTGCTGGACTGAAAGTAGAGAAACACTGGAGAATCAGCTGAGAATAGCAAATATGGGAGCCTGAGCTATTTGAAACCAAGTTGCTGCCTGTAAAAGAGCAAAGGTGTGGGTGGGCGGTGCTTGGGAGGTCTAGGTGGAAGGATCAAGTTCCTAGCCCATGAGCTACATGGTGACACCCAATCTCAGATGAACATATATGTACATGCTACCTTTTTGGTTTTTTTTATTATGTATACAGTGTTCTGCCTGCATGACAGAAGAGGGCGCCAGATCTTATTATAAATGGTTGTGAGTCACTATGTGGTTGCTGAGACTTGAACTCAGGACTTCTGGGAAAGTAGCCTGTGCTCTTAACCTATGAGCTATCTCTCCAACCCTTGGGGATTTTGTTTGTTTGTTTGTTTTTGTTTTTCAAATTTCCTGTTGCTGAGACTGGCCTTGAAGTTCTGATCCTCCAACTACTTCAAGTGCTGGAATTGCTGGTGGCTGCCAGCAAAGCTTGTTTACAAAAGCTAATGATAGCCGGGCGGTGATGGTGTACACCTTTAATTCCAGCCTGGTCTACCAATCGAGTTCCAGGACAACCTCCAAAACAATACAGAGAAACCCTGTCTAGGAAAAAACAAAAACAAACAAACAAACAAACAAAAAAGCCAATTCCTAGGGCTATTACCATTACCATTAATAAATACAAGACAAAATATTTTTTTAGTGTCTTTTCAAGCAGTGGGGGGGGATTGTTTTCTGAGGGGTGGGTTGTTTGTTTTGAGGCAAGTCAGGCTAGCCTAAAACTCACTATGTATACTAGGTTAGCCTTGAACTCATAGAGATCCACCTGCCTTTGCCTCCTCTCATAAGCTGCAATTAAGTCTGCACCATGATGCCTGGCTCAAGCATTGTATTTAATGTATGTAAGTGTTAACTTGCTGAGGCTAGAGAATTCAGCAGATTTAACACCTAGCTTCAATGCACATAAATGTCATAGTGGAGCTGAGTGCATGGTGACCTCTCCAATTAGCATGAATGTGAGGATACCTGCACATGTGTGCCTCGTGAGTTTCTGTGTAGGTACACATGCATCCACATAAATAACAATCTTTAAAAAAAAAAAAGGCACAGGGCTGGAGAGATGGCCCAGCAGTTACAAACACGGCTGTTCTTCCAGAGAATCCGAGTTCAGTTTCTGACACCCACATGGAAACTGTCTGTGACTCCAGTTATAGGGGCTCTAACACCTTCACACCCATGCACATAAAATAAATTTAAATACATTTTTTTAGACACAAGCCGGGCAGTGATGGCGCACACCTTTAATCCCAGCACTCAGGAGACAGAGGCAGGCAGATCTTGGTGAGTTCAAGACGAATCCAGTCTATAAGAGCTAGTTCCAGGACAGCCTCCAAAGTTACACAGGGAGACCCTGCCTCGAAAACAAACAAAAAGACACAATAAAGAACACACACATTGCTATAGCCCTGTTGTCTAGAGAAACTGCCTGTTTTTCGTGCCTTTGAATTTGATCTCCCCAAACATAAACTCTAGCTTATTTGACTCAGTGAGAGAGCAGTGAAAGACGTAGTCAGGGTGAGCTTTTGACTTAAAGGAGGTTTTGAAAAGAAAAGACTCGGAAGGAGACAGTGTAATTTAGGCACAACCAGGATGAATTGTTGAAAAGAAAAGAGCAAACAGTGATACATTGCACTGGGAAATAGAATTGGACCCTACAGTGAGACCAGATAGCAAAGAACTTTCACAGCCAGGAAGCTGTCCCCTTGGTTTTATGGAGACATTTCAGCTCCTCTACAGAAAAATGACATCTTCATTTTTATGCCATGATGATTACATGGATGAATGTGAACCATAGAAAATATCCCAGAAAGCTGTTCTTACAAGTTGATGGATGCCTAGAATGGGTGTACACCAAACACTTAAATGGCACAAGAAAGTAACAGAAGAAAATAAACGATGTTGAGAAATGGTGCTCTTTTGGACAGACATTCTCAGAAGGGAAACGTTTTCCGAGGCTTTAAACTTAAGTTTCAGAGGAGTTGATATATGGAGTTCATTTCTGGTACTTTCTCGAGAGATGCCCGTTGCTGGAGCAGTTTTTGACACATGGTGCTTCTGTTAAAAGAGGGATGGTGTCTGCAACTTGGTCTGACTTAAGTGGTTCCCATGTACCAAGTCCTGGGTTCAGTCACCAGCATCAAAACAGAAACAGTAGTTTGCAGAGTTCTAGTTCAGAGGTCATTTCAATAGTTTGAGGATGGTAAGAGGCTACCTTCTCATAGGGTACAGAACCTGCCCAGCTCCCAGAGTATGCTCATCTCCCTGTCCTGCTGCAGCCTACTTCACAGAAAGCCAGGTTCATGCTGGATCAGATAGGCAGATGAAACATGTTTTTGCTCTGTGTCTCAGTCTCTCTCTCTCTCTGTCTTTCCCTCCCTCTCCCCCCTCTGTCTCCCATGTGTAGAGGTCAGAGGACAACTTTGTGGAGTTGGCTCTCCCATTACACGCTTGTTCTGGGGATCCAGCTCAGGTTGCCAGTCTCATGCAGCACACGCCTTATATGCCGTGCTGTATCACCAGCCCCAGATGGGCAATATTTTCCATAGATTTTCTGTAGCCAAGAATGACGAAAATGAACAAGAAATGTCTTCTTTCCTTTCTTCCTTTGTTTGTTTTCGTTTTGGTTTTTCATTCCAGACAGGGTTTCTCCGTGTAATAACCCTCCCTGACTATCCTGGAATTCACTCTATAGACCAGGCAGACCTACAGAGTTCCACCTGCCTCTGCGGGGTGCCCCCCCTTGAAGAAATTCGTGATGCACAGTACTCAGAGCAAACAGGCTGATGGGACTGTGTTTGCTAGAAGGAAGAAACCAGAGGAAATCTGAACCTTCTTGGCATGGAAAATCATTTTAGGGGAGAAACATGTGACACTCCTGTTTAAAGCAAGAATGTTGATGGCCACTTTTAGAGGGTCTTCATGCTGCTCCTTGGAGATCCATCTAAGTAGCCAGTGAACCACAAAAATCCAACTGTCTCCACCTCCCCGGCACTAGAATTACAAGCATGCACCACCATATAACAGCATGGGGTCCTTGGGATTAAACTCACATCCTGTGATTGGAAAGTTGTATTAGACCACCATCTGGAAAACCCTACTTTGGGTGTTTTCCAGTGGGCGGGCAGCCTGTGTTGGGGGTCTGCATGTGGAGTGAAGACTTGAAAGGTGCGTTGGTAACGGCACGTGTTGAAATCGCACCGATTGGTTGCTTGCTGGTAATCATGCCGGAGACCACATAGAAACAGCACAGTCCTTGTGAGGCCTTGCCACATTTGGTAAAGGCTCTCGAGGGCTGAAGAGAAAGCAGGACGGACGAGATCAGTGACAAGATGGACCCAAAGAGAATAACCCAAACGATAGCAGAGACTGATAGAATAGCAAGGGTGTTTGTGATGAGAGTAGTTTTCATTTGACTTTTTATTTAACAGGGAGATAGAAGTTTTAAATGTTACCATTGGTTTCAGCTGTATTTGTCAAACTTACCCAACCATAAGACCTGGGATTCTTCTCCGTCTTTCTCAAAGACCTAAGAGAAAAAGCATTTTTGACAAGTACTTCGGGCGATTTATATTCTTAGCCAAATTTAGGAAACACCGACTTAATCCAATTCAGTAAGCCTTATTGTTGACAACTTTTTGTAATTTTAAACTAATGTGTTATGGAATTTTCATGTATGAATAATAAAGAATACTGTGCTATGTGGTAATGGAAGTATGATAAATATTCATGTTGACAGGCTGTCATATTTTAGAGTGAATGGGTTATCCTTTGTTTAGAATTTTCCCAGATTGTGAAGGAATTAAGCACCATAATGGAGAAGGTCCATTCAAAACTAGCAGTATTTGTGTTTCTGAGGGGCCAGCTCTGCCTCCCCCCCCACACACACACACTCCTTTCTCTTTCTCCCACCCTATTTTGCTTGCAGTTTTCCTTTCTGCCTCTTGTTTCCTCCTTCACTACTCAGAAAGTGCAGCCATGCCTTACCTGAAGGCCTCACTCAGGCATGCTTAGATGTTTGCTAAGTGTAAAGTACACAGCATAAAAGGTGATCAGGCCTGTTCCCATTGTCTGAAGCCAGGAGAGTAAGAGCAGGGGAGCAGCACCAAGTGACCGGATTTCTGGTGAGGAGTTCACAGTTTGTAAACTTGAGAACAGATAGCACAGCTTTTCTCTTGAAGAGAAAAAAACCTGCCTGACCTTTTCAAGAAGGACTCAAGAGTCTGCTGGCTCCTCTCACTTCCCCTTGGGTGCATTCCATCCTAGCCTTTCTAACTTTTATAGGCCGACTGCTTCCTTGTTTTTTTTTTTTTTTTTCCTGTGAGCATCTTTGAATTGTCTTAGTTGTTTTTCAGGCTCGGAGTTGTAATCAGGACAGCCAACTGGGCAGTAGAGACTAGTTGTCAAGCCAGTCAAACTCAGGTCACAGAGGTGGAACTTGTGTTTGCTTGACCCTAGAAGTCAGGTTGGCCAGTCTGCTCCATGTTCCAGCACTGACTTCTGTGTCATCTTCCTAGTCTCCTCCTCCCCTGCTACTGTGAGCAAGCTACATAATCACCAATGGCCTGAGACTTACATTTGCTTGGCACATGTAGTGAGGTGAGTGACAGACCATTAGAAGCACACACCTCAACTTTTAGCTACATCCCTTGGTCTCCCTTCTATATCAGAGCTTCTTTCTTGCTTCTTGTTAAGATTTGGAGACTGTTCCTACTTCAGGGGCCGGAAACTACTATTAGACCACCATCTGGAAGATAACAGCCTTTCTTCTTAATAGTTTCTTACTCTTTCTGTCTTTACTTCTCCCTACTCCCTGTTCACTAATTGTGATAAAGCCATTTCAAGTAGCCATCCCAGGAATTGGTTACAGATTCTCAACTGCTGATCCTGCCGCCCCCCCTGCCCCTACCCTCCCTCCCCCACGCAAGGTCTAGCCCAAAGCATAACCACTCCTATCTATCTCTTGGTCTTCTTTGAATACTAGCCAAAACTCTAAGCACCCTTCCCCGGCACTCTCATTCTCTCTCTGAGCGTTGCCCAAGCATGTGCAGCTGCTCGCTGACACACACCTGCTTTCTTGGACCCTGGCTCAAAAGGCATGATTTCTCCTTTTCTCCAGTGCTCCCCTCCTACTGCTGCCAAGATCACCTGCTTACCTGCCCTGTGGTTTCTCTCTCAAACCAGTAAAACGGTCCTGAAGCTTAAGGGGGGAAGGACATTCCTTCCCAGCTGTCATCTCCTCTACCTGTGTACACACTGCTGTATTCTTACTTATAGCTGTCTCTTACTTACCATGAGGCAAACGAGGAAGTTAACTACTGCTTGAACTTGGCCTGGTCACAAACTTCCACATACTGCCCGCCCTTATGAGAAATAAGGTTCTAGGACAAACAAATTTCTTTTTTCCCCTTGAAGTTGTTTCAGAAATTGGTGCGCATATTTGTCTGTCTTATTCTATACACTCCGTATAGCTATTACACAGCTCCCTTTTTCTCCTTTTAAGATAGGATCACTCACTGGCCTGGAATTTGCTGGATAGACTAGATTAGCTGTTCAGGGAGCCTCAAGGATCCTTCCATCTCTGTCTCCCTAGCTACGTTTTAGGCAAGCATTTGCTGTCCCAGTTGAGGATTGGCCCTCAAGACTACCTTGCTTTGGAGAAGGGTGCCTTAACTTACATCTGATAATACCATTCAAGGCTGAATTTAGGTAAAAAAACGTTTATTTTTAGTTTTGAACAGAAACTATTTGTTTGGCTAGACCATTCGAATGTGGATCTGCCCTACTGATGGAAGTTTCTGCCAGGAGTCTGATCTGAACTGTTGAGAACCACTGTCTTGTGACCCTGAGACATGGCACTGCAGCTGCGTTTGACCGTGATCACTGGCAGCGGGTCTCAGCACCGTACATTGACCCTCTGCTTTTTTTGCATTGCAGATTTGTCCGATATGTGCAGCGTTACCTGGAGGCGATCCTAATCATGTCACAGATGACTTTGCAGCTCATCTGACACTTGAACACAGAGCCCCTAGAGATTTAATATCCTTCCAGGAGGCAGCGCATGAGGGCTGTTGGTGACACTGGTGGTTCTGATTGTTTTTGAGAATAGTATTCCCAGAGAGAAAGAAACTAATCTCCAAGTTATTTTTATTTGCTTGACCTTTCCATAAAAGTGGCTTTGTTGTTTTGTAGACACGTTATGCTGCTTTCAGGTTATAAATTGCCTTTCTAAATCTGTCCTCCATTAGGGTTCTATTCATATGAAAGTTTAAGTCAACTCAAAGTTCAACCTTTCTGTCTGCCAGACATTTCTTCATATTCCATAATCCAGCGTGGACTTGGTGGGGAACAAACTGGGTGTTGTTTTTTCCGTCTGTAGCTCTCATCTCTCACTCACAGTTCCTAGTTTCCTACAGCTTCTTTTTTTTTTTTTAAGATTTATTTATTTATTATACACTTTTCTGCCTACACGCCAGAAGAGGACACCAGATTGAATTGTAGATGGTTGTGAGCCACCATGTGGTTGCTGGGAATTGAACTAAGGACCTCTGGAAGAACAGGCAGTGCTCTTAACCTCTGAGCCATCTCTCCAGCCCCCTCCTACAGCTTCTTAAGGGAAGGTGAATGTCAGTGGAACAAACCTGCAAAATTAGAAACCTGAGCCAGCTTAGAGGCTAGCAGGAAGCAGACAGCAGAGCACACCAAAAGCAGCACAAAGGAAGCAGGGGTCTTTTTTTTTTTTTAAGACAAGGTCTTTGTAGAATTGGTTGACCTCTGGTCTACAAAGTGAGTTCCAGGACAGCATCCAAAGCCACAGAGAAACCCTGTCTCGAAAAACCAAAAAAAAAAAAAAAAAAGAATTGGTTGACCTCAGATACACCTACCTCTGCTCCCTGAGCGCTGGGATTAAAGGTATGTACCATCATACCCAACTAATTTATTTACATACATACATACATGCATGCATGCATGCATGCATGCATACATACATACATACATACATACATACATACATACATACATTTTTTTTTTAGTAAGAGAATGAAAAATTGGGTCTGGAGATGTGGCTCAGTGATTAAGGACATTAGCTGCTCTTAGAGGACACATGTTCAATTTCCAACACCCACATGGGAGCTAACAACTATCTAGAACTCCAGTTCCAGGGCATCTGATGTCTCTTCTGGCCTACATGGCAAGAGACATGCACATGGTACAAAGACATCACGCAGGCAAAATAGTTTTTTCCGCTGGGACAGGGTTTCTCTGTGTTACAACTCTGCCTGTCCTGGAACTCACAGAGATCCATCTGACTTTGCTTCCCAAGTGCTGAGATTAAAGGAGGGCACCACCATTGCCTGGCAAAATAATGTTTTTTTGAAGATGGAAAACATAAACAAAAAAAACCGAAGTGGTCTAAGAATACTTAGGCCTATGAGTTACTGCAAAATAACAGAAAGTAAATAATAACCTGAATTTTATTTTCAATAAATCTCTGATGATACAGTGTACATTCAATAAAAACTGTCCCACATCATCCAAACCCATTTTGTGAGCCTTCTACGGATGTCTTTGGTTACCAAGGAAAAATAAAATTCTTGTAAAGTACAAGAATGTGAAAAGTACTTCACATGGTTTGTTTTGGTTTTGGGTTTTTTGGTTTTGGTTTTGTTGTTGTTGTTGTTTTTTTATACCAAATTTGAAAAGAGAGAATGTTGCTATGGCAATACTGAAAGCTTGAGGAGTTTTCAGGTACCTCCAGTATCACGCTGTCCTGATTTTTGTTAACACACTGTTGCCATTCTTGCCCAGCTACCTCTTAAGAACAGCACTACTATAGACCTTTTGTAGATCCCAGACATATCCCCAGCAGGCTTTTATTTACTTTTTTTTTTTTTATTCCTGATTTTTTGATGTGAGACCTTGTGTTTGACTCACATTCAACTTTGAGAAAGCAACAGCACTGTGAATAAAACTTGAAGACAGAAATTAAAGCTGACATAGAAGCTAACTATATCTACAGAATTTAGATTATTCAGCCTGCTTTTTTCATTGTAGAGGATAATGGTATCTCACGAGCTGTTTATTGATACATAAAATTCAATATTAAGATCACCTTAGATATTTAACTAGGGAGCTCTTTTAACTCGCCTGGCAATGTTCCAGGTCTAGAACCTAGAAGAAAGTTCTTGACTTAACACACACAAAATTCATACATTGCTTTTTTCTGTTTTCTGTATTTGTCTGTTTTTTGAGTCTGGCCTCACTATGTAGCCCAGGCTAGCCTCACACTCCCCTGTCTTCCTGCCTTAGCCTCCTATGAGTTAGTATTACAGGCATGTAATCATGTCTATACCCGTTGCTTTTATATCTGGGTATCTTTTTTAGTGTTAACAGGCCTCATAGAATTAGAACACTTGCATTCTAAGCTAAAGGTGTTAGTTTAAGCTGCTTACAATGTAGGAATTCCCAGCTAGCAAGAACTCAACTGTTTGTTGTTGTGTCTTCTTTTGGTAAACTGCTCATCCTTTCCTTAACTTCTGAGTTATGATGAATCGAGTGGTGTTCGACATGTACGTAGAATGTTTCACCCTGGCCGGGGGTTAGGAGGTCCTCGTGCTCGTAGATCAAACATGCACTTTACTAGCAGTTCTACTGGTGGACTCTCTTCTTCGCAGAGTTCATACTCTCCAAGCAGTAGGGAAGCCATGGATCCTATAGCTGGTAAGTTTATTCCACTTCTTAATGGCAGGGGCGGTGGGGTGGGGAGCTCCCTTCACGGTGTTTTGTGTGGTGTGTGTTTTACTTCAGCATCTGGTCCTGTGCTTGCATTCCTCCAACTTTTCTCCAAATACTTAGAAGTCTGACATTTGTAAATGGACAGTGTAGAGGAGTCCGTGTGCTACTGCATCTCTGTAAGGGTTAGGGGATAAGCTCCTAGAGAAGAAAGGCTTTAGGGAAGATTTCAGAGTGGAAGAAAGCCTTCAGAGTTCCATGACTGAGGAACTAAGTTGGCTCTTCTTGGCAGGAAAGTAGGAATGAGCATCGTATTTGAGGGATGTTGTTACAGCAGCATGAACAACTCCACTAAAATAGGAGTGCGGGGTTTAATACACCCAAGTCGAGCACTGCAGGTTGGGGGGGAGGGGCGGGGACACGGACCAGCCTTGCCAAGTACCCTGGAGTAGCAGTAGCCGAAGATACTAGAGAGAAGGCAGAAGCCAGAATGTAAGGCCGCACTTAGAAATGCTCCAGACACTGGGCTTTCATCCTGGGCATTCCTCTGATGAAATAATAGAGATAAATGAATGTTGATCTCTGGGTGCCAGGCCCTGAGGTTCCCAGAACTGGGAACACGGTAAACAGAGTCAGTCAGCTTGACCCCCACTTCTGTGCTGCTTCTACTAAGAAGTCTTAGTTATGACTGGACCTGTAGGTGGACCTTCGGTCTAAATAAGAAGTATACAGCTGTACTGTACATAATTACTTTCTCTCAGGTTCTGCCTAAAGCAGCATAACTAACTGTATGCAGGGGTGTGCTGGTGTTGGGTCCTTGGCTATTCTGATTGTTACGTGAACTCCACTGTCCAGCTTTGCTTTTCTCCACTGGGAGAGGCGTGTGCTGCACTTGGTCTTCCTGAGTTGATTGACTGACTGTCTGCATTTCCATTGGCAGAGCTGTTATCTCAGTTATCAGGAGTGAGACGTTCTGCAGGAGGACAGCTTAACTCTTCAGGCCCTTCCGCTTCTCAGTTGCAACAATTGCAGATGCAGCTGCAGCTTGAGCGGCAGCATGCGCAGGCAGCACGGCAACAACTGGAGACAGCTCGCAACGCAAGCCGGCGCACTAACACAAGCAGCGTCACCACTACAATCACTCAGTCCACGGCCACAGCCAACACAGCCAACACAGAGAACAGCCAGCAGGCTCTCCAGAACTCCCAGTTCCTTTTAACAAGGTATTTCATGTACTGTCCAGTCTAGTAAGCTTTTCCTTTTTGTGTATGTAAATACATCCACTTAAAAACTCTCACTTTTGATCAGACCATTACAACTCACAGCCCTCCGATTAAAATCACATATATAATATTTCCCCAGGATCATGAAAAATTATTTCAGATAAAGTAAATATTGGTCTTTATGTTCACAAGGTATAGTCATCAATGAAAATATTTTCCTTTGCTGTACTACACATAATGCAACAGTATCATTTCATGTATGTGTTCTTTGTCAGCTAAATTTATTTTATAATTATCATTTCTGATTTTCCATTGGAGTCTGCTGAGATGTATTAGAAAGAACAAAAGGGGTGAAGGAGATAACTGAGTGGATAAAGGTCTTGTTGCATCAACCTGAGAGCCTGAGTTCAGATCCCCAGCACCCATTAAAAAGTCGTATGTTTCTGTTATCCCAGCCCTGAGAGGTGGGAACAAGAGGATCCTGGGGGCCCACCAGTTGGTGAGCTTCAGGTCTAATGAGAAACTGTGTCTTGAAAAAGAAGGTACAGAGCTTAATGCCAAGTTCTAGTCTTTACAAACTGAACAGGTCCATATGCATACACCACATGTAGAGATGTATACAAGAACAAAAGCTTTCATGATACGGAGGTTTTCATCTATCATTTTCCAGGGTTAGATTTAAATTCTTTTTGTTGTTGTTGTTGTTGTGGTTTTTTGTTTGTTTGTTTGTTTGTTTTGTTTTGTTTTTTTGTTTTTCCAGGCGGGGTTTCTCTGTATTGTTTTGGAGTCTGGCCTGGAACTCACTCTGTAGACCAGGCTGGCCTCGAACTCACAGAGATCTGCTTGCCTCTGCCTCCCGAGTGCTGGGATTAAAGGCGTGTGCCACCAACGCCTGGCTAGATTTAAATTCTTAAGACTAGTACCCAAAATTAACTTTAAAAAATGGCTTACCCTGGTGCCAATAATACCCTGTATATATAGTAAAAATTCCTTACACTGCTGAGGTTCTCCTGTGCTTTTAAAGCTACAGTTAAGGGTTGGGGTGTAGCTCTGTTAAAGAGTGCTTGCCTAGCATGCTCAGTGCTGCAGTCTGTAATCCTAGCACCTGACTGGAATGCTGTCACTCAGAAAGGTCAAGGGTGTCCTCCCACATTGTGAATTCATAGCCAGCCTGGGACACAGTCAGAGAGGCTAGAGAAGTAACTTGGAGAGTAAATCCTTTTACAGAATGGTAGCATGAAAACTAGTTTATGAGATACTTAACTTGGGATTATCTCAGTACAGGGCAGGGGGTAGGGAGGAGGCAGGAAGATGAGGAGTTCAAGGTCATCCTCAGCTATCTAATGAGTTCAAGGGCCAACCTTAACTACATAGGAAAACTATAATATATGTGACAATTCTTGGACCTTGGAAGAAATTTCTACATATTCTTTCATCTCACACTTAAATCCTGTGCATAGGTAGGAGTACTGTGTAGGCATAGATTGAAAAGTGGTTGGGGACCCTTGGTTTAGAGCCCAACTTTGCTACTTAATATATTTAGCCCCTATAAGGTCACTTCCTATCTTAAAACTTCATTTTTATCATCAGTATCCCACCCAGGAATCCTGCCATTTATGAGAGAATGATTAAAAATACTGATCATTGTCCTTTATTGTGGATTTGTCGAGGCGTTTTTCAGAGAGGTGTTTGTCTTTGCAGTGGCCATCCTAAGGTGAGGGGGTACCTGCTTACCACCAGGTGGTGGTTCAGTGTAAGGAGGTTCTGCCTGCTGCCATTGTACCTTCCTGTGGAGATGGACAATAGCAGTACCTTTAGGGTCTAGGCACCGCCTGAAACACACCTGCCAGTGTGTGTCTTCCCTGAGAGTTGGCTATTCTATGGGTGGAGTATCTTGCCAGGAAAGCAACATCTTCCAGCCAGGCATGGAGGTGCGTGTCTATAAACCCAACACTCAGGAGGCTAACGCCAGAGGAAAATGAATTCAAAGCCAGCCTATATGTACTGCAAGATTGTGCATCAAAAAAGAGCTGGGCAGTAGTGTGGTAGTGCACACCATTGATCCCAGCGCTCTGGAGGCAGTGGCAGTCAGATCTCTGTGAGTTCAAGGCTAAGGCCAACCTGTTCTATAGAGTGAGTTCAGCACAGCTAAGGCTGTTTCAAAAAAACAAAAAGAAAACCAAAAAAGGGGCTGAGGAGATGGCTCAGTGGCTAAGAACACAAGTTGTTCTTGTAGAGGACCAGAGTGCCATTTCTAGCACCTATGTCAGGAGACTTACAAGATTACATGTTATCCAGCACCCTCTTCAAAGTCAAAAATACATTGCCCTATCCTGGTTTTTGTTTGTATGTATGCATATTATATATCTTTTTAATCTCAAACTATTCAATGGGTTTAATCTGATATTTTTTTCTCCCTGTGCATTAAAAAAAACTAGAAAAACATTTACCAGAGCATAATGGGCAGCCTCTTAATGCTATCCTTAGACCCAGACTGTAACTTCTAGAAGCTGTGTGATGTCCAATGCCCTGCAGCTTGTATACCGTCCTTCCCTTCCAAAACAAAATCTCACTAGGTAGTCTAGTCTGGTCTTGAACTCTGTTTCCTCTTTCCTCAGATTCTAGCAACTAAGCATAGTAGAATATGCCTACAATCCCAACATTCTTTTTTTTTTTAAGATTTATTTATTTATTTATTACATATACAGTGTTCTGCCTGTATGCCAGAAGAGGACACCAGATTGAATTGTAGATGGTTGTGAGCCACCATGTGGTTGCTGGGAATTGAATTCAGGACCCCTGGAAGAACAGTCAGTGCTCTTAACCTCTGAGCCATCTCTCCAGCCCCAATCCCAACATTCTTTTTTTTTTTTTTTTTTTTTTGGTTTTTCGAGACAGGGTTTCTCTGTATTGTTTTGGAGCCTGTCCTGGAACTCACTCGGTAGACCAGGCTGGTCTTGAACTCACAGAGATCCGCCTGTCTCTGCCTCCCGAGTGCTGGGATTAAAGGCGTGCGCCACCAACGCCCGGCAATCCCAACATTCTTAAGCTAAAGGCAGGAAGATAAAAAATCATCCTTGGTAGCATAGTAGAGGGCAAGTTCCAGTTTATTTGTTGGGTTCCTTGAAATTTCAAGTATATCAGCATACATA
This sequence comes from Mesocricetus auratus, assembly GCF_017639785.1. Classification (NCBI taxonomy): domain Eukaryota; kingdom Metazoa; phylum Chordata; class Mammalia; order Rodentia; family Cricetidae; genus Mesocricetus; species Mesocricetus auratus. Next base: position 134,359,131 of record NW_024429266.1, on the reverse strand, counting down.
GTAAACCTGAACAAGGAAAGCACTTCCTGCTCTGGTAAGACTTGGTGTGACATGTTCATTTTACCCTGGATCTGACTGTAGGGACAGTTTTTTCCAGGGAGGTCAAAGATGGTAGACATGTTAAGAAGTAAAGTAGTCAAGTGTCTAAGTTGGAGTTCTGTCTTGATAACGGACCAGCTAGTTTAGCTAACCCATTTTGAAGATCTTAGGCTTAGCACATCTTTTTGGGTCTCAAACAAAACTGACCCATCAAAACATTGAGCCCTCTGTCAGATTTTATCTGCCCCTCAAGAATTAGGCATCTTTAACTACTTCCCCTAAAGTTAGAACAGCATTGAGTTTGAGTGCTTTCCAGCAGGCAAGGCTTCCTCTTGATGTCCAGTTCATCGGACACTGTTTTCTATCCACCCTGTATCTCTTACAGATTGGACTTCTAGGTCCCTCCCCCACATTGACCAAAGGCATTTTCCAAAGCTAAGAACATAGGAAGCAAGTTAGCCATCAGCACCTTGATAATTGGGTTGGGAATGTGTAGTCATTACTCGGGCTCCAATCTGTTAGTGCTCTCCTGTGACATTCTTAAAGTACTCTTAACCACACATTCCCTTCCACTGTGACTTTCGTGGCTTTTGAGTGACTGACTGCCCCCACATACTTTGTCTGCGTTGAGTTCTGTAGTTTAGCTCTTCCCTGATCTGAGCCACAGATCTCATCATTCCCTGGCAGTTTTTCACTGAGACTTTGAGCACATTGGCTAGTCTGTGCTTGTGTCTCCTCTTGCTGTAAAATGATAAGTTCCAACCGCTGGGGCCAGAGTGATGCAGAGTGACTGACTGCAGCCTGACTCTGGGCCCTGTGCAGCTCTTCTGCCTCCCAGTGCTGTGATTGAAAGCGCTCACCACCACACCTGGTTGAGTTTTCACGTCTGATTTTCAAGGTGAATTTAACACCTGACCAGGTTCTGTGGGAATGAACTTTGGTTTCCCAACCAACCGTGACCATCATATCTGTCTTGCCATACTCTGGGTACTTGGTGGGAAAATGATGTGGTAGGCTGATGAGGTGGCCTAGCAAATCCTGCAGTCTTGAGTTCAATCCCCAGAACCCATGTAAAGGTGGAAGGAGAGAACCAACCCCACAAACTTGGCCTGAATTCATACATCTACTGTGGCACGCACACGTTTAAAAAAGAAAGACCGATGTGGAGGCATAAGCCTTATTAACTGTAGCACTGGGGAGTCAGAGACAGGTGGATCTCTAAGAATTCAAGGCCAGTTTTCATGGTCTGCATAACAAGTTGCCAGTCACCCAATAAGACTCTGGCAGAAAAAATGTGGGGAAGAAGAAAGAAAAAGTCATGGCGTGTGCCTTCTTGAGTTTTTGTGCATACTTTCAAAAAGTGAAATGGAAAAGAGAAAAGGCCAAGTTTAGGGTTCAGTTTTGCATTGCACATTCTGGTCACTGGATTGGGTCCGGGAGCAGGGTCACTGACTGCTGTGTGCGCTTTACTCTCCAGGGTAAAACTGATTAGGGGCACCACCTCTTCCCAAGCATAGGGTCTGTCAGAAGTGGCTTTGTTCATTTGTTTTCATTCAGAGAAGTTTCCACCAGACTTCTCTCCAGGGGTAGTCTGGACTGTCTACCCAGACAAAAAGGTTTTTGTTTGTGTTTGCTTGTTTGGTTCTTTCATCTCTTTGAATCTACTGAACACAGGTTTGCACCCTAGGGAGTGTGACTGCCACAGTGTGGGATTTATCTGCACATAACCGAGGTCATGTTGTCCCTAGCTGGAACATCTGCTCATTGCATACAGCTTGGCTTCACTGTGCATTAATCCTTGACTTTTTACAAATACAGTCTTTTCTTTCTTACCTGTACAGGTTGAATGATCCCAAAATGTCTGAAGTAGAGCGCCAGTCCATGGAAAGCGAGCGCGCGGACCGCAGCCTGTTTGTTCAGGAGCTCCTTCTGTCCACGTTAGTGCGGGAAGAGAGCTCGTCCTCAGATGAGGATGAACGGGGGGAGATGGCAGATTTTGGTGCTATGGGCTGTGTAGATATTATGCCTTTAGATGTTGCTTTAGAAAACCTAAATTTAAAAGAGAGTAATAAAGGAAATGAGCCTCCACCACCTCCTCTTTGATGACCTCCCCACTCGCAGACAGTGTCCTCTGTGCTGTATTTGCCAATGAAAGTGGACAACAGCTATCCTGGGTTTGTTTGGTGATTGTAATTTCAGGTCTGTCACTCTTGTTACATTGTGTACATTCAAAAGGAAGAGAGAAAATATATATGATAATCATTTCCACTTAACTAATTTTTACTTCTAGCAGGTAAATGTAGGTAGCAGTGCAGGGTGATCTCTGCTTCCTGTACCTTGACATGCAAAAGGCTCTCCTAATACTCCACATTCAAACTGAAGAGGAAAATTGAAATCTCTAATGAAGCTGCTGTGTGTATTTATGAATATTAATGAATAAAAACTGCTTGGATGGTTTACCTAACTACTGCATGAGGTTTTTTGCAGCGTGCATGAGTTTCAGTGACCTTGTTATTTAAAAATTTAAATACAAGGAGTAAAACTTAAAAATAAAATTAAAAAAAATAAAAATAAAATACAAAGCCCAAAGCTTTTCCAACATTATTCAATGGTTACAGGGCAGAGTAGCTTTTGAATAGTGTCTGCCTGACTACTCACCCTTACGCGTGTGCCTCCTACGCACAAAGTCAGTTCTGCAGTGGAACCTGCGGGTCCTAGCCAGGTCTGGCACTCCGCCGTGTGACTGTCCTGTCGCCCTGTTAACCATCTTGCTCCCACGGAGCCCAGCCTGTCTGAAGACATACCAGTAAAGGCAGGATCTGCTGCAGGGCATCTCTGTGCCCTTTAAACAAATCTTGTTTGTGTTTGTTGGAAGTTTTTGCTTTTTGTGGTTGTTTAAAATTTTTGATTGTTAAACATGTTCATTCAGGTATAGATGAATTTCATTTATTCACTGTTCAGCAAAGTTAACCTGAATTATGTTGTCTTGTTTTTAAAAATCTCACATTCTCAATCATATTTTGCATTATTTATGTATTTGTAGTTTGCTTAGACAGGTCACTATCAGGGTAGTCCTGAGGATTTGCCTTCCCAGATTTTGTCAACCAAATTCATAACGCTAGTTTTAGCACCTTTTATTTATTGGGTTTTTTTTTTCTGGCATAAAAAGTAAAGTCTTTTAATTGAATCATGTCACCTATATGCCTATATTATTAATCCTGTGTGTAAAAAAATCGAGCCTTCTCGAGTTGTTAGGGGTTTGGAGGATGGGTGCTTTTTATTTGTTTCAGTTTTTTCACACTAGCTCCAGGAAGGGACAGTGGGTCTGGGGATGGGGGCAGTTTTTTGGAATGTAAACTTAGGACTTTTAAAAAGGTGCACAGCTTCTGATAAATTTCTAACTAGACTTAACCTAATCATGTCTGGCTCCAGTCCCTTTCCTGTGAGCCCTCCTCTCTATTTGCTCTCCTCTCTCTCCACCATCTTGTGCTTCCTCTCTGTTTCTTCATGACAAGCATACAGACTTGAACCCCCAGGTGTTCTCCAGAACTGTGAAGTCCATGTCCACACAAATGTACCAAAAACAGAAGTCACCCTACATGTCCAAAACCATTGCTTCTCCTCGGGAACTTGAGACACTACCAGCTCCAGATACAGTAGCTGTTTGCCTTGGTCTCTGTGATGGAAATGTTTGGAAGGGAAGCCTTTCACTTGGCTTCTGGTTATGCTAGAAGTCAAGTCTATCTAGTAGGGACTTTTCTTTTTTTAATTGGTCGTTGAGAAGTTTCAGAAGTCCGTTTTTCAGCTGTGGTCGTTTCAGACGTATCTGCACATAACTCACACATTTCAATAAAGCGTTTTGAAGACTGTTGGCCACTTGAATTTCTTTGGTGTTGAATTAACGTAACCATTTTTAGAATTTTTTTTAACATCTGGAATGCAGTATTTTTTGCTTTCTGTGCTAAACATGAAGATACTGGTTTTGTGTGAATGTATAACTTTGGATGTGAGAAAGAGTAACTGCCAATTATGTACTTACCCTTTTCTGCACAAATTCTGGGAAGACCATTTTCAACATGGTTTTAGGGAACAGCTATAAGTCTTTTCAGGGCAGTTTAATTTAGAAGATGGACTTACCCTTCAAAAGTCCTAATGGTTCGTAAGATTCCATCTCATGTAGAATATTGTATATTAATTATTTTTATCAGATATTTTACAAATACCTCACCTCATCCTGTATGTAACCAATAATTATGTATTATTTTAGGGTAGAAAGACACAGATTATCAATATAAAATATATTTAAGTCCTTGGAATTCTTGTGTCCTTTTTCTTTAGTCCTGAATCATTTGAATGTCCTTTAGTGAACAAGTTGCCTCAATTCCACAGCAAAGGACCAGATCTTGCTTGTGATCTCTCCACTGCCCATTTTGGAGTGTCCGTGAGATAAATGTAGTCCTACAGTTCTTGCCTTGACTTCCCTGTTTGGAACTAATTCTGCTTAAGATGTTCTAGATGGAGCTTTGTTTCATGATTTGTAGAAACCAAAAATATGGAGTATGTCTACGGCGTCCTTTGTGCCTTTGTGTGGTTTGCAGGGTGGGATGTGCAATACACTAAGACACCCACCTCACCCTGAACACCATGACTTCATGAAGGGACCCTGTGGGCAACCATGGGGGATGACAGCTTGGATCATAATGGAACTAGTTGATTCTTCTCATAGTTTTGGTTTTCATTGACTTCCATTGCTAAACCAAATAGCCTGATGCTGGTTGGTTTGTTTTGGATTAGTTGGGTTGTTTTTTGTTTGTTGGGGGGTGCACTTTTTGTTTTGTTTGGAGGTGGGGTTAAATGTAGCTCAGGCTAGTCTCCAACTTACAAAAGTAGTGGAGGACTTAGTTTGTAATTCTATTGACTTCCTGAGTGCTGGGATTACAGTTATGCATAACCACAAATAGAGTTGTTTTGTGTGTGTGTGTGTTTTATTTTTGAGAGAATTTCTCTGGGTAAACCAGGCTGGCCTCAAACTCAGATCTGCTTATCTTTGTCTCCACTTCCAGAGCGCTGGGCTTAAAGGTGTGCACCACCACACCTGGCTAAAGCAATGGGTTCCTCCGTAAGAAATACCCCGTGGCCTCCAACTATAGTTTGGGATAGCTGTGCCCACTCCTTCATTTCCCCCCTTGTGACATTTCTTTACGTGTAGTATTTTCATCCATAACCAGTAGGTTTTTATAGGTCACCAAGCCTCTTGTTCTTGTGTCTTCTGATGTGTGGAAAGTTATTAATTGCTGCTGAGAAAGGCAGTCATCGGGCCTCTATAGTCCTGCTTAGGGCAGTGGGAACTGAAGTCATAGGAGAGGGTGAAGCAGGAGAAAGTAGTGGTAGTGTTGGAGACTGAAGTCTTGGGATTTAGAAAGTGGGACCCCCTGCGACCCAAGGGGCTGGCTGTGAAGAGGTTGCCTATGATTGGCATCTGATGCAGATGTTCAGCTCTATAGCCCAGTTATGCATTAATGCATCCCTAGTGTGGAGAGCATCAGCCTTGATTCCTGAGTGGTGACCCCACACTCGACAGGGAAAACTACGCGTGCCAACCAGCGCACCCTGTTGCAGCTCTTGTCGCCACAGTCTGGCGGAGCACATTGATTCCATGTGCAATTCTTCTTGAGACTTTCACTCTAGACTGGTTTAACAAAACAGTACTGCCTGAGCCACCCACCGCACGCATCCACCTTATTTTAGTTAGGTTTTAAGTCTCAGCCACCCAATTGCTAAGATCCCAGCACACACTGTACTCCATTCACAAAAATCATTAATGCTCACAGAAGGTCATGGGTTATACCTGTTCCCCATAGCTCAGCCTCACGCGCTAAGGTGGAAGAGTGTGGGGAGTGTGAACCAGCTCAGAAACATCAGCCATGTGTCCAGTTGGGTGGGGCGAAGTTAGTGTGGAGTACAGGGCTGCAGCCACACTTGGAAGACTTTCTGTTTCTATGTGGCAGTATGAGACTGGCGTTGAACAGTCTAGCACCCTACTCTGGTGGCTTTTCTGTTTTGTTTTGCTTTCAAAACTTTAAAAATCTAATTTCTTTTTTCTGTGTTTGCTTCAGGCATGCCAAGTACCTTCCTTTGTCCTGAAACTGATTCCTCTAGTTCTGAGGCCCACCCCATCAGTGCACAGCTCTGCGGGTTCTCTTTAAGGAACCGTGCTACAAACTGATGTGATGCTCCTAGTTAGAACCCTGCTTCATCACTTAGTATGAGGGAGGCCCCAGACTCAGGCACCAAGAAACACAACTTCATCAGCAAATTCAAATTTCAAAAGATGACCTAGGGGCTGGAGAGATGGCTCAGTGGTTAAGAGCATTGGCTGCTCTTCCAGAGGTCCTGAGTTCAATTCCCAGCAACCACATGGTGGCTCACAACCCTCTATAATGAGATCTGGTGCCCTCTTCTGCCTCAAGGCAGAACACTGCATAAATAAGTAAATAAATAAATCTTTTTAGAAGGTTATCTAGCCAGGCATGGTTGCACACGCCTTTAATCACAGCTCCCAAGGCAGAGGCTGGCTTGGTCTACTTAATTCCAGGTAGGTCAGAGCCACATAGTGAGGTCCTGTATTAGATAATGTAATTTTTTTAATCTATGACCTAGAAAGGCCTCTGAACGGGTGTCTGGGTGGACAGTGGCTTGATTGGCTTTCTTCAAACTTTACAGCAACAATTTGGTTGGAAGGATCCATTGAGTCAGATTTTGTGTCCCAGAGGCTCCTAGTTATGCAGAGGATGGGCAAGCGTTACATGTGCCCGATTGGAAATCCATGCTTAGTCATGTCCACATAATCTGGGCTTGCTTCCTTCAGGCCTAGATGGTGGTTTTTCTCTTCTGAGAGATTCTTCTAAACACTAGGAGCCTAGTTTCCAGACTTTCCTTAGCATGCAGTAGCATGACTCCCCTGGGTACATAAGTCACCCTTACTTAATCATTCACATGCTCCATCATTCATGTCCTTGACAGTGGGGCAGGACTGGAGACAGTTCTGTGCACTGCCCCCAGCAGCCTGGACCACTCTAATGGAGCCTTAGCCCTAGTTGAAGTTAAGTTTGGTTTTGTTGTTGTTTTGGTTTTCTGGTGGGTTTTGGTTTTGTGTTTCAAGACAGGTTGTCCTGGAACTCTATAGACCAGGCTTGCCTCAACTGGGATACACCTGCCTCTGCTGGAATTAAACACATGTTTCTCCATCACCCAGCTAAAGCCAAGATGATTCTTGAGGGGCTGGAGAAATGGCTCAGCAGTTAAGAACACTGGATATTGTTCCAGAGGACCCCGGGTTCAAGTCCCCAGCACACGTGGCAGCTCTCACCTGTCTATAACTCCAATATCTGACACTCACACGGATACACATGCAGGCAAAATACCAATGCAAATGAAAAAGATTCAAGACAAACCAGTGTGAAGCAGAGTTGGAATTTATTAGAGTTTAGCAGATTTACGCACAAGGGTTTCTAGGTATAAAGAGCAGGGCACGTGTTGAGGTGTGAGCCTCTCAACAAAGCGTTGTCACACTCGAATATCAAAGAGCCTTATATGTGATATTGGTGCCTCTATTTAAGTTTTATGTGCATTGGTGTGAGGGTGTCAGACCCCTGGAACTGGAATTACGGACAGTTGTGAGCTGTCGTGTGGGTGCTGAAAACTGAACCCAGGCCCTCTGTAAGAGCAGCCAGTGCTCCTAACCACTGAACATTTCTCCAGTCCTTGATGGCTCTTACATTATGTCTCTAGGGTTACTAAAGAATCCACCCCCAATTTTTATGTATGGTGGTGGCTCTAGAGGTGCCTTTGATAGGAACCATAAGTCACAAGAGCATTAAGACTTTTTCCAGTGGTTTTTCGAGACAGTTTCTCTTGTGTAGCCCTGGCTATCCTGGAACTCACTCTGTAGTCCAGGCTGGCCTCAAGCTCAGAGATCTACCTGCCTCTGCCTTCCAAGTGCTAGGATTAAAGGCATTTGCCACCCCTGCCAGGTTTATGACATGTCTTTCACTCTAAGTTAATTTCTTATGACAGTCATAGGAAATTACAGATTCACAGCTGGGAATCGAAAGGCCTATCCTCTTCCCATCCGTAGGCTTTACATTGCTATTGTGGCTTACGTATTTGCACCATGTATAAAAGGAACATTGTCACTGCATCCTGACCTGTGTAGCCTGTCAGCTTCAAATGTTTGGAACCTGGCGTCTCACATGAGAAAATAGGCCGGGTGAGAGTAAAATGAAGCAGGCCCATCCATGCAGGTGGGGTTTCATTTGAGACAGCCTCATGTATCCTAGGCTGGCCTCTGAATTGCTGCATGGCCCAAAGGTGACCCAGAATCCCCGGTCCGCCTCCTGCCACCTGAGTGCACTACAGTGTCAGATGCCAGGGTTATGTGGTGCTGGGTCAGAACCCAGAGCTTCATGCACGCTAGGCAAGCAGTCTACCAGCTGAACTGCATCCCCGCCCCATCCATCTCTGTTACCTGTGACTCTCCTGGTCCTCGGCGTTTTCTTGAGGCAGGTCAGAACTCTCCAGAGGTAAGATTCTCAAGTCTTCCTAAAGTGGAGTGGACTGGACTGAGGGGGAAGTGTGCCCATCCCCAGGAAGTGAGTGAGAACGTGGATTCTTAGACCTGTCGTGTAAGTATCTGGCCAGTACTGTGAGCCACTTTGCCTTTGAGGGCCCTCAGGAAGCAGTATAACTTCATTAACAAAGACCCCGTTTCTGTTTTTTTCTTTTTTTTTTAATCCCCTCGAGACAGGCTTCTCTGTAACAGCTCTGGCTGCCCTGGAACTCACAAAGATCCACCTACCTCTGCCTCTCAAGTGTTGGGATTAAAGGTGTGCACCACCCGCTCAGTTTTTCTTGTGATTTTTTTGAAACATGATCTTACAGCGTAGCAAAGTAGGGATTCCCTTATATGTTTCAGAAGAGGTGGTAGGTTTCATGGCACGTGGTTGATGAGAAGTCCATAGCGTGGGCTTGTAGCGGAGCTGGCTTTGATTCCGGGGCAGCGGAGAAGGACCCACATGAGTATCCACCGCTTGCGGTCTGTCACCAGTAGCCCCGATCCCTTCCGTTTGTGAGTGGGAGGCTACACACAGAGTCTGCTCTGAAGGAGACACAGCTGCAGAAGGCGGGGCCTGAGCAATAGCTGGGCGGGGTTCTGGCGGTGTGATTTCCACATGTTCACCAACTGTAAGTCCCAACACAGTCCGCTTGATTGGCCCAAATCCCCCCTTATAGACTCTCTAGGATGCTTGTCCAGCAGCAGCATCCTTGGGGTCGGACTCTCCTTTCACACAGCTCCTTTAAGTAACCCTCATCCTGTGGAACCTCAGACAGCTAGGCTGGATTGAATGACGGCTCCATTTATTGTATCATTTCTAGAACAGTATAGCAAGTAATTGTTTTCCACAGCCTAGTGCACTGTTGGAGGGGGGATGCTGTCAGCATAATTACAGCCTTTTGGGGCAGAATTCTAGGCACCACTTGGTGAAGTACTCATTGGTTTTTTTTGTTTTGTTTTGTTTTTTGTTTTTTGGTTTTTTTTTTGGTTTTTCGAGACAGGGTTTCTCTGTGGCTTTGGAGGCTGTCCTGGAACTAGCTCTTGTAGACCAGGCTGGTCTTGAACTCACAGAGATCCGCCTGCCTCTGCCTCCCAAGTGCTGGGATTAAAGGTGTGCGCCACCAACGCCCGGCTGAAGTACTCATTGTTTAATGCATATAAATCCTGTGACCAGGTGTGACAGGTGTGACAGGTGGCACTCAGGGTGGAATTAAGCTGGAGAAGTTATGGAGAATGATGGTGTCAACACAAAAATGTGATCCTCAGCCAGAAGTTGGTGGCGCACGGCTTTAATCACAGCCCTCGGGAGGCAGAGGCAGGTGGGTCTCTGTAAGTTCCAAGCCAACCTGGTCTACAGAGCAAGTTCCAGGACTGCAGAGAAACAGTCTTCAAAAAACAAAACAAGCATGATCCTCACCTAAGAGGGATAAAAGGCAGCTTATTCTGGAGCCAAATAAGAGTAGCTACAGCCCAGGAAGGCAAACTCAGGTCACCCCAAATTGCACGGTCCACAGTCTTACAAGATCTTCCTACATCTACCTCCCAAGGGCTGGGATCCAAGTGTGCTCCCTGTGTCTGGTGTGTGCGGTGCTGAGGGTGGAGCCCTGAGCTTTGTGTGTGGTAGACAAGTATTCTACCAATGAGCATCAGCTCCCCCCCTCCGTAAGTGTTGTGAAAAGTCACATTTTACAGATGACAAGTTAGGGAACTTGCCTCTAGCATGTGTGGGGCAAATCCGAATGTCTCCTGAGCAGAGTCTGACATGGTCTGGTCTGGTGAGTCTTGGTGGAGTAGTCCAATTCCCTGTGGAGAAGGCAAGCAGGCTCAAACAGTCTTGTGCTGCCGAGATTCTTCTCAGCTGCCTCCCCGTCCTGATGGCCACCACACTGCTAACTTGGGAAGTCTTGACACTGAGATAAAAACAAGAAATAAACATCCCCAGATCTCAGGTTCCCAAGAAGTGTGACTCGAGTCAAAGGGCAGTCTCTCTGGCATGGAACCTGAATAGCAGGCAGTTATAGAAAACGAGGTTCATTCTGATATTCTCTCCCACCTCTTCGAAATGCATGCACGTATGCATGTGTATGGGTGTCAGTGTGTGTTCGTGAATGCTTATGCATTCTGTGTATATGTGGGTCCCTATGTGTGGATGTGTGTGTGTGTGTGTTCCCACACACAAGAATGTGGACAACAGAGGACCACATAGTTTATCTTGCTCTGTCTCTATCGCCCTTTATTTTTACTTATTTAGAAGCAGAGTCTCTCACTGAACCTGGAGCTCACTGATTTGCATAGACTAGCCTTTTTTTGGCAGGGGTACAGGGTCTCTCTCTATGTAGCCCTGGTTGGCCTGAAATCTATTGTGGAGACAAGGCTGCCCTCAAATTCAGAGGTCCAGCTACCTCTGCCACCTGAGTGATGGGGATAAAAGCATGCACCACCATGCTTGGTCCTGTGTGTGGTTGTGTGTGACTGATGGGGATTGAACACAGGTCTTCATGTTTGGAAGACAAGCACTTTACTGAATAAGACATCTCACTCCCTCTTAGGAGCTTCAGCTCCTCCATTCAAAGTGGATCTGGGAGGTTGGAGAAATGGCTCAATGGTTAAGAGCACTGGTCACTCTCACAGAAAACCCAAGTTCAATTCCCAGGACCCATCCAGCATCTCACAACATCTGTTACTACTTCAGGAGATCCAGTGCCACCTTCTGGTATCTGAGGGCACCAGGCACATACATAGAGTACCAACAGATGAACATACAGGCAAAATGCCCATACACGTAACTTAAAGGGGCAGAGATCCAAGCCTAGACAGAAAGCACCAGGCTATTCTAGTCACTTCCGACAAGGACGTGGCTGGTATTGAACTCCAGTCCTTTGTGCAGTTTACTCAGTGCTGAGGCGTGAGGACCATGGAGGTCACCTCATTTATACAAGAAGGAATTAAGTACCACAGCTCCTACCAGAAAATAGGATGCTTTATTTTACTTCATTCTTTCGATTAACCTGATATCACACCATTTTTGAAAAATGCAGCAGAGTTCTAGGAAAAGAGCCTGTACTAGGTTGCTGCATGAGACACATGAGGATGGAGAAGTTCAATGATTTGGCCACGTGGGGGCAGTGGATCAACGTGAGATAGACAAGCAACCTTGCCGTGCCTCTGTCTTTGGAAGCAGAAGGGCAACAGGTGGGTCTTCCCATCTAAGCCATGTAACTATTTCCCTGGATGTAGGGGCAGTTGGGTTTCTGCAGCACACTGCCTGGTTTCGATGCCATCACTGTTATTTACTGGTTTGTGGTCTAGGGAAAGTACCCCTTCTGCTTTCTCTCTGAATTTGCAGTGAGCACTGAGTTACAGCCCACAAGGTCCATCAGAAGGGGATTGTGGATGCAGGCAGTTCATTGTAAATGATAAAAAACAGTTAACAAGGGCTGGAGAGATGGCTCAGTGGTTAAGAACACTGGCTGCTCTTCCATAGAACCCGGGTTCATTTCCTAGTACCCACACGTCAGTTCACAACTGTAGCTCCAGTTACGGGGAATCTGACACCTTTACACACACACACACACACACACACACACACACGTGCAGGTGAAATCCCAATGCTCAAGAAACAAAAATAGATTAAATAATAACATTTTAAAAAACAGCTAAACAATAGCTCTACTCCAGTGGAGCTATCCAGGGAAATCAGGAATGGTGATGATAAGCTGAGGGCAGTTATCCATGTGAAGTCACACCAAGTTACAAAGCATGAAACCTACAGGAGAAAGGACGCTACAGCAAGCAGCAGCTCAGCGTGGCAGTGTCCCTCCAGCCTTGCCCACGTGAACCCGTGACTACTTACATGATGGCAGTGTCCCTCCAGCCTTTGCCTCACGTGAACCTGTGACTACTTACATGATGGCAGTGTCCCTCCAGCCTTTGCCTCACGTGAACCTGTGACTACTTACATGATGGCAGTGTCCCTCCAGCCTTGCCCACGTGAACCCGTGACTACTTACATGATGGCAGTGTCCCTCCAGCCTTTCCCACGTGAACCCGTGACTACTTACATGATGGCAGTGTCCCTCCAGCCTTGCCCACGTGAACCTGTGACTACTTACATGATGGCAGTGTCCCTCCAGCCTTTCCCTCCCGTGAACCTGTGACTACTTACATGGGCACTTACAGTAGACAGGGAGAATATGAAGACCACAAAGCATTCTGAAGATGGTTGCACACAGACTCCTAGTTGACATCACTAATTAAAAGCAGGTAGGGGGGCTGGAGGGATAGCTGGACAGACAGGAGGGTGTACTGTTATTCTAGAGGACCCAGCACCCAGACATACAGGTTCACAACCACCTATAACTGGAGCTCAGGGGGTCTGTTACCTTTGGACTTTTTCAAACACTGAACTAATATGCCCCTATATGCATAATTTTTTTTAAAAAAAGTCAAGTGTGGTGGTGCATACCTTTGATCCCAGCACTTGAGGGTTAGTGAGTTCCAGGAGAGCCAAAGCTGTCTCAAAAAAAAAAAAATCAAACTAAATGGGGCCAGAGATACAGCTCAGTGTTTAAAAGTACTGGCTGCCCTTGCAAAGGACCCAGGTTCAAGGAGTATGGCAGCTTTTAACTGTCTGTAACTCCACCCCAAGGGTCTGACACCTCTTCTGGCCTGTGGTCACTGGGCATGTATGGGGTGTAAAGATATACACAGACAAAACACCCATACACCAAAAATAAGACTAAAATATAAATAATAAAAACAGTTTTTATGCAACGTTGACAAGGATGGAGCTTACTTGGTAAAATGTTTTATCCAGCCTGCAGGACACCCTTGGAAGGACAGCTAGAGCAGCCACTGGGGACATAGAAACACTGGTCCATGGCCAGCACAAACCGCCTTCACAGGGCTAGAGGTGAAACTGGTGATCTTCCTACTCCTGGATAGTCACCCTTAAAATTGCCACCTATGGGGGCTGCAGAGATGGCTCAGAGGTTAAGAGCACTGGCTGCTCTTCCAGAGGTCCTGAGTTCAATTCCCAGCAACTACATGGTGGCTCACAACTATCTGTAATGAGTTCTGGTGTCCTCTTCTGGCGTGAAGGCAGACATGCAGGCAGAACGCTGTATACATAATAAATGAATACATCTTTAAAAAAGAGATTGCCGCCGGGCGTTGGTGGCGCACGCCTTTAATCCCAGCACTCGGGAGGCAGAGGCAGGCGGATCTCTGTGAGTTCGAGGCCAGCCTGGTCTACAGAGCGAGTTCCAGGACAGCCTCCAAAGCCACAGAGAAACCCTGTCTCGAAAAACCAAAAAAAAAAAAAAAAAAAAAAAAGAGATTGCCACCTATGGGATCTCTGCCTAGTTACACAGACATTTACACTGGACACTGGGAAAAATTTAATAAGAAAACAAAACTCTCGTAGGCAGAATCGAACATACTTGCCTAATGTGTGAGGTGCCCTGGGTTCAAACTGTAGCTCCACAAACAAGCAAGCAAACGAGTACTCCTCCCTCCCTTCCCCTCAGCCCCTAGAGCATGGTGTGTGTGTGTGTGTGTGTGTGTGTGTGTGTGCGTGCCCGCGCGCACGTGTACGCTGTTTTAACTTTTAATTACGTACAACTGTGTTTGGGGCGGAAGGGGACCTGCAAGTGAGTTGGTGCCTCGGATACCAGAAGAGGCCATCGGTTACCAGAGTCTGAAGTTACAGCAGAGCATGAGCTGCCTGACATGGATGCTGGGAACCACACTGGGGTCCTATGCAAGGGCTGTATTCCATCTTATACACTGAGCTCTCTGTTCAGCCCCTGAATTCGCTGTGTAGTTCAAGTTGTGCCTTACTCCTTCCTGGAGAGGAGAATAGGCTGACCTGTGCAGATCGCACCGCCCAACACAGCAGCAACGTGGGCATTGGGTAGGAATGAAACCCAAACACCGATTGGGTGTGGCTGGGGTGATGATTCAGTCTAAGAGCACTTGCTACACAAACATGAGTTCAAATTCTCAGAACCCACGTAAAAAGCTACACATCGCTGTGTGTGTAGTCCTAGTGCTCTGAGGGGCAGAACTACAGAAGCCAGAAAGCAGAGTTAGTACATTTGGGTTTATTTTTTATTCATGGAGATCCTGGAACTATGAACTAGGTCTTTGTTCCTGTTTTCACTGGGGTTGGGCCTACATGCTGGGTTTTAAGGTCAGAATGGTGCCCATCACCGTGTCAGTCACTCTATGGTCTGGGGGCCCGTTACCTGGGGAAGTCCCTCTTCCTCCACTGGGAGAGCCACCTCCCCCCAGTACTCTGGTTCTGCCCGCAGCCCCCATCCCCAGTCTGTGCAGCCTGAACCTTCCCTACTGACAAGTGGGTGCCCAGCATTCTCAGGTTTGTCCCTGTCCCAGCACAGGAAAGCAGAGCTGAGAGGGGAAGGTAGAGAGATCAGGCCCTCAGGAGGGAGCAACTGACGTCACCCGGCCTTTCAACCTGCCAGGCTGTGGGCGACTAAGACTGGGTTTAGATCTATGGGAGGGGCTCATAAAAGCCTGTGAGCCCCCGGGCAGTGGTGGCACAGGCTTTTAGTCCCAGCACTCGGGAGGCACAGGCAGGTGGATCTCTGTGAGTTCGAGACCAGCATGGTCTACAATAGCAAGTTCCAGGACAACCTCCAAAGTCACAGAGAAACCCTTCCTCGAAAAACCAAAAACAAAAAAAAAAACAAAAAAAAAAACCTGTAAGTCCAGCTTTAGGTGACCCATTCCCTCTTCTGGCCCCTATACCCACCTCTACTCAGATGCACATCTCCACAGACTTTCAAATAATGAACAAAAAAAATCCTTGTTCACTGATCTGGCCAACGACCTCTCCACTTGGAGGCGAAAACATCGATCTTTTCCTTTACTTGGGGAGTAACAATAGAGACATAAGAGTAGTTGAATCACACCTGCAGCAACTCTCCGGTAGCCAGGACAGACAAAGCAACGTCTACATCTGGTTTTTAATACCACACCGTATAAGAAGCTTTTTGCAGGTTCAATTTGCAAATCAAAATGATGACAGGCAGGTCCAGTGTGTTGCAAGACTTTAAGCTTGCGGAGAGAGATGCTGAGCTGAGCGTAGCGCTCTGTGAGGCAGGCAGTGAGCGGAGCATGCCAGGGGTCGGAGGAGCCTGCAGGCCCTAGGGCAGGAGGCTCTCAAATTTATGAATATTCCAGACTGACTTGCAGGCCTGCGGGAGCAGAATCTGATCCTCTACAGGGCACAGCTGGGGCCTCAAGCTGGCGGGGTACAGAGGACATCCATACTGGGAAGCTGCAACCCACTCTCAGCTGGGGGAGGGGAGGGCTGGGCCTGGCAGGGGAGGGCGGCAGCCGGAGACCCCATACCCCACCCAGCTTCACTTAATGAGCCCCACTAGGAGCTCCAGCTGTCAATCATCCCTCCTGGCAGAGTCCAATGAGTCTGCAGCCTGGGTCTGAGGAAAAGGCTGACACAAAATGATGCCAGACCCGGCCTGACAGACCTCGGGGTGAGAGTCGTGGACTCCCAGAGGAGCCGCGGTCCCTCAACAAGCTAGCTGTTTTCTCTCCGGGGAGTCCAAGCCCGCCTCCCTTCTCAGGGGCCCGCCCAGGACGAGCTTTCTGGGGGAAACACAAGACTGGAGGCTAAGAACAGGTTGTGTAGTCGGACAGGTAGGGGTGGGGACCCAGAGCAGAGCAGGGTCTCGGGAGCCACCGCAAAATGGTTGAGTCTCTCCCTTTGGCCTCTCCGGTGTGTTAGTTCCTTCTCTCACCGCTGGAACAAAATCCCTGACAAAAGCAATTTAAGGGCGCACGCCTTTAATCCCAGCTCTCCGGAGGCAGAAGCAGGAGGATCTCTGTGTGTTTGAGGCCAGCCTGGTCTACAGAGCGAGTTCCAGGACAACAGGACTACACAGAGAAACCCTGTCTCTATAACAAGCAAACAACTGACGGAAGGAGGGGCTTATGTTGGTTTCTTGGTTTGAGGGTCATCACGGACGTAAGACATGAAAGCATTAACAGCTCTAACTATGTTGGGGCATGGGGGGACGGGAGGGGGAAGTTGCTCAGGAAGTGTGTGTGAGGAGATGGAGGGAGGGAGAGAGGGAAAAGGAGGGAGGGAGGAGGAGAGGGGAACCAGAATCCATGGGTTTTCCCTCCTCCATTAAACTTTTCTAGAAAATCCTTCACAGACTGGCCCAGAATGTGTCTCCTAGGTGATTCCAAATCCAGACAAGTTGACAATAAAGGTATCCTAGCCCACCAGGGAGCCATCTATTGATCACAGATTACAGCACTAAAACCACGGAGCCCGAGTCTGGGGTCCTTGGTGTCTACAAGTCTCAGTAGCTTGAGTAAGAGGGGAACATATGAGATGTGAACCCTCAGAGGTCGGAATATTGAGGGGCTACTTAAGTGAAGGCAATCCTCTTTGGTCATCTCTTACCCATGCTCTTCTTATACACAAAATGCATTCACTCCTTCCCAAAGAAGACCAAGGTCTCTTCCACTGTGGGTTCCAAGTCCCATCTTCACCAGATCTGGATGGGAGCCTCCGGTCCAGCTTCAACTCTAACGTAAGCTCTCTCGTCCTTCAGGTCTGTGGATTGAACAGACAAGATCTCTTCCCCACCTGTATTCAGAATTTCAGCTGGGGCATGTCCCATTCAGAAACTGGGGAAACAGAGGTAAAAGAAACCCTTCATTCACAAAAATTCTCCAATCCAGCTGACTAAACAATCAAGTCCCTTGATTAAATCTAGAAACCTGGAAATGATTTTCTGTGAGTTTTAGCTGCTCCCTCAGGCTCTTGGTTCTGCCTCAGAGCACTGCTTCCTGTGACATGAGTGGCACTACATGTTCGCATCTGAGCAGTTACCTCTACACACTTCCTAAGTCCAGCTAACAGCCCTTTTCTCCTCCTCCTCCTCCTCCTCCTCCTCCTCCTCTCTCTCTCTCTCTCTCTCTCTCCCTTCCTTTCTCTTCCTCGTGTGTGTGTGTGTGTGTGTGTGTGTGTGTGTGTGTGTGTGTGTGTGTGTGGTGTGTGTGTTTTGAGAGATGGTCTCATGATGTAGTCTAGGCTGCCCTTGAATTTCAGCAATCCTCCTGTCTCAGCCTCCCAAATGCTGGGATCACAGACGCAAGTCAGTACACATTCAGTTTTGTTTTGTGTGTCTCATCTCTTTCAGTCCTGGCTGGCACTGGTTCTGTTCATGTAGTGGTATTCATTCCTTTTCTGTTACCATGGTAAACACCATAGCCAAGGCAGCATGCAGGAAAAAGGGTTCATTTTGGGCTTCCAGTTACAGAAGGGTCAGAGTCTACCAATCCTAGCACTGGGGAGGCAGGCGGTTCTCTGAGTTCGAGGCTCAGGGTTGGAGGTGTGTGCACCACACCCAGTTTGGATTCGTGTTCTATAAATTTAGGGCTTAGGTCCCTTCTTTTGCTCTCCCATCACTTCAGCCACACGAGGACACGGTGTTCTTGCCCAGCCAGAGGACACACCAAAACACCACCTCCAAAGCAGAGAGCACCCTTACAGACACCAATTGGCCAGGTTCTTGATCATGACCTTTCCATCCTTTAGAACCGTAAGAAAATAATTTCTTTGGCTTATCAATTACTCAGCCTTGGGTATTTTATTATAGCAACATAAGTGAAAAGAAACATCTTTAGCCGGGCGTCGGTGGCGCGCACCTTTAATCCCAGCACTCGGGAGGCAGAGGCAGGCGGATCTCTGTGAGTTCGAGGCCAGCCTGGTCTACAAGAGCTAGTTCCAGGACAGCCTCCAAAAAGCCACAGAGAAACCCTGTCTCGAAAAAAGCCAAAAAAAAAAAAAAAAAAAAAAGAAACATCTTTATACATAAGCTCAGCTCCATTCACATTACTGGGCAGGGATGTTTCCCTTACGTCACAAGTTGTTCCACACGTGACCCTCAATAAGGGCTCATTCTGCCTTCCTACCATGACCAGCCTTTCTCTTTAAATGGTGTGTGTGTGTGTGTGTGTGTGTGTGTGTGTGTGTGTGTGTGTGTGGACATGTGAGTACAGGTGCCTGAAGTCAGAACAGGGAGCCGGGTCCCCATATGCCCTCTTAACTGCTGAGACTTCTTTACCCCAAACAAGAGACTTTCAGGTGACTTTCGGCGGCCAAGCTGTGCCTCCCTCTTCCAGTACCTGTGTTGTCCAACAAGTCCTTAATCCCATCTGCCTCTGTGAGTGTAACTTCTATAGCAGAGTAGGAGTGATCCTTCAAGACCGCGTAAGGGGCACTCACTCCCCAGCCTACAAAGTGGGACATGTAGACTATTTGCTCACAAAGTGAGACATGTAGACTATTTGCTTACAAAGTGGGACATGTAGACTATTTGCTTACAAAGTGGGACATTTAGACTATTTGCTCATTTTGGCTACTATGAATCCTGTTGTTGTGGTCATTCACACTCAAGATTTTGTATAGATACATTTCTCTTTTCTTTCTTTCTTTTCTTTTCTTTTTTTTCAAGACAAGGTGACAGGGTTTCTCTGTAGCTTTGGAAGCTGTCCTCAGTAGACCAGGCTAGCCTCAAACTCCACCTGCCTCTGCCTCCCAAGTACTAGGATTACAGGCGTGTGCCACCACCACTGCCCAGCTAGATATATTTTTTAAAAAGAATTTATGTAACTTTGTGTGTATTAAAGGCATCAGATCCCCTGGAACCGGAGTTACAGAGAGCTGTGAGCTGCCACGTGGATTCTGAGTATTGAACCTGCTCTCTGGAAGAGCAGCAGTGCTCTTAACCACAGAGCCATCTCTCCAGCCCCTGTATAGATACATTTTCACACCAGTGAGTAGAACAGCTGGATCTTACTCTATGTTGAATTTTAAAGAATATTTTCTTTGTTTGTAATGTGTGTGTGTGTGTGTGTGTGTGTGTGTGTGTATGTGTATGTGTGTGTACACGTTCGGGCATGGATGTCACAGCATCCCTATGGCAGGTGGAGGTCAGAGACAGCTTTCAGGAGTCAGTTCTTGTCTTTTACCTGCTCTCTCTCTCTCTCTCTCTCTCTCTCTCTCTCTCTCTCTCTGTCTCTCTCTCTCTGTCTCTCTCCCCTCTCTCTCTCCCTTCCTCCCTCCCACCCTCCCTTCCTTCCTTCTTTACTTATATTTTAGATAAGGTCTCATGTAACTCTGGCAGGCCTCGAATTCTCTGTAGACCAGGCTAGTCTCAAACTCATAGAGATGCACTTGCCTCTGTCTCCTGAGTGCCGGGATTACAATTGTGTACTGCTGTCTACCTTGGTAGTATTCTGCACTGTGTACTACAGGCCAGCTGGCTCACAAGCTTCTAGGCTGTTCTCCTGTCTCTGCCTCCTGTCTTCAGAAGCACTAAGATTACAGATGCACACCACACCCAGCTTTCTTTGTGGACATTTGTCATCTTTTCACAGCTAGTGCTATGACCTACCCATTGAGCCATCTTCTGGGCCCAGTCCCTGCTACTGTCCATCTGCTTGCGTATATCCCTGTAGATGTGAGTGGTACCTCACTGAGAATTGATGTGCATTTCTAGAATAAGTGATGATGCTTTTTCTCAGACACACTCTTAAAGTGCCTTCTGCCTGAATTTACACCCCCAGGTCCAGACTAGCCAGGGCTAAACAGGGGGGCGCTGTCTTAATACATTAAATTCGTAAAGTACTCTTCTTTCTTGTTGTTTGGGACAGAGTCTCTTGCATCCCAGGCTGGCCTTAAAATTGATATGTAGTCAAGGATGACCTTGAACTCCTGGTGCTCCTGCTTCCACCTCTCAAGGACTAGGATTACACCTAGAGTACACCCAGAGTACGCCGTTCCCTGCTCATAGGGATGACTCTAAGATGCTGTCTTTGGGTGACTGTTGCTGTGATGAAACACCATGACAAAAGCAACTTGGGGAGGAGCGGGTTTTATTTCATTCACAGTTCTATGTAATAGTTCATCGTCAAAAGCAGGGAGAGCAGGAACTCAAGCAGGGCAGGAGCCCGGAGGTGGGGGGTGCTCAGAGACCATGGAGGGTGCTGCTCACTGGCCTGCCCCCAGGACTTGCTCAGCCTGCTTCCTTCTAGAACCCAGGACCTGGTGGTAGCCTAGGGGTAGCCCCACGATGAGCTGGGTCCTCCCCCATCAACCACTTATTATGAAAATGCCCTACAGGCTTGCCTGCAGCCCCATCTTACACAGGCACTTTTGAGGCTCCCTCCTCTCCTCCCCCGTGGCTCTAACTTGTGTCAAGTTGACAGAAACTTGCCGGCACAAATGTTCTGTTAGTCAGATTTCTGCCACTGTGACAGAGTACCCGAGATAACAATTGTTTTTGGCATGGCTGCAGAAGTTTGAGCTTCTGGCCAGGTCACTATTGCTTTGGACTCTCTATCAATATAGTACATGGCAGGAGAGCCAGGAAGCAAAACTGCTTGTCACGCAACTGCCAGGACACAAAGACAGAAAGGGACTGGGCTCCCAATATCTCCCTGAATGACCTAATCCCCCCACACACACACACACACTAAAGAACCACTGATCTTCCACAGTGTAGGTGAGGTCAGTATTTTATTAGCTGTTTTTTGTTACAGGTATGCAACACATCCCATGGTGTACTCAGAACATGACAGTTGGTTTGGGGTCAGATGATCCTGCCCATCTGTGGGCTGATGTAAGCATTCTTGGCCTCTGTACTGAACAGTCAATACTGTAGACACTCAGTACTGCAGACACTCAGTACTGCAGACACTCAGTACTGCAGACACTCAGTACTGTAGACACTCAGTTAGACACCCAGTACTGCAGACACTCATTTAGACACCCAGTACTGTAGACACTCAGTACTGCAGACACTCAGTTAGACACCCAGTACTGCAGACACTCAGTACTGTAGACACTCAGTACTGCAGACACTCAGTACTGCAGACACTCAGTTAGACACCCAGTACTGCAGACACTCAGTACTGCAGACACTCAGTACTGCAGACACTCAGTACTGCAGACACTCAGTACTGTAGACACCCAGTACTGCAGACACTCAGTACTGCAGACACTCAGTTAGACACCCAGTACTGCAGACACCCAGTACTGTAGACACTCAGTACTGCAGACACTCAGTTAGACACCCAGTACTGCAGACACCCAGTACTGCAGACACTCAGTTAGACACCCAGTACTGCAGACACTCAGTACTGTAGACACTCAGTACTGTAAACACTCAGTACTGCAGACACCCAGTACTGCAGACACTCAGTTAGACACCCAGTACTGCAGACACTCAGTACTGTAGACACTCAGTACTGCAGACACTCATTTAGACACCCAGTACTGCAGACACTCAGTACTGTAGACACTCAGTACTGCAGACACTCAGTACTGCAGACACTCAGTACTGCAGACACTCAGTTAGACACCCAGTACTGCAGACACTCAGTACTGCAGACACTCAGTACTGCAGACACTCAGTACTGCAGACACTCAGTACTGTAGACACCCAGTACTGCAGACACTCAGTACTGCAGACACTCAGTTAGACACCCAGTACTGCAGACACCCAGTACTGTAGACACTCAGTACTGCAGACACTCAGTTAGACACCCAGTACTGCAGACACCCAGTACTGCAGACACTCAGTTAGACACCCAGTACTGCAGACACTCAGTACTGTAGACACTCAGTACTGTAAACACTCAGTACTGCAGACACCCAGTACTGCAGACACTCAGTTAGACACCCAGTACTGCAGACACTCAGTACTGCAGACACTCAGTACTGCAGACACTGAGACTTTTACAGCAGAGTTGAGGGCTCCTGTTGAATGGACAGGCTGCACTTCCTGCCTCATGGCAAACTATGTGTATCTCCGATATTTCAGGCACTAAGAAAATCATCTGGGATGCAAAAGAAAAGGCAAACAGCCAGGTGTGGTAGCACATGGATGTGTAGGAGGCTGAGGCAGGGGGATGTGAGTTTGAGGCCAGCCTGAGTTACACAGGGAACAGGCTGGAGAGATGATTCAGTGACTAAGAGTGTGTACTGCTATAGCAGAGAACCTGAGTTCAGTGTTCGGAACCCAGGGGTCTGACGCCCTCTTCTGGATTCCAGAGGCACCTGCACTCACACATGAATACAACCATCCCCCATACATACACATGATTTTGAAAAAACTATATTCACTTATTAATTTATTTGTATGACTGTTTCATCTGCACGATGTGCAACATGTTGGTGTCTGGTGCCCACAGAGGTCCGGAGAAGCATCAGGTCGCCTGGAACTAGAGTCACGGATGGTTGTGAGCTGCCATGTGGGTACTGGGAACGGGACTCAGAACCTCTGCAAGAGCTGAACGTGCATTGAGGCAAACACCCATGTACATTAAAAAACAACACATAGCCAAACAGAAAGTGCATGGGATCCTAAGATAGTGAATGCAGACTTCTGGAAGTACATCTAGTAAAGCATCCCAGGGAGCTACTGGGAAGAAAACAAAAGTGTATTATCTTCCACACTGGAGGACACAGATGAGAGAGATGAGAGAGAGAGAGAGAGAGAGAGACAGAGAGACAGAGAGAGAGGGAGTGCACAAGAACAATAAAACCCAAAAGTCACTTGTACTGACTGGTTTTGTGTGTCAACTTGACACAAGCTATAGAGTCATCAGAGGAAGGAGCCTCAGCTGAGGAAATGTCTTGATGAGATTCAGCTGTAAGGCATTTTCTCATTTAGTGATCAATGGGGGAGAGCCCAGGCCATGGTAGGTGGTGCCATCCCTGGGCTGCTGGTCCCAGGTTCTCTAAGAAAGTGAGTTGAAGCCGGGCATTGGTGGCGCACGCCTTTAATCCCAGCACTCGGGAGGCAGAGGCAGGCGGATCTCTGTGAGTTCGAGGCCAGCCTGGTCTACAGAGCGAGTTCCAGGACAGCCCCCAAAGCCACAGAGAAACCCTGTCTCGAAAAAAAAAAAAAAAAAAAAAAAAGAAGAAAGTGAGTTGAGCAAGCAAGCCATGGGTAGCAAGCCAGTAAGCAGCACCCCTCCATGGCCTCTGCATCAGCTCCTGCCTCCAGATGCCTGCCATGTTTGAGAGCCTATCCTAACTTCCTTTAGTTTGGCCATGTTGAAATGTAAGCCAAATTAACCCTTTCCTCTCCAACTTGCCTTTTCGTCACAGCAATCGAAACCCCAAGGCACCACTTTTAAGACTTTTTAAATTTTCTTTTAATTTTTACTTTATTTTATTGTGTGTATGTTTTGCCTGCATGTATGTCTGTATACCACCAGTGTGCCTGGTGACCATGGAGGTCAAAGGAGGGCATAGGATCCTCTGGAGCAGAAATTATAGGTAGCTATGAGCTGGGGTAACCATGCAAGTGCCAAAACTTGAACCTAGTTCTCTGGAAGAGCAACAGTGCTCTTAATCACTGAACCATTTCTCCAGACGCAAACCATTGTTTTAAAAGAGCGAGAAAACGGAAATGGTGTCTCACTGTGCTTTTCTTATTACATATGTGACGATTAGAGAGCAAACGGCCAGAGTCAGTTCTCGCCTTCCATCTGTGGGTCCTGGGAATTGGACTCAAATCTTCTGTCTTGTCTCTAAGCCCCCTTCCCTGCTGAATTATCCCGCTTGCCCTGTGCTTTTCATCTCTGGTTCATCAGGAAACTGCTTACACTTGTGAGTCATTCACAGACTCCTGCTCACACATTTCTTTAGAGATTAAGTTTCTCAGCTCTGCCTGATCTGTGCAGGGTTTCTCTGCGTAGCTTTGGAGCGTATTCTGGCACTAGCTCTGTAGAACAGGCTGACCTCAAACTCACAGAGATCCGCCTGCCTCTGCCTCTGCCTCCCGAGTACTGGGATTAAAGGCATGTTGCCACCATTGCCTGGCAGCAAATAAACCCTGTTTTATTCTGGGGCTGGTGAGTTGGCTCAGCAGTTAGGAGCACTTGTTAAAGTGGAACACAGCTTTAATCCCAGCACTCAGGAGGTAGAGGCAGGTGGATCTCTGTGAGTTCAAGGCCAGCCTGGTCTCCATAGTCAGCTCCAGGACAGCCAGGGCTACAGACAAAAAGTCCAGTGGTAGCTACAGGGAAATAATGAAGTTAGGATCGCTCTTTCCCTTCCCCCTCCCTCCTTTTTCTCCCCTTCTCTCCAGAGGCAAAGCGTCACTATATATATACTGGTTTTACGAGACAGGGTTTCTCTGTATTGTTTTGAAGGCTGTCGGTCCAGCCTGGCCTTATTTTAAGGTGCATGACTTTTGTTTATGCTGCATGCGCTTAACTCTGTGAAGCTGTGGTTCTTTGCCTGTCTAAAACACCTGATGGTCTAAGAAAGAGCTGACTGGTCAACATTGAGGCAGGAACAAGGATAGGTGGGGCTGGCAGGCAGAGAGTGTAAATAGAAGAACTGAGGAAGAAAAGCATGAGAGAAGAAGCCCAGAGGCAAAAGGTAGACAGTTTAATTTATGATAAGAAAAGCTGGTTAGAAACAAGGCAAGCTGCTGGGCATTGGTGGCACAAGCCTTTAATCCCAGTACTTGGGAGGCAGAGGCAGGCGGATCTCTGTGAGTTCGAGGTCAGCTTGGTCTACAGAGCGAGTTCCGGGACAGCCTTCAAAGCTACACAGAGAAACCCTGTCTCGAAAAACCAAAGGGGGGAGGGAGAAACAAAGGCAAAAAAGGAAACAAGGCAAGCTAAGACTGGCCATCCATAACTGAGAATAAGCCTCCATGTGTTTATTTTGGGTGCTGGGTCCCCCCAAAAAAGCCAAAAGAGAAAAAAACATCTTTCTCTAGCCTGTCCCATAGTCAATGTTTCCACTATAGTACTCATCCAACACTGTTCCCAGCTAAGTGGGTTTTGTTTTGTTTTCAGATGAGGTCTCAATGTGTAACTATGTAGCCCAAATTGTCTTTAAGCTTTCTTTCTTTTTTTTTATAATATATAGTTGTTTCTTTTTTTATTTTATTTTATTTTATTTATTTATTTATTTATTTATTTATTTATTGTGTATACAGCCTTATGCCTGCAGGCCAGCAGAGGGTACCAGATCTCATTCCAGGTGGTTGTGAGCCACCATGTGGTTGCCGGGAATGGAACTCAGGACCTCTGGAAGAACAGTCAGTGCTCTCAACCGCTGAGCCATCTCTCCAGCCCCTAAGCTTTCTTTTTAAACATTTGTTTATATTTGTGTGTGTCTATGTGTGTGGGTATACACGTTATGCTGCAAGTCTGGAGGTTCTGAGGACAACTTGAAGGAGTTGGATTCTCTCTTTCTACCATGTGGCTTTTGGGAATCCAACTCCAACTTGTCAGCAATTGTCCTTACCCACTAAGCCATCAAACTTCTGACTCAGTCTCCTGAATCCACACCTAGTCACTCAACCTACATTTCCTGATTTACTTTGCATTGTTTGGTCTTGAGGCAGGGTCTCTCTCTATAGGGCTGGGCAGTCCTGGAACTTGTTATGTAGACCAGGATCACCCCAAATTTATAGGTATCTGCCTGCTTCTGCTTCCGGAGCGTTGAGTTTTGTTGCAACCATGCAAGAGCACTTGCCTACATTTCCTTTTTTTTTTTTTTTTTTTGGTTTTTACGAGACAGGGTTTCTCTGTATTGTTTTGGAGGCTATCGGTCCAGCCCGGCCTCGAACTCACAGAGATCTGCCTGCCTCTGCCTCCCGAGTGCTGGGATTGAAGACGTGCGCCACCACCGCCCGGCGCCTACATTTCCTTTTTAACAGAACTTTTTGTGTTTGTCTCATTCTTCATTAATTATTTAGTTTTTATGGTATCCCCTGTATTTTAGTCACTCAATATACCGCCTCTTAGCATAGGATAAGCACCCATCCATTGATCTTTTACCATAATATTCCAGGGGGGTTTCCTGTCTCCTTTCCTGCACCCATCTGAAGTAGCTAGTTTTTCTTCCTATTTTGTGGAGGCCTGCAGAGGCAGGGGTCTTTAATTGTTTTTCTTCCTTTTTTTGGGGAGTGGGACTTTCAAGACAGGTTTCTCTGTGAAACAGTCCTGGCTATCCTAGAACTCACTCTCTAGATCAGGCTGGCCTCGAACTCACAGAGATCCGCCTGCCTCTGCCTCCCAAGTACTGGGATTAAAGGTGTGCGCTAGCCCCTCTCGGACTTTCTTTTCTCGAGACAAGATCTCAGTAGAGAAGGCTGGTGGCATCAAGCTCTGCATCCTCCTGCCTCTGTTTCCTAAGGGTTGGGATATAGTCATGTGCTTGGCAAACTGGTTAATGTCTACTTGTAACTCGGTCATTTCTGAGAAAGGATCTATGCTGCTGTTGGTTGGTTGGCTCATTTTTTTTTATTTTGCAAAATTTAAATACATCCTTAAGTTTTGTGTACACTTGGTTTAGAGTTTGGCCCAGGTTTGGGTGCGCTCAGGGATTAAAAAGCATCCTGGTGTTAGGAGGGATAACCCTGTAAGTATAAAGTACTTGCTGGGCAAGCATGAGTTCCTGAGTTCCAACCTCCAGCACCTGTGTTGAAAAGTCTCTAGTCCCGGTGACAAGATCTCCACAATTGCTGGCCAGCCAGTCCAGCTAAATGGTTGAGGGGGAAAAAGGGTGGGTGCTGAGCAAAGTGGCACCCTTTCAACTCAGTACTTGGGAGACAGAGACAGGCTGATCTTGGTAATTTTAAGGCTAGCCTGGCCTACATGGTGAGACCCTGTCTAAAAAAAATAAATCACAAAAGGTAGGGAATGATTAAAAAGACACCAGTGTCTGGTGTTCACATGCATCCGCACACATGTGCAGATATACCTACATACATACAGTTATTGCACATAAAATATAATGTGAGGCTCTGAGTTACACCTCAGAAAAGAAAGCATCATCACCTAAAACTGGGCCAGCACATCTCTGTCTCTTTCAGTTGTCAATTCTGTCTTCCAGATACTCATGCTAGGCTGGGAAGAGCTCAGTCCACAGGGTACTCTCCTGCTGGTCACGAAGCCCTGGGTTTGGTCCAGAGCACCACAGGAAACAAAACAAATGCAGATATGGTGGTGAGTGCCTATGATCACAGCACTTGGAAGGCAGAGACAGGAGGATCTGGAATACCAGATCATTATTGGCTACACAACTGAGTTTAAGGCCAGCCTGTGCTAAATGAGAAAGCTGTGTCCTATGGATAAATACCAAGGTAGGTGTGATGGTTTGTGTCTATGATCCAGTAATCGAGAGACTAAGACAAAAGCATTGCTGTGGCCTTGTGGTGGTGGCACACATCTTTAAATCCCAGCACTCAGGAGGCAGAGGCAGGAGGATCTCTGTGAGTTCGAAGCCAGCCTGGTCTACAGAGCTGGTTGCAGGACAGCCAGGGCTACACAAAGAAACTTTGACAAAAAAAATACAAAAAAAACAAAACAAAACATCAAACCAACTAACCAACCAAACAAAAAAGAGTATTGCCATGAGTTCAAGGCTAGCCTGAGAGTGAGAGCCTGATTAAAACAAAAACAAAACAAAAAGGAAAGAAAACCAACAACAAACCAAAATCAAACAAAATTAAACACTGTCCTCTTGTAACTTAATGAACATAGCATTTATTTTTTAAACTGTTAATTCACAGTTTCACGGAGGTTTACTTCTGCTGTCATTTTGACCTTGGTATTTTCTCCTTCCAAGATTAAAATTAGACTTTACAGAGGTAGGCAGATCTCTGTGAGTTGGAGGCCAGCTTGGCTCCAAAGCTGCAGGGAAACCCTGTCTCAACAACGCCCCCAACAAAAGAGGGTTATAGAGTTTAGGTCCAGACACCTCATAGTTGTGCAGCATCGGGTCACTGCTGCAGTGACATGTGCAAAGGTCACCTTAGTGAGCAGATGTAAGAAACCGCATGTCCACACCACAGGAGCTGACATCCCGACAGGGCTCAGCTAGGCTCCTCTCCCCCTTCCGGCCTCCTAAGTAGAACAGTGCTTGCCTTGCACGCAGGAGCTGTGCACAGTGGAAATTGAGTCAGTTATAACTGGAACTCATGTGGGACTCAAGATCCCCTTTCTACTTCCAGGCCTCAGTTTCCTTTCTGCCTGCCTTCCTTCCTTCCTTCCTTCCTTCCTTTTTGTGAACAGGGTCTCGCTATATAACTTAGGCTGGCCTTGATCTTTTGTGGAGTTCCCTACCCCTGCTGGTGCTGGTGTTCAAGGCCTGTGCCTCACTAACTGAGATAATGTCTCCCTGGCCTCTCCAACCCTGTGTGCTCATTGATGTGGTGGCGGGGGAAGTCTGTGGAAGCCAGCTAGCCCTCTCAGTGCCTAAGAGAGAGCTCCAACAGTCCCCCGGTGTGGCTATTAGGGAGGTGGCGGAAGGAGTTGGAACGAGAGTCTGGGGAAATGATCGAGGAAGGCACATGATATCAACGTCTGATCTTCACACGCAGCCATACACATGTGCAAACATACCAATACATACATC
Source organism: Mesocricetus auratus (assembly GCF_017639785.1). Taxonomy (NCBI): domain Eukaryota; kingdom Metazoa; phylum Chordata; class Mammalia; order Rodentia; family Cricetidae; genus Mesocricetus; species Mesocricetus auratus. The sequence goes on along the minus strand of NW_024429266.1, from coordinate 134,330,020 downwards.
ATTCCAACAGGCAACCCTGGTGGTAGGGTGTGTTCCCACCCGAGGTCTGGAAGGAAGGTCTACAGCATGCTGTGTGGTGCTTAGCTCCAGGCCCCAACTTTCCTGATGATGTAATCCATAGTTTGGCCTAGTGGTTCTTGACCCTGTCTGCCCATTAGAATTACCTGCTGGAGCTAAGATCTACCTCAGGAAGGTCTGAGCCAGTAGGCCTGAGCGGCCCACATAATTAGTCTTAAAAAGCTTCTCTCTCTCTCTCTGTCTCTGTCTCTGTCCCTGTCTCTGTACCTCCCTCCCTCCCAGGTCTTAGGTGTTCTAGGCTGGCCTCAAACTCATTATGAACCAGAGGATGACCTTGAACTCTGATCTTCCTGCCTCTGCCTCCTGGATGTTGAGATTGCAGGTATGAGCACTATTCCTAGTCTGTGCTGTGCTGGCAATGGAGTCCAGGGCTTTGTGCATGCTAGAAAAGCATGCTGCCTACACAGCTACATTCCCACCCACTCCCTTAAAATGTCTCTTGATTCTCACATGCAGCCTAGACCAAGCCACACGCTAGGTGGTCTGGAAGCCCCTTGGCAATGCTCAGAATAGTCTATAGCCTGCTGGGCATTGCTAGGCCACAGGCACAGATGGTGGTACCGGCTGGGCTGTGCCACTGTGGCAATTCTGGGCTCCCCATCTCCAGCAGGACCCTCTCCCCAGCCATCCCAGGGACCCGCACAAGAGTGACTCAGACCACAGGGTCAAGGCTGTGCACCTGGCAGGGGGCCACAGCACTGATCCACGCAGCCTTCTGAGACACTCAGCGGTGGCTGCATGGTGGAGGCGTGGATGGTCAGCTGTCTAGGGGGGCAGCTTTGCATGGAGGCATTTGCAAACCTTAGGGGAACGAGGGCTTCTACCTGGGAAGAGCTGCATTTTCAAAAGCGTGTTTTTTATTTTGTGTTTTTGTTTGCGTGTGTTTTCAGTTCTAAACTCCTTTAAAAAAATAATGCATGGTCGTTATAAAAACAGTCAAAAGTACAGAGCAAGATAAGAGAAGGGCAACGGAAAAGCACAAGCTGGAATACCTTCATGCATGGTTGATGCGCTGCATTCAGAGAAGGACATGGCTAGCAGATCTGGTCACTGTGAAAACATCATAGAGTGCGTATGCACGAAGATGATTACGACATCTGTCACGGGGCAGTAGACTTATGGGACCACTGTCACACATACAGTCCACGGTGAATTGAAATGTTGTTCTGTGGCCAATAACCATTTCCAGACATGCACGTCCTGATCCTAGTAGCTGTTGGGAGCTTGTTTCTGGGCAGGTAAAGCCAAGTCTGGTATTTCTCACTTCTTGGCATCGTCACAGGATACAGAGAGGTCAAGAAACTGACACGAATCCTGCCCACAGTCCCAGCCCAAGTCTGTCTGGCTCTGATGTTGGACAACCAGCCACAAGAGTGGATATAACCCCTGTCTTAGTCAGAATTTCTATTGCTGCAATGAAACACCATGACCAAAAGGCAAGTTGGGGAGGACAGGGCTTATTTGGTTTACACTTACTTCATCAGTGCTGTTCATCACTAAAGGAAGTCGGGACAGGAACTCAAGCAGGGCAGGACCCTGGAGGCAGGAGCTGATGCAGAGGCAGAGGAGGGGAGCTGCTTACTGTTTTGCTTCCCCTGGCTTGCCCAACCTGCTTTCTTATAGAACCCAGTACCAGCAGCCCAGGAATTGGCACCACCCACCATGGGCTGGGCCGTCCATTGATCAATACTTGGGCTAGGCTCTGCCCCATTGGTCAGTACTTGAGAAAATGCCTTACAGTTGGATCTCATGGAGGCATTTCCTCAGCCGAGGCTCCTTCCTCTCTGATCACTCTAGTTTGTGAAATTGACAAAACCAGTCAATGCACTTCCCATGATAAGACCCCCCCACCCGTGTGTGTGTGTGTGTTTATTATTTTACGTGTATGAATGTTCTCCTTGCATATATGTATGTGTTGCATGTATGTGCCTAGTGCTCAGTGAGGTCAAAAGAGGGCATCGATCTCCTGGGGCTGGAGTTACAGTTGTACAGTTGTGAGCTACCAGGTGGTGCTGGGAACTGAACCTGGATCCTCTGCGAGTGACAAGTGGTCTTATAACCACCGAGCCAACTCTCCAGCCCCACGGAACACACTGAAGCGGATTCACCAGAAGCAAAACGGAGAGAAACATTTCTTTTACATATGGCATCTTAGAAACGACGATCATTTCAACAATGTTATTACATTTATCTGCTTACCTGTCTACTGGTTACGTATTTACACAGCCATGTGCGCATGTCAGTGTGTACGGGAAGCCAGAAGCCAGCCTTAGGGAGTTGGTTCTCTCCTTAAACCAGGTGGGTCCCAGGGCTCAAGCTCAGGCCATCAGGCTTGACAGACAGCAGGTGCCATCACCTGCCGAGCCATCTCACCTGCCTGCATATGACGTTTTGAGATAATGCTATTGGCTGCACAAGCCTATGGTTTCAGCACTCGAGAAAGGTAGGCAAATTTGTGAGTTGGAGATCAGTTTGCAGCAGACAGACAAACACTGTTTGTCTCATTCAGTCAGTCAGAGTCACAACACAGCTACATATAGGGAACTTTGAATGTACAAATGCCTGGATTCAGACTTTTTTTTTGAAACAGGGTCTTAAGTATATCAAACTGGCCTCAAATCTCAAATTAACCTCTTAACTGAGGATGGCCTTGAACTTTTGATCCTCCTGCTTCTGAATAATGGGATTCTGGGCAGGGCCAGAACCTAGGGTGTTGTGTTTGTTCAGCAACCGCTCTATCAACAGAGCTGCATGCAAGGCCCTTAGTGACCCCATTTTAAGGAGCCTGTCCTGAGGAGACAGAAATGTAGGTTAATTCATAAATATTCATAAATATTCGCTGGGATACGATTCAGAAGTGTGCATGAAAACTAATTTGAATGTGTAGTGTGCGATTCAGAAGCTTGGTCAGATAAATATGTTACGGTATGCTTAATAGCACACAAAGATATCCAATATGCACACATATATAGCAAATAAAAGGCAGATATGAGCTCATTTGGTAAAGTTTGCACAATAAATCCACATAAAGAGACAAGTTGGTGGCAGTTCCCACCTTTAATCCCAGCACTTCTGAGGCAGAGGCAGGCAGATCTCTGAGTTGATGGCCAACCTGGTCTACGAGTTCCAGGACAGCCAGGGCTACAGAGAGAGAAAAACCCTGTCTCGAAAAACCAAAAATAAACAAGCTCACCTAGGTTTGACCCTCAGCAGCACAGTCTGAACAAAACAAAACAATGTGTTTTCTTGTGACCTAACAGCCAGAGCAGGGGGGAGTTGAGCCTCTAGAACATAGTGTATATTTGGAAGGGCCTGAGTTCCCTTGGGGACTTGACTTGCTGTAGAGACAAATGAGCTATTACAGGGGAGGCCTGTGTGAGGGCTAGAAGGGACTTGTCCAAGTAGTCAGGCTCTGAGTCAGGGTGAAAAACTGGCTTCAGATAAATGCTTAAAATTCAGGATGCCAGGTCTAGATGGTGCGTGGCATTTCTCCCATGGGTGAAAGTGAGGTGTGGCTCCCTCGTAAGCCACAGAGCTGTGTCTACTTCACAGCGATTAGTGACAGTCCTGAACTATGCTGGGGAGGTAGTCTAGGCTACATGAAACCCTGTATCAAAAAGGCAAAAAGATCCAGCTGGGAGCATCTGTCCTGTGTACACGAAACTCTGCATGAAATCCTGTAATCTCAGGGAGCTGGAGGCAGGAGGAGCAGGAGTTCAAGGTCAGCCGGGTGGTGGCGCACTCCTTTAATTCCAGCACTCTAGAGGCAGGAAGATCTCTGTGAGTTCTCTGTGAGAGTGAGACCAACCTGGTCTATAAGAGCTGGTTCAAGCATCAAAGCTACACAGAGAAACCCTGTCTCGAGGAGGAGGAGTTTGTTCAAGGTCATCCTTGGTTACACAGAATGAGGCCAGCCTGGGATACATGAGGCTCCATCTACAAAAAAGAATCCAGCTTGGGGTCTCTAGCTGGGTCGGAGAGCATTTGCCGAGCACATACAGGCCCTGGGTTGGGTCCTCTGAACCACAGGCAAAAGCAAACTTAGATCTGACACATGTAAAAGCATGAGTCTACCGCTTTCACTACAGGTTTTACTGTTCTTTAATCAGTTGGTTTGGGTGCTTTGAGACACTCTCTAGCCTAGGCTTGTCTGGGTTTTGTGGCAATTCTCCTGCCTCAACCTCCCAAATCCTGCGAGTACTGGTATGAGGCATCACACCTGGCTCACTTTTGGGTTTCAGTGGAGCAAAAGGTGTAAATTACATATCACCTCTCCCTGTACACAGGCACTGTTACTGCAGTGTCGGGGTCAATACAGGGCTTCTGCCTGAGGTACATGTCCAGCGTTTGTCCCTTTTTCTTTTCTTTTTAAAAAAATTTTTTTTGGTTTTTACGAGACAGGGTTTCTCTGTATTGTTTTCGAGGCTGTCGGTCCAGCCTGACCTCGAACTCACAGAGATCCGCCTGCCTCTGCCTCCCGAGTGCTGGGATTAAAGGCGTGCGCCACCAACGCCCGGCTCCCCCCTGCCCCATCTTTTATTTTAATTTATTTATTTGATTTTCAAGACAGGGTTTCTCTGTGTATCCCTGGCTGTCTTGGAACTCACTTTGTAGACCAGGCTGGCCTTAAACTCACAGAGATCTGCCTGCCTCTGCCTCTTGAGTGTTAGGGTTAAAGATATGTGACACCCCCACCCAGTAGTCTTTTAATAAGACTTTAATCTTGGATAGAATAATCAAGTGAAGTCGGGCAGTGGTGGTGCATTCGAGAAGCAGAGACAGGCAGATCTCTGAGTTCGAGGCCAGCCTGGTCTGCAGAGAGAGTTCCAGGACAGCCTCCAAAGCTACACAGAGAAGCCCTGTCTCGAAAACAAACAAGCAAACAAAAAACCAAACCAAAAAAGGCTTGTTCTATGTAGCCCTGGCTTACTTGGAACTGGCCATGTAGACTACTCTGCCCTAGAGAACTTGCAACAATCCTCCTGCCTCTGCCTCCCTAGTGCTGGGATTATAGGTCTGAGTTACCACACCTGGCTAGATTTTTATTTTGTTGAATGAATAGCTAAAGATTTCCTTATCTAACGTGCTGGCTGGTGTTCATGCCCTTTGTACATCAGAAGAACTGAGGGGAAAGAGGGCTGATAAAGCCATAGACAACAGGGAGACAGCAGTCTCCACCGAAAGCAACCAACATCTAAGGAGTGTATCTGTCTTACTGTCATGTAAGAGACCATGCGCCAGGCTGGAGAGATGGCTCAGTGGATAAGAGGACTGGTTGCTTTCACAGAGGACCTGAGTTCAATTCCCAGCACCCACATGGTGGCTCACAACTATTTGTAACTTCAGTTCCAGCCAACAATTTCTGACTTACATGGGCACGTGAATATATACACGTGTCTGTGTGTGTGTGTGTGTGTTAGACAAAACATTCATACACATAAAATAAATCTTAAAAATAAAATACCATGAGCTAAAAGTTTAGGTTCATGCAGGATCTCTCTGAAACTTAAAAGTCATTTTGGGATTTCTGTGGAAGCGCTGGAGAGATGCTAGTGGGTCTGGTCCTGGAGTTTGACTCTCCATAGCTTACACAGTCAGGCTTGGCTGTGCGTCTTTGTAACCGCAGCATTGGGAGGTGCCAGGAGATGAATCTGGAGAGCTCACTGAACCAGCAAGCTCTGGCTCAGTGAGGGACTGTCTCAAGTTAACAAGGTGGAGACTGATAGGGGAAAAGAGTGGACATCCTGCTCTAGCCTCCTCATGCACACCCACACCCTCGGGTGCATGCACCACACACACACACACACATTCATGTGCATGTAACACACACACTCATGTGCATGCACCACACACAGCACACACACACACTCTCATGTGCATGCACCACTCACAGCACACACACACTCTCATGTGCATGCACCACTCACAGCACACACACACACTCTCATGTGCATGCACCACACACAGCACACACACACTCTCATGTGCATGCACCACTCACAGCACACACACACACATGTGCATGCACCACTCACAGCACACACACACACTCTCATGTGCATGCACCACACACAGCACACACACACACTCTCATGAGCATGCACCACTCACAGCACACACACACATGTGCATGCACCACTCACAGCACACACACACTCTCATGTGCATGCACCACACACAGCACACACACACACACTCATGTGCATGTACCACACACAGCACACACACACTCTCATGTGCATGCACCACTCACAGCACACACACACACACTCTCGTGCATGCACCACTCACAGCACACACACACACACTCATGTGCATGTACCACACACAGCACACACACACACACTCATGTGCATGTACCACACACAGCACACACACACACTCGTGTCATGTAACACACACACTCTCATGTGCATGCACCACTCACAGCACACACACACTCTCATGTGCATGTAACACACACAGCACACACACACTCATGTGCATGCACCACTCACAGCACACACACACATGTGCATGCACCACTCACAGCACACACACACTCTCATGTGCATGCACCACACACAGCACACACACACTCTCATGTGCATGCACCACTCACAGCACACACACATGTGCATGCACCACTCACAGCACACACACTCTCATGTGCATGCACCACTCACAGCACACACACACACACTCTCATGTGCATGCACCACACACAGCACACACACACACAGATTCTCATGTGCATGCACCACACACAGCACACACACACACTGTCATGTGCATGCACCACTCACAGCACACACACACACTCTCATGTGCATGCACCACTCACAGCACACACACACACACTCTCATGTGCATGCACCACTCACAGCACACACACACACACTCATGTGCATGCACCACTCACAGCACACACACACACACTCTCATGTGCATGCACCACTCACAGCACACACACACACACTCTCATGTGCATGCATCACTCACAGCACACACACACACTCTCATGTGCATGCACCACACACAGCACACACACACACACTCATGTGCATGCACCACACACAGCACACACACACTCTCATGTGCATGTACCACTCACAGCACACACACATGTGCATGCACCACTCACAGCACACACACACACTCTCATGTGCATGCACCACTCACAGCACACACACACACTCTCATGTGCATGCATCACTCACAGCACACACACACACTCTCATGTGCATGCACCACTCACAGCACACACACACACTCTCATGTGCATGCATCACTCACAGCACACACACACACTCTCATGTGCATGCACCACACACAGCACACACACACTCTCTCATGTGCATGCACCAGTCACAGCACACACACACACAGACTCTCATGTGCATGCACCACACACAGCACACACACACACACACTCATGTGCATGCACCACTCACAGCACACACACACACTCTCATGTGCATGCACCACTCACAGCACACACACACACACTCTCATGTGCATGCACCACTCACAGCACACACACACACACACTCTCATGTGCATGCACCACTCACAGCACACACACACACTCTCATGTGCATGCACCACTCACAGCACACACACACACACTCTCATGTGCATGCACCACTCACAGCACACACACACACTCTCATGTGCATGCACCACACACAGCACACACACACACTCTCATGTGCATGCACCACACACACACTCTCTCATGTGCATGCACCAGTCACAGCACACACACACACAGACTCTCATGTGCATGCACCACACACAGCACACACACACACTGTCATGTGCATGCACCACTCACAGCACACACACACACTCTCATGTGCATGCACCACTCACAGCACACACACACACACTCTCATGTGCATGCACCACTCACAGCACACACACACACTCTCATGTGCATGCACCACACACAGCACACACACACACTCATGTGCATGCACCACACACAGCACACACACATGTGCATGCACCACTCACAGCACACACACATGTGCATGCACCACTCACAGCACACACACACACTCTCATGTGCATGCACCACTCACAGCACACACACACACTCTCATGTGCATGCATCACTCACAGCACACACACACACTCTCATGTGCATGCACCACTCACAGCACACACACATGTGCATGCACCACTCACAGCACACACACACACTCTCATGTGCATGCACCACTCACAGCACACACACACACACTCTCATGTGCATGCATCACTCACAGCACACACACACACTCTCATGTGCATGCACCACTCACAGCACACACACACACTCTCATGTGCATGCACCACTCACAGCACACACACACACACTCTCATGTGCATGCATCACTCACAGCACACACACACACTCTCGTGTCATGTAACACACACAGCACTCACACACTCTCATGTGCATGCACCACTCACAGCACACACACACACATGTGCATGCACCACTCACAGCACACACACACACACTCATGTGCATGCACCACTCACAGCACACATATACACACACTCATGTGCATGCACCACACACAACACACACACACACTCATGTGCATGCACCACACACAACACACACACACACACACACACACACCTGTGGAGTATAGATATTAGGAAACAGGCTGTTAGTTATTCTTTCTTTGTTTCTTTATGCAGATAAGATATAAGCAAAATACATTTTCATATTTCTGTACATTTTTCCCAGATAAGGTTTCTCTGTGTAATCAACCTGGCTGTTCTGGACTCACAGAGATCCGTCTGCCTCTGGTGTGGATCCCACCTCCACGTGCTGGGATTAAAGGTGTGCACCACTACCACCCAGTATACACAGTTTTTTTACCCAAAGGCCCATTGTTAGATCACGTACCCCCACCTCCACTCAGCAATATATCCTGCAATGACTCCTTGCTGCCTGTTATATATAGCACACCAGTTCCTAAGCCGCATTTGGGTGGTTTGTAATCTTTTGTTGTCACAAGAAGTGTGGCTGTGAATTGCCTGGATTGTGTGTCATTTGTTAAGCTCTGCCAGTGACTCACGGGGACAGATTCCTAGAAGCAACATTGCTAAACCGAAGGGTAAAGGCAGGTTCAATTCTGATGGCTATTGCCAATTTTCCTCCAGAGAGATGATGTCATTTTGTGCTCCATGAATAATGTGTATAAGAGCCTGAGTCCTCACAGCATCTGGTGTCAACATTTTGGAATTTTGCCAATCTGATAGTAGGACAAAATGTTATCTCTGTGTGATTTTAATTTGTACATCTTCTATTATGTCAAGAGTCAAGCATCTTTGCCATTTATCACCCATTATCTGTGTTTAGATCATCAGCTTATGTAAACATGAAGACCTGGGGCTGGGGAGATGGCTCAGTGGGTGAAATGCTTGGGCAAGAGCATGAGGACCTGTTGGATGCCCAAGGGAGGAGACAGGCCGCTCCCTGGAGCTTGCTAGTTGTAGCTTGCTGCAGTAGTCTGCTGTCTGCAGTAGTCTGCTGTCTTAGAAACTAAGGCTGTAGTGCACTGCCTCACATTTATGAGGTCCTAGGACTGCATACATGTACACAGTGTGTGTGTGTGTGTGTGTGTGTGTGTGTGTGTGCTTAAGGTGCTGGAGAGATGGCTTGGCAGTTAAGAGCACTTGCTACTCTTTTTTTTTATTTTTATTTATTTATTTATTTATTACATATACAGTGTTCTGCCTACATGCCAGAAGAGGGCACCATATTGAATTGTAGATGGTTGTGAGCCACCATGTGGTTGCTGGGAATTGAATTCAGGACCTCTGGAAGAGCAGTCAGTGCTCTTAACCTCTGAGCCATCTCTCCAGCCCCTTGCTCCTCTTTTTGTTTGTTTGTTTGTTTTGTTTTGTTTTGTTTTTTCGAGACAGGGTTTCTCTGTGGCTTTGGAGGCTGTCCTGGAACTCACTCTGTAGACCAGGCTGGCCTCGAACTCACAGAGATCCACCTGCCTCTGCCTCCCAAGTGCTGGGATTAAAGGCATGCACCACCACTGCCGAGCTACTTGCTACTCTTTTTTTTGGTTTTTTTTTGGTTTTTCGAGACAGGGTTTCTCTGTATTGTTTTGGAGGCTGTCAGTCCAGCCCAGCCTCGAGCTCACAGAGATCCGCCTGCCTCTGCCTCCCAAGTGCTGGGATTAAAGGCGTGCGCCACCACTGCCCGGCTACTTGCTACTCTTATAGAAAACTGAGTTTGGTTCCCAGGTCCCAGATGTTGCCTCACAACAGTCTGTAACTGTTCCAGGGGATTCAATACTCCACTCTAGCTCCCGAGGGCAGTGCTTGAAGTTACAGGGTATACACACACACACACACACACACACACACACACACACACACACACACTCACTCACTCTATAATAAACAAAATACAAATAAAATAGATAATAAATCTTTTTTAAAAGGAAAGAAACACTCTTAGATTTCAGTGTGCCTCAGCTGGTAGAGGGCTTCCCTAGCACACACAAAACCCTGGGCTGGGTTTCCAACACCTCAAAGATAAACAAACAAACAGAAAAGCAAGGTGGCAGGTGGGAGCAGGGAATCAAAAGTCCAATATAATTCTCTACTACATGTGGAGATCAAGGCCAGCCTAGGTTACAGCTGGGTTATGGGGGGGATGTTCTTGGCCCACCATTAGACTGCATGGCATCAAGTGAGCACGTATTCAGAGCTGCTCGGTGTAAACTGGATCCTGGCAGACCTACCTAAAGCTTCCAATAGCAGGTCATCATAAAGTTTAGTAGTGAGCCAGGCATGGTGGTGCACAGACAGAAGGATTCAGAGAAGAATGATAGCCTGGGCCACATAACAACAGAAAACAGCAGCCAGAAAAGGGGCTGGGGGTTAAGAAGAAGAAATCCCCAGTGGTTAGAGCTGTAGACAATATATCTTCACTGTTTTTGTTGTATAGAAAAAGAAGAGGTGAAAAGTGAAAATATGCACAGAATAAGGAGATCTCTGTGAGTCAGAGGCTTAGCTTGGTCTACAGATGGAGTTCCAGGACAGTCATGGCTACGGATATGTAAGAATTGACTTACACCAAACAGCTTAATTGACTAAAGATGTGAAAGGAAGAACCAAAGGCCAGGGACAGCATGGGGAAGGGACGCACTGACATCTGCAAACTTTCTTTGTACACAGAGGGTTGGAGCAAATGTTTTCAGCTCGCAGGTTACAGGCCTTCTCTTGCCACGCTGCCGCCACACGGAAGTCATCACAATCAGCGCAGAAATCAATAACCATGGCTCACATTCTGATTTGCCTCCCGTTTCTGTGGTTAAACACCATGACCAAAAGCAACTTGGGGAGGGTTAGGCTTTACTTCAGCTTCCAGGGAAGTCAGGGTGGGAACTCCAAGCAGGAACCTGGAGACAGGAACCCAGGATAGGCCACGGAGGAACCCTGCTTGTTGCTTGCTCCCCCATGGCTGCCTGGGTCTACTTTCTTATCTACCCCAGGACCACCTGCCCAGGGGTGTCGCCACCTACAGTGGGCTGGGCCCTTCCGCATCAGTCATCAACCAAGGGAATACCCCACAGGCGCTGTGGAATGACGTTCTTTTTTTTTTTTTTTTTTGGTTTTTCGAGACAGGGTTTCTATGTATTGTTTTGGAGGCTGTCCTGGCACTCGCTCTGTAGACCAGGCTGGCCTCGAACTCACAGAGATCCGCCTGCCTCTGCCTCTTGAGTGCTGGGATTAAAGGCGTGCGCCACCAACGCCCGGCGAATGATGTTCTTGTACACTGTAAAGTTCCTCACACGGATCGGTTTAATAAAACGCTGACTGGTCAGTAGACAGGCAGGAAGTATAGGCTGGGTGACCAACTAAGGACACTGGAAAGAGGAAGGGTGGAGTCAGAGAGTTGCCAGCAGATGCAGAGAAAGCAAGATGGGCACGCTGTACTGAGAAAATGTGCCAAGCCACGTGGCAAAGCATGAACAGAAATATGGGTTAATTTAAATGTAAGAGTCAGCTAGTAACAAGTCTGAGTCATGGGCTGAGCATTTATAATTTATATTAAGCCTCCAGCCAGTTATTTGGGAAGCAGTTGGTGTGTGTTTGGGAATGGGAGGGCAGCAGAGAAACTGCTGCCTACACATAGACTTATCTAGAGGCCAATCTGATGGTGATATTTTCCCAGTAGAGTCTCCCCCTCCCTAGATGACCCTAGCTTGAGTCAAACTCACAAAAGGCTAACTAGCACAGCTTGTTTCCACAAAACGTTATCCACAAATAGGCACTGAGTGGATTTGACCTGTGGACTCTAGTTTATCAGCCTCTGGGATAAATGGACTAGAAGAAATGGGCAAAAGAGTGGACATCTTTGCAGCGAATTTCATCGAGCACATCCATCCTCCCAGTGACCGGAAGACCTGGGATTTGGCTCAGTGAGTGCTTGCTGTACATGTGTGAGGACCTGTGCTTGAACTCTCAGAATCCATGTAAAAGATGGGCATGTTGTTTCCGAATCAAATCCCTGCGCTCTTGTAGTAAGATGGAGGTGGGTACAAGAGTCCTCAGAAGCTCTTGGGCCAGCTTCGCTGGTAGAGAAAGTGGAGAAACACAAGGAGACCTCGTCTAAAACAAGGCAGGGATGGGGGTGGATACCTCAGGTTGTCCTCTGACCTCCAAATACGCACCTGCATTCCTACACACAAACACAAATACACACAAACCTCACATGCACACAACGTGACTGTGTAACCAAACAGACCTGGCCAGCTGATGCCGGCCAGCCTCTGTTGTCACCCACTCCAGTGCTGGCACACCCACCCAGGAAGACTCACTGTGGCAGGGTTGTGGGCCCTAAATGGTAAGAATAAAGTAGGAGGCTGGTAGGATGGGTCTGTAGGTAGGGACAGCCTCTGTCAAGCATGATAACTCTATTCAATCCCCAGGATCCACAAGTCGGAACCAACTCCAATAAGTTGTCTTCTGACCTTCACAAGCATGCTGTGGTGTATTTGATTCCCATAAATTCATCAGGAGTGGCTCTATTAGGAGGTGTGACCTTGTTGGAGGAAGTGTAGTCTTCCTGGAGGAGGCTGAATGACATACCACCTTTAGTCCAGACCTTGAGGCTGGAGGGCACACCTTTAATCTGGGCCAGACCTTCTGCTGGAAGTGTGTCACTGTAGGGGTGGGCTTGAGGTCTTTTTTCTCAAGCTTCACTCGGTGTGACAGTCAGTCAGCTCCCTGTTGTCTGCAAGATGTAGGACACTAGGCTATTTCTCCAGCACCATGCCTGTCTGCATGCCACCATGCTCACTGCCAGGACAGACTGAACCTCTGAGCGGTAAGTGAGCCACCACAATGAAATGTTTCCTTTATAAGAGTTGTTTTGGGCCGGGCGTTGGTGGCGCACGCCTTTAATCCCAGCACTCGGGAGGCAGAGGCAGGCGGATCTCTGTAAGTTCGAGACCAGCCTGGACTACCAAGCGAGTTCCAGGACAGCCTCCAAAGCCATAAAGAAACCCTGTCTCGAAAAACCATAAAAAAAAAAAAGAGTTGTTTTGGGGCTGGACAGATGGCTCAGAGGTTAAGAGCATTGACTGCTCTTCCAGAGGTCCTGAGTTCAATTCCCAGCAACCACATGGTGGCTGATAATCATCTGCAATGAGATCTGGTGCCCTCTTCTGGCGGGTAGGCAGAACACTGTATATGTAATAAATAAATAAATACATAAATAAATCTTAAAAAAAAAAAGAGTTGCCTTGGTGATGGTGTCTCCTCACAGCAATAGTAAACCCTAACTAAGACACATGCTGTGGCACAGGAGCAGCTACACACATGCACACAAAACAATAAATAATGTAATATTTTTTGCCAAGCAGTGGTAGCACACGCCTTTGATCCCAGCCCAAAGGAGGCAGAGGCAGGCAGAACTCTGTGAGTGTAAGGTTAGCCTGGTCTACAGAGTGAGTTCTAGGACAGCCAGGACTACACGGAGAAACCCTGTCTCGGGAAAAAAAAAAAGTAATGATTTCTAAAAGTGAGCTCTTACCAACTGCTGTTGGCCAAGTTGCCTGCAACAGAGACTAAAGTACTGAGTTCCCATTTCAGTACCTAAGCAGTCACTTGGTACCAAGATGATTACTGGGCCTCTGCTACTGGAATAGAAGAAGTAATTCTTTATCCTCGCTGGAGTTAAACCAATTTTTAAATATATTCTTTTCAGACAATGCACAAGATGTCTGGAGTGATCCACCAGTACACAACTCTCCACATGCTGTCTCTAACCAAGACACCCAACTTATCACAAGAGAGCGTGACAATGACTGGATGACAATAGGATCCATTACTCTTTTCTTTTTTCTTCCGAGTCTGGGTCTCTGTGTCACCCTGGCTGTCCTGGAACTGGCTATATAAACCAGGCTATACTTGAACTCACAGAGATCCTCCTGCCTCTCCTTCTGGGTGCTGGGATTAAAGGCCTGTGCCACTACACCCTGCTGGAATCCACTACTCTTAATTTATTAGAATTCAAGGTCATATTTTGCTAAACAGGGAGTTTGTGGTCAGTCTGGGTTACATGAGACCCTGTCTCAAAATAAGATGCAGAGTAAATGTACTCTACAGAGTTGAACGCACTTGGGTGGGTGGAGAGGGTCAGGAGGGAAAGGAGAATGAGGCAAAGGTACCAAAAAATGGAGTTATAAATTAACGTCAGGATTTGGTTGTCCTTTGGATGCTCTAAAAAAACTAACCCTTTTCACCAACCTGTGTGCACATGAGTGTCTGCAGGATGGATCCCATTTCAAAATGCTGGAGCAAGTTTTTTTTTTTAATAATTGATTTTTTAAAGGTTTTTGTTTATTTATTATTTATTACATATACATCCCAGAAGAGGGCATCAGATTGAATTGTAGATGGTTGTGAGCCACCATGTGGTTGCTGGGAATTGAACTCTGGACCTCTAGAAGAGCAGTCAGTGCTCTTAACCTCTGAGCCATCTCTCCAGCCCTATGCTGGAGCAAGTTTTAAGTTCTGATGGGGGGGACAGTGCTAAGGAGTCATCTGCTCTTTCAACGTTAGACAGGAAATTTTTCTGCAAAGAACAATAACACAAATGAGTTGTAAAGTCAGAAAGCCCAGAGACCACTAAGGAAGAAAAGTTCATTTGTTGGAAGGAAATAGTAAATAATAAGACATTTTTCTCTCTCGCTCTTTTTAAAATTTCGTATTTTGTGTACCGTGTTTTGCCTGCACATATGCCTGCCTGTGCATCATTGGCATTCTCAGAGGCCAGAAGAGGGGGCCAGATCCCCTGGGACTGGAGTTTCAGAGGGTTGCAAGCCACCATGTGGGTGTGGGAATCAAACCTGGGTCCTCTGGAAGAGCAGACTGATGAGGGAAGTCCTTCTGTGTATACGTAAATAAAGCACTGTTGGCCAATAGGGAAGCAAGATAGGTGGGACTCGGAGTCTAGGAGGATTCTGGGAAATGTAGTGAAGAGAGTTGTCACCATGTGATTCCTGGAGTAAAGAATGTAAGTCTGGTGTTCTCGGAAAGATAGGTCCTTATAAAAATATGTATTAGTAATTATGGGTTAATAATTAAGTCAGAGCAGCTGATTAGAAGCCATGGAAAACGGCCAACAGCTTCATAATTAATAAAGTGTTGTGTGTGTTATTTGGGGGCTGAGTCAGTGGCCTGACCCCTGGCAGGAAGAACGCACATTACAGCAGCCCGTGCTCTTAACCACTGAGCCATCTCTCCAGCCCCCAATACCATTTCATGAATTGTCGTTCCCTATTTGGACCAAGTGCCCTTCACAGTAACCTCGTTTGTATAATGAGGCCCACACAGGACATTTAAGACTCTGTCTTCTTGTCTTAAAGATGGAGAAAGTAATTCCAGATGTTAAGCTGATTTTTTTTTTCAGAGTCATAGTATAGTTCTCAGAACCAGAGGTGAGCTAGAATCCTCAGGACTTTCGGCTGACTTACACAAGACAGGAAAGGTGGCACATTGCTCAACTTGGCTTTTAAAGTGTAAAGAATACTTAGCACTCATTTATTGGGTGATTCGGCACAGCCTTTATAGATGAGAAAACTCCTTTAACTCACAGCATAAGCAGGCTGTGTGCTCTTGTTCCAATCTTCACCCAACCATAAAATTAATGTGATATTTGGAAAAAGATGAAAGGGCATAACTGGAAATATTCCTTGTGACTACAGTAGGTCTGTACTGAACAGATGAGCGGCATGAAAAGCACTCTTATCATACAATGCTCTCTGCCTCAACCTGGCACTACATTTGGAAACGTTGGGGTGATACCTAGAAATATTCCTTCAGAGCTACCCCTCAAGATGCATTTAAGTGCTGCGGATGGCCCATTTGGTAAAGTGCTTGTCATACAGACATGAAGACCTAACTTTAAATCCTTAGTACAAATCATATAAAAGTCAGGCATGGTTGCAGGGCTGTGGTGGTGCACACCTTTAGTACCAGCACTTGGGAGACAGAGGCAAGCAGATCTCTGGCCAGCCTGATCCACAGAGCAAGATCCAGGACAGTCAGGGTTACACAGAAACCCTGCCTTGGTAAACATAAAACACAACGCACAAAAAGTCAGGCATGAGTGTGGGAAGTGTGGCTTAGCTGTTAGGAAAACTTATCACTTGTACAGAGGATCCAAGGTCAATTCCCAGCACCTACATTAGGCAACTCACAGATGCCTATAATTGCAGCTCCAGGGAATCCAAAACCTTCTCTGGCTCCCGAGGGCACCTGCATTCATGTGCACACACACACATACACACACACACACACACACACACACACACACACACTTAAAAATGAAAATAAAATAACTTTTTTTTTTTTTGGTTTTACCAGACAGGGTTTCTCTGTATTGTTTTGGAGGCTCGGTCCAGCCCGGCCTCGAACTCACAGCGATCCACCTGCCTCTGCCTCCCGAGTGCCGGGATTAAAGGCGTGTGACACCACCGCCCGGCTAACTTTTTTTTTTTAAGTCAAGCATGGCAACACTAGCCTGTAATCTCTGTCTCCTACGTGTGGGAAGGCTAGACACAGGCCAGTCCCTGAAGCTCACTGGTAGGTCAGCCTAGCCTAATGGATGAAATTCAAGTTATCATACATGTGTGGAAGTTAGAGAAAAACATTTGGGAATCAATTCTCTCCTTCCACTGTGGGTTCTAGAAATTGAAGTCTTCAGGCTTGCACATCAAGGGCGTTCAACTGCTGAGTCACCACACTGTCTCCTACTATGTGCTACTTTTAGTTTATTGTTGCTTATATTGCTACATTCTTCATTAAATTAAAAAGCCAGTGGTGGTGGAAGGAGATTTACTGTTAGTTCAAGACCAGCTTCAAACAAAACAAAACAGCAATAACAACAATAACAAAGTAACAACATCTCAAAAAAAAACCCTTCTCTTTAATGACAGAACCTCAGGGGTTTTGTTTACATAGACACACGTAGAACCTCAGGGGTTATACATAAACTCCTAGTGTGTGTGTGTGTGTGTGTGTGATATAAACTTATACACACAAATACACATGCATACTCACACAGGTTATATATGAGTAGATATATTCACACATACATACATATATATCCATCTATATGTAAAATCTTAGGATTATGTATAAACTTAAAACCACATATACACACAGAGACATATTTCTGAATTTCTTCTTTGGCTAACACTTACAAATTCAGAACAAGGATACTGCATTGTCTTACTAAGCTTGGCTGGCACAATGCCATCTCTAGCATTCAGGATGCTGAGGTAAGATAAATACAAGCTCAAACTCAGCCGTAACACTGTAAAACCTCGGCTCAGGAAGGACCAGAGAGAGAGGGTGACTCTGGGAGGAAGTGGGTGGGAAGAGGTGTGTGTGTGTGTGTGTGTGTGTGTGTTTAGCTTCACATATTAGGCAAGCACTTTCACTGAGCTATACCCCCAGATTCCCAGTTTTTCTTTTTCCTTTTCGGGGGCTGGCCTGAAACACACAACTCCGCTGCCCCAGCTGGATGTGAGCCCGCTTCAGCTCCTTTCATTATTACCACTTTACTTGATTTTCTAGTAAAATAAAACGTATGTTGATCAACTTTACTTATTTTGGTTTTTCAAGACAGGATTTCTAGGTGTAACAGCCCTGGCTGTCTTGGAACTTGCTTTGTAGACCAGAATGACTTCAAACTCACAGAGATCCACCTGCGTCTGGGATTAAAGATTTACACCACCAAACCAGGCTGCCTATTTGTTTTTTTTTTTGTTTGTTTGTTTGTTTGTTTTTTTGTTTTTTTGTTTTTTCGAGACAGGGTTTCTCTGTGGCTTTGGAGGCTGTCCTGGAACTAGCTCTTATAGACCAGGCTGGTCTCGAACTCTCAAAGATCCGCCTGCTTCTGCCTCCCGAGTGCTGGGATTAAAGGCATGCACCACCAATGCCCGGCGCCTATTTGTTTTCTAACAAAGACAGAAAGGGAGTGGATCATATGGGAGGGGAGGTGGGGAGGAACTGGAAAGAGTAGAGGTAGGGGAAACCATAACCCAGATATGTTACTCTAGAAAAAAAAAAACACCTATTTTCATTATCCAGATATGTTACTCTAGAAAAAAAAACACCTATTTTCATTATCCAGATATGTTACTCTAGAAAAAAAACACCTATTTTCATTATCCAGATGCGTTACTCTAGGAAAAAAACACCTATTTTCATTATCCAGATATGTTACTCTAGAAAAAAAAACACCTATTTTCATTATAATACTTTTTGTTTTGTGTTTGTTTTGTTTGTTTGTTTGTTTTTGAGACAGGTTTTCTCTGTAGATTTGGAACCTGTCCTAGAACTTGCTCTGTAGACCACGCTGGCCTCTAACTCACAGAGACCTGCCTGTCTCTGCCTCCTGAGTGCTAGGATTAAAGGCATTAGCCACCAACGCCGGTCTGTTTCCATCATAAGGAAAAGAGAAAAAAAAACGTATTAAAGATGAGAGATTGGGGCTGTTGGGATCTAGAACGCAGAACGGTGATCTTGTAGATGTTGACCTGGGCTCTGGGGAAACTCGGGACTTGGAGGAGTCTTGCTAGACCTCAAAAGCAGAAGACAGAGGGAACTTGACAGGGGCAGGCGTGCTGGACAGAGGGTGGGGCTGGCACAGTAAGGTTCACTACAGGTCAGAGGGACTTCAGTGAATTGATTTGTTTCAGGAATGGAGCAGGAACGGCAATATAGTTCAGCAGCAGGCTGGCAGAAACTCAGATTACTGGAGCTGAGAGGCCATGGTACTTGGGTTCCGCACACTGGAAATCGAAAGGATCTTTTCAGCCAGCTAGAACTTAGTTCAAACCTCAACCTTCTCCCAAGTGATTATTACTAGACTGTCCAGGTAAGAGAAAAAAACATTTCCAGAGTTGTTGGGGTCAGAGCCTGGACCGCAGGAGCCTTAACATGCTAATCTATTCACCTGTCCTCAGGAGACAAGAGTGAAAAGCAAATAAATAAGATATATCCAATGTGGCCACATTGGGAAGAGGAACAATGAGGTCAAGGGATTTCCTCAAGTTTATCTTTGGGGTCCTGGAATGAAGTTTAGGTGTAAAAAGAAGGAGAGATCTGTATAAATAAGCAATCCTGCCCATCGCTAACCCATCGGTGTGTGGGTTCCAGCCACTCCCGAAAGGTGGTCTGATGTGTCGTCAGAACTGTGTGAAATCTCCTGGGGAGACAAGCTCCTTCCCTGGCTATACCAGGCCTCTTCCTTCTCCCAGCATGAAGTTCCTGGGGAAATCCCCATATTATTTTTTAAATGTAGCTTTTATTATCATTCAGGTACACGAAGGTAACCGATCAGGGCACAAATGCCCTGGAAAAGATAGTTTGTGATTTGCAGGAACTAAAAAGAAGGGACAGGCAACACAACCCAGAGGCAAATGGGAAAGTCCCTGAGTCAGCCTTGAGGAAGGAGGGATGAAGAGAAAGCTCAGCAAAGCTTTTACTGAGTTTTCAGGGCAGGAAAGGGAGAGGCCAGGTGAACTGGTCAAGCAGGTTGAGTTGCTAGCCTGAGTGACTGCCACAGAGTGCTCCAGTTAAGGCAGCCGTCAGGAGAGTGGTACCTGGCTCTGCAGAGATTGGGGCAAGGAGCATTGCCTCAGGGAGAAAGAGATCAGTAACTGGGGTACCTGAATGGGTTTGGGATTGCTTGCTTTGCATATGAAAGACCCCCTCAGGATGTAGTCATTTGCAATCTCTCAGACACTTAGAGCATCCTGGTCACCTCTCTCAGGCCATCAAAGGCCCACAAAGTTAAAATAAAAAGAAAGAAAAGAAAAAGAAAAAGTTTCCAATACACACAATTAAAAATAAATACTTAAGGTCGGGCGGTCAGTGGTGGCACACGCCTTTAATCCCAGCACTTGGGAGGCAGAGCCAGCCTGGTCTATAGAGTGAATTGCAGGACAGTCAGAGCTACTACACAGAGAAACCCTGTCTCAAATAAATAAATAAATAAATAAATAAATAAATAAATAAATAAATAAATATTTAAAAGACCCTGAAGCCTGCTTTTGGAATCAGCTCAGTCCATGCACACCAGGTGTCCACACACACAACCAAAACCCCAAAACAACAACAACAAAACTGTGAAGTTTTGAATGAACTGAGATGTTTTTATTAACATTGCATTGTATGTATGTGTCATTTTGGGGAGAACGAACATTTTGATGTCTTTCAGTTGGTGAAAATAAAACACCCTCTCTCTTTTTTTTTTTAGTTGAGGGAGTCAACTAAATTTTACAAGTGTGAGTGTCTTGCCTCCATGTATATGTATGTGTGACACCTGTATGCCTGACTCCCGCAGAGGACAGAAGGCTTCAGATCCCATAGAGCTGGAGTTATAAGCGGTTTCAAACCACCATGTGGATGCTAGGAACCAAACCTGGGTCTTCAGCAAGAGCAGTTGTTGTGCCTGGCTTGTTTATGGAATACTGTGCCTTTCCAAGGCCCCCTGTTCTGTCTGCAATAGATCTGCCTTCTTGTCACGACTCTCTCTTTAAATCTGTCTGTTTGCTACAAAGCTAGAATCAGAAATTACACTCTGGTTCTGCCTTTTACTCTTATCCAGTGCTGTTTGATATATCTGCTTGTCTCTATACATGTGATTTAAATTTAACTTTATAAAGTCAAGCTACTGTTTAAAAATATAAGCTAACTCTATATGCAACTTAAATTTAACTATGATGTAGCTTCAAATGATGGTAAACACTTAAAAGTTATAAAGCTCTATTTCAAATTAACAGAATATGTATACCACCCAGTCCTTCTGTAAGCTGCTTACAAAGGTAAAGCTTCTATTACAAAAGGAGATTTTTCTCTAGTCCCTATGCACTTAGGGAAAGTCACTAAAGATAAATTTTGTCTACTGAGATACACTACACAGACAGACCTCAAATGCTCAAAGATCTAGAGAACATTCTGTAACAAACAGTCCTGGATGTTCTGAAACTCACAGAGGTCCTCCTACCTATGCCTCCTGAGCGCTGAGATTAAAGATGTTCACCATCCCCAGCCAGCAACAATTTAAATTTGTATTACATCTATCTATCTATCTATCTATCTATCTATCTATCTATCTATCTATCCATCCATCATCCATCTATCTATGTCTATTTACCCATCATCCATCCATCTATCTCTGTGTGTGCGTGTGTGCGTGTGCGCATGCATGTGCTCATGTGGAGACTGGAGGGTAACTCAAAGTCTCCAGGCTTGCCTTTATTTGTTGAGCCATCTTAGCAGCCCTGATTGAATTTCTGAATGATAAGTAAATTCTTATTCCTGGAATAGATGCGATTTATTAAACATTATTTTCTTTCCATAAAGAACTGAATTCAGGGGGCTGAAGAGATGGCTCAGAGGTTAAGAGCACTCACTGACTGCAGCGCTCGGGAGGCAGAGGCAGATGGATCTCTGTGAGTTCGAGGCCAGCCTGGTCTACAGAGCGAGTTCCAGGACAGCTTCCAAGACAATACAGAGAAACCCTGTCTCGAAAAAAAAAAAAAAAAAAAAAAGAGCACTGACTGCTCTTCCATAGGTTCAATTCCCAGCAACCACATGGTGGCTCACAACCATTTACAATTTAATCTGGTGCCCTCTTCTGGCATGTAGGCATAACACTGTATATGTAATAAATAAATAAACTTTGAAAAACAAAAGAACTGAATTCAGGTTGGGCATTGGTGGCACACGTCTTTAATCCCAGCACTAGGGAGGCAGAGGCAGGCGGATCTCTGTGAGTTCAAGACCAGCCTAGTCTACAAGAGCTAGTTCCAGGACAGCCTCCAAAGCCACAGAGAAACCCTGTCTCGAAAAATAAAAAACAACAACAACAAAAAAACTGAATTCAGAATATTTTAGATAGTTGCATTTATGGTAATGAAAACACCAGTCTTTCTTTGCTTTTTATATGTTTTTATTGTTTTATTGTTTTGATTTTTCAGGACAGGGTTTTCCTTTGGAGCCCTGGCTGTCCTGGCACTAGCTCTGTAGACCAAGCTGTCCTTGAAATCCGAGATCTGCCTGCCTCTGCCTTCTGAGTACTGGGATTAAAACTGTGAGCTACCACACCCAATTTTTCTTTCTTTCCTTCCTTTCTTCCTTTTTAATTCTTCTCTCATGTATTCCATACTGACCACGGTTTCCCCTCCCTCCTCTCCTTCCAGTCCCTCTCCATCACATCCCCTCTCCCTCAGTTCCTCTCCTTTTCTTTCAGTTATTATAAGACTAGGCACACGCCCTCATATTAAGGCTGGAGGAGGTAACCCAGGAGAAGGAAACAGGTCCCAAGAGCAGGCAAGAATCAGAGATGGCCCCTGCTCCCACTAAAAACACTTGATGAATTTGCATGTCATCTTTGCACAAGGGCCATGTTATTCTCCTCTGAATCATTCCAATTTTAGAATATATGTGCTGCTGTACTGAGCACAGTGTCCTTTTTTAAGATTTATTTATTATGAATCCACCCTTCTGCTGCATATAAGAAACATACCTTGGGCCGGGCGTTGGTGGCACACGCCTTTAATCCCAGCACTTGGGAGGCAGAGGCAGGTGGATTTCTGTGAGTTCGAGGCCAGCCTGGTCTACAAGAGCTAGTTCCAGGACAGCCTCCAAAGCCACAGAGAAACCCTGTCTCGAAAAACCAAAAAAAAAAAAGGAAAAAAAAAAGAAGAAGAAGAAGAAGAAGAAGAAAAAAAAAGAAACATACCTCGGGCTGGAGAGATGACTCAGAGGTTAAGCTCACGGGCTGTTCTTCCAGAGGTCCTGAGTTCAATTCCCAGCAACCACATGGTGGCTTACAACCATCTATAATGAGATCTGGTGCCTGCTTCTGGCCTGCAGGCATACATGCAGGTAGAACACTGTATACATAATACATAAATCTTTTTTTTTTTTTTTTTGGTTTTTCGAGACAGGGTTTCTCTGTGGCTTTGGAGGCTGTCCTGGAACTCGCTCTGTAGACCAGGCTGGCCTCGAACTCACAGAGATATGCCTGCCTCTGCCTCCCGAGTGCTGGGATTAAAGGCGTGCGCCACCAAACACACACACACACACACACACACACACACACACACACACACAC
The DNA here is from genome assembly GCF_017639785.1 of Mesocricetus auratus. Lineage (NCBI taxonomy): Eukaryota > Metazoa > Chordata > Mammalia > Rodentia > Cricetidae > Mesocricetus > Mesocricetus auratus. Next base: position 134,306,292 of record NW_024429266.1, on the reverse strand, counting down.
CTCAAACTCACAGACAGACATTACCTCAGAGTAAAGGGTTGGGAAAAAATTTTCCAATCAAATGGGCACAACAAACAAGTTGGTGTAGCTACCTTATATCTAACAAAATAGACTTGAAACTAAAATCAATCAAAAGAAAATAAAGAAGGGCATTTCATATTCATCCCAGGAAAAAAATCCATCAAGAGGAAATCTCAATTCTGAGCATCTATGCTCCAAACACAAGGGCTCCTACGATTGTAAAAAAAGAAATTACTAAAGCTTGAATCACAAATAAAGGGGGCTGGAGAGATGGCTCAGAGGTTAAGAGCGCTGTTTGCTCTTCCAGAGGTTGTGAGTTCAATTCCCAGCAACCACATGGTGGCTCACAACCATCCGTAATGCGGCCTGGTGTCCTCTTCTGGCCTGGGCAGAACACTGTATACATAGTAAATAAATAATTAAAAAAGAAAAAAGAAAAAAAGGTAAAAATTTAAAAAAAATCACAAATAAAACTCTACACCCTAACAGAGGGAGACTTCAACACCCCACTCTCAACATTGGGCAGATCTGCCAGACAGAAGCTTACCAGAGAAATAAGGGAATGAACAGAGGTTATGACTCAATTGGACTTAAGAGACATATATAGAACATTCCACCCAAACACAAAAGAAAATACTTTGCTTTCAGCACCTCAAGGAACCTTCTCAAAAACAGACTACATACTCAGTAACAAAGCAAACCTCAACAGATACAAAAAAAAAATTGGATTAAACCCCTGTACCGTATCAGATCACCACAGCTTAAAGTTAGAATTCAACAGCAACATTCATTTCAGAAAGCCACAAACACATGGAAATTGAACAATGACCAACTGAACCACCACTGGGTCAAGGATGAAATAAAGAAAGAAATAAAAGACTTCCTAAAATTTAATGAAAGTGACTTCACAATATACCCAAACGTATGGGACACAGTGAAAGCAGTGCTGAGAGGAAAGTTCATAGCACTAAATGTCTACTTAAAGAAGCTGGAAAATCCCACACTAGTGAATTAACAGAACAACTGAAAGCGATAGAACAAAAAGAAGCAAACTCACCCAGAAGGAGTATGCGGGAAGAAATAGTCAAACTGAGGGCTGAACTCAATAAAATAGAAACAAAGAAAACAATGCAAAGAATCAATTGGTTTTGAGAAATTCAACAAAATAGACAAACCTTTATCCAGACTAACCAAAAGACAGAGAGAGAATGTCCAAATTAACAAAATCAGAAATGAAAAGCAGGACATAACAACAGACACTGAGGAAATCCAGAGAATCATCAGGTCATACTTCCAAAACCTGTACTCCACAAAATTGGAAAACATTAAGGAGATGGACATTTTCTAGATAAGTACCATGTGCCATAATTCAATCAAGAACAGATAAACAATTTAAATACACCTATAGCCCCTAAGGAAATAGAAACCGTTATCAATAGTCTCTCAACCAGAAAAGCCCAGGCCCAGATGGATTCAGTGCAGAATTCTACCAGATGTTCAAAGAAGATCTAATACCAATACTCTTCAATCAAATTATTCCACACAATAGAAACAGAAGGAACATTGCCAAACTCTTTTTGTTTGTTGGTTTGGTTTTTTGAGAGAGGGTTTCTCTGTGACTTTGGAGGCTGCCCCGGAACTTACTTTTGTAGACCAGACTGGTCTTGAACTCAGAGAGATCTACCTGCCTCTGCCTCAAGAGTGCTGGGATTAAAGGCGTACACCACCAATGCCCAGCTGCCACCAAACTCTTTTCATGAGACTACAATTACCTTGATACCCAAACCACACAAAGATACAACTAAGAAAGAGAATTACAGACTAATTTCCCTCATGAACTTAGATGCAAATATACTTAATAAAATACTGTCAAACCAATTTCAAGAACACATCAGAAAAATCATCCACCATGACCAAGTAGGATTCATCCCAGAGATGCAGGGATGGTTCAACATATGAAAATCTGTCAATGTAATCCACCATATAAACAAACTGAAAGAAAAAAAGAGCCACATGATTATCTCACTAGATGCTGAAAAAGCCTTCAACAAAATTCAACACCCCTTCATGATAAAGGTCTTGAAGAGAATGGGGATACAAGGAACATACCTAACATAATAAAGGCAATAGACAGTAACCCAACAACCAACATCAAACTAAATGGAGAGAAACCCAAAGCAATCCTATTGAAATCAGGAACAAGACAAGGCTGTTCACTCTCTCCATATCTATTCAACATAGTACTCGAAGTTCTAGCTATAGCAATAAGGCAACAAAAAGAGATCAAAGGGATACAAATTGGAAAAAAGAAGTCAAACTCACGTTATTTGCTGATGATATGATATGATGATAAGTGACCCCAAAAATTCTACCAGAGAATGCCTACAACTGATAAATACCTTCAGTAATGTAGCAGGATACAAGATTAACTTAAAAAAAAATCAGTAGCCTTCCTATATAAAGATGACAAACAGGCTGAGAAAGAAATCAGAGAAACATCACCCTTCACAATAGCCACAAATAACATAAAATATCATGGGATAACTCTAACCAAACAAGCAAAAGACCTGTATGACACAAATTTTAAGTTTTTAAAGAAAGAAACTAAAGAATATATCAGAAAATGGAAAGATCTCCCATGTTCTTGGATAGGTAGGATCAACAGTAAAAATGGCAATCTTGCTAAAAGCAATCTACAGATTCAAAGCAATCCTCATTAAAATCCCAGCACAATTCTTCACAGACCCTGAAAGAGCAATATTCAACTTCATATGGGAAAACAATAAACCCAGGATAACCAAAACAATCCTGTACAATAAAGGATCATCTGTGGGCATCACCATTCCTGACTTCAAGCTCTACTATAGAGCTATAGCAATGAAAACAGCTTGGTATTGGCATAAAAACAGACAGGAGGACCAATGGAATCAAATCAAAGACCCTGATATCAACCTACACACCTTTGAACACCTAATGTTTGACAAAGAAGCTAAAAATACAAAATGAAAAAAAGAAAATATATTCAACAATTGGTGCTGGTATAACTGGCTGTCAACATGTAGAAGAATGCAAATAGATCCATGTCTATCACCAAGCACAAACTCAAGCCCAAATGATTCAAAGACCTCAATATAAATCCATCCACACTGAACCCCATAAAAGAGAAAGTGGGAAATTCATTTAAACACATAAGCACAGGAGACAACTTCCTAAATAGAACACCAGTAGCACAGACTCTGAGAGCAACAATTAATAAATGGGGCCTCCTAAAACCGAGAAGCTTCTGTAAAGCAAAGAACACGGTCAGCGAGACAAAACAGCTCCCTACAGAATTGGAAAAGATCTTCACCAACTTCACATCTGACAGAGGGCTGATCTCCAAAATATACAAAGAACTCAAGAAGCTAGACATCAAACTACGAAATAATCCAATTAAAAAATGAGGTATAAATCTAAACAGAGAATTCTCAACAGAACAATCTCAAATGGCAGAAAGACATTTAAGGAAATGCTCAACGTTCTTAGTCATCAGGGAAATGCAAATCAAAACCACTCTGAGATACCATCTTACACTGATCAGAATGGCTAAGATCAAAAAGATCAATGCCAGTTTATGCTAGAGAGGATGTGGAGAAAGGGGAACACTCCTCCATTGCTGGTGGGAATGTAAACTTGTACACTCGCTGTGAAAATCAGTATGGTGATTTCTCAACATTAGGGATCAACCTATCTCAAGACCCTGAAATACTACTGTTGAGCATATACCCAAAGGAGGCACATTCACACCACAAGGACATTTGCTCAGCTATGTTCACAGCAACATTATTTGTAATAACCAGATCTTGGAAACAGCATAGATGTTCCTCGACTGAAAAATGGATAAAGAAAATTTGGTATATTTACCCTTGGAGTGCTACTCAGCAGTAAGAAACAATGACATCCTAAAATTCTCAGGCAAATGGGCAGAACTACAAAAAAAAATAATTCTAAGTGAGGTAACCCAAAACCAGAAAGACAAATATAGTATGTACTCACTCATAAGTGGATATCAGACATAAAGCAAAAGGTACCAGCCTATAATCCACAACACCAGAGAAGCTTGAACACTCTTCCAGAAACAGATGGAAGCAGATGCAGAAATCCACAACTAACCAATGGGCCAAGCTCCTGACAATCGAAGTGAGGGTGGATTGATAATATGAACAAAGGAGTCAAGACCATGATGGGGAAACCCACAGAATCAGCTGACCCGAGCTAGTGAGAGATCATTGACTCAGGTCTGACAAATGGGGATCCTGCATAAGACCAAACTAGACTCCTTTAATATAGGTGACAATGGTGTGACTGGACAATATATGAAGCCACTGGCAGTGGGTCCAAGAGCTAACACCTAATGCACAAACTGACTTAGTGGAGCCCATTCTACATGGAGAGATACCTTGCTCATCCTAGACACAGGGGTGTGGGGGTGGAGAGGTGCTGTGCTCCTGCCTCAATGAGATGATGGGACAGACTTAGTAGACTTCCTAGTGGAGGCCTTTCCCTCTCGGGGGAGCAGATGAGAGAAGGGGGAGGGGTGGGGGGAGCGGGAGGAGAGGAGGGAGGGGAAACTGGGATTGGAATGTAAAAAATAAACTAATTTTTAAAAAGATTTACAGAAGAAAAGGAAAAAGCCCAGAGAAACAAAAGGTACAGGAAGATAATTTAAGTCAAGCAGGCAAGAAACAAGCCAAACTAAGGTCAAGTATTTACAAGAAAGAATAAGCCTCCCTGTCATGATTTGGGAGCTGGGTAGCGGGTTCCCAAAAGACAAACAGTAAAAAAAAAAAAAAAAAATCAACAACAGGACAGGACATGGAACGTAGGTCACAGGGATTGCTAGCAAGTGCCTTTACCTGCTGAACCGTCTTGTCGGTTCTTGGAAATGCTGTCAAGGCTGTTTTTACCTGTAAAGCTGGTTGGTAATTATTTTATTATGCTTGTTGGCTATCAAGGCAGCTTCCTTTTTGAATCCAAGACAGTCAGTATTGGATTTCACAGTTTTTCTCCAGCTCTAGAGGAAGAATGTAGTACCTCACTTAGGACGTGATCAAAAAGAGTTTGAGACCAGGAATGCGTTGGAACACCACAGGAAAGAGGACGGAAGGCCGCTCAGCTTGTTTCGAGGTATCATAAAATTCTCCAGTCTTTTGCTTTAGGAATCCGGCTGAGTAAAAGGGCTGATGGGATCCTGCACCGAGGAACTGCAGGCGGAGTGGTTGTGAGCGGCGGATCTGCGAACCCTCGGCTTTCCCGCAGGGGGCAGTGCCGTCTACCAGTGCGGTGGGAGCTGAGTAGGAACCCGCGCGGAGTTCTGGGGGTTGTTTGCAAAGAAAGTTAGGAGATGCGTTGGAGTGCGAGCCCGACTCTCGGGCTCTGCGGGAGGGCGAGAGAAGGACCTCCCAGGGTACTCATGGGGTTCAGCCGAGGGGATCTGGATAAGTTTGAGGAGTAGGGAGATTGCACGAGGAGGGGAGGTGCAGTCCCCGGAAGGTGCAGGCGAGCAGGACGCGAGAGTGAATGCGAGTGTGCGTGCGCGCGCTGCAGTTCTCCCGGTTCCGCGAGGCGCGGGTGTCAGCTTGCAGCCGGGGCTCCTCCCTCCGGCCCCCCTGCCCCGCCGGGCGGTCCCTCCCTCCTTCCCCATCGCCCCTCCCCGGCGGGCCAGGCGCTGGGACGCCCCAGCCGAGCAGGCGGCGGTGGTGGCGGCGGCGGCTAGTTGGGGAACCCTAAGTTCCGTGCTGCGGGACGATCGGGAGCCGAGTGTCTCCTGCCCCAACTGGGCGGTGTTGGGCCAGCTTCCACGGAGCCACGCCCTGTCAAAACTTTGTCGCTGCAGCGGCCAAAGGATCCGAGCCGGGCCAGCGAGCAGGAGGGAGGGGCGCCGGGCCGGGCCAGGCAGGGCGCGGGGCTCCGAGCGCAGCGGCCCCGGCCCGTGGCCCCACCATGCCCCAGCTCGGTGGTGGCCGCGGTGGCGGCGCCGGCGGGGGAGGCGGTGGCTCCGGAGCCGGGGCAACCAGCGGAGGGGACGACCTCGGAGCGAACGACGAGCTGATCCCCTTCCAGGACGAAGGGGGCGAAGAGCAAGAGCCAAGCAGCGACAGCGCTTCGGCGCAGCGGGACCTGGATGAGGTCAAGTCGTCCCTGGTCAACGAATCGGAGAATCAGAGCAGCAGCTCGGACTCGGAGGTAAAGGGATTCCTAGGTTCAGCCCCTCGGGGGACCCGGGACTCGGGTCCCGCTCCCGCTCACCCGAGGCCCTCGCCTTTGTGTCTCCTCCACAGGCGGAGAGGCGCCCGCAGCCCGCCCGGGACGCTTTCCAGAAGCCGCGCGACTATTTCGCTGAAGGTAAGTCCCTTCTCCAGTCTCCACTCTCCAGCCGGCAGCGATCAGCGCTACGGGTCCCCATGGCCCGAAGTGGCAAAGCCCCTGCTCTCCTCCCATCTCTGCAGCAGTCACTTTGGGGCTCACTCTAGGGGCACTCGGGTTCCAGATTCCCGCCTGGAGTTCCAGATCGCTGTGCTGTCTGGGGGACCCCTGACCTCACTCCGCTTTGGTTTTTGTCCGCAGTGAGAAGGCCCCAGGACGGCGCTTTCTTTAAGGGACCTGCGTATCCTGGGTACCCCTTCCTGATGATTCCGGACCTGAGCAGCCCGTACCTCTCCAATGGACCCCTGTCTCCTGGTGGAGCGCGCACCGTAAGTGTCAATCCAGCTGCGCCGGGACCGGTGGGCGCCGGGCCCCCCCGGGTTGCGCCCCCAGGCTCAGCCGTGGTGTGGGGGATGGGGCCTCCTGCGCCGATCCTGGGCAGAACTTGTTTGCGGAGTTAAACTCCCCTGTGGCGGCCTAGTATGAGACTGCACCGGCCAGTGCCTGGATGAAAGTAAAGATCTTTTAACTTCTCGCCTTTGGGAGATCTCGGCCTGGTGGGTCCTCTTTCCCAACCTTCCAAATTCCTTGCTTCTTCCAAAGGAAAACTTGGATTTGTGCCTACTTTTGGGGGCGGGGGTGGTGGTCTCGCTTTCCTTCCTGGAGACCGGTCAACTTTCTCCTTGGCAAGGGGGAAACTTGGGCAAGGGCCTGGAGGAGCCTGGCTTGAGATGTTATGCACTGACCTCTGGGTTCTCTGGGTTGCTGTGAGCTGTACAAACTCCTTATTTTGTGTGGATTATTCACGACTCCTGCCCCACCCCCAATCCTCGCACCAGGGTCTTAATTTTTCTGCAGAACTCTGGGTTTTAAACTTCTCTGAGATGGTTTGGAGGGCGACCCAAGGCATTCTTACTTGGCTTTTTCCCCCTTTTGTTGCCGGCTTTTCTCATTTAAAGCGAGCGCTGCGACACTTTAAACCTGTTAATGGGAGCGCATTGTGTGCTGTGTGCCTGGCATTTAGAGCGGTGATTAAGCAAATTGACCCGGCCCCAGACAATGTGCAAATGAGGGCGGATTCCTTCACCCCTCTCTAGCTCTGAACTCCCGCCCTTCTTCCCCCGCGGAATGAGGGGGTGCAGTTTGGGGCTGGTAAGGCCTAGGAGCCGCTAGTCCACACCCAGGTTTCCTGTGTTGATGATGGGTCGGACGGTAGTCTTGGGTGCACACCTTTCTGCCGTGCGGCGGTTTGAGCATCATCGCAGTCTCCTACAGAGCTTCCCAATGTCCGCTAGTCTAGTTCATTCTCCTCGCTAAGCTCATGTAAAAGTTTATCTTAAATATGATCACAAGCAAGGGCTGCCAGGGAGGACGTGGGCGCTCAGTGGGTCGTTCCTGCTGTCATTTTAGGGCCCCTCCTTGGTGGAGCCGAATGGCCTCCATAGTTGATGCAGTGTATGTGTATTCTTCATTGGTTGGGGTTGGGAAGCTCTGATGGGTGAAGAAGGCCATGGAACCACACACACACACACCCTTGCCCTGGGATGGGGGAGACCCCCACAGCTTTGGGCCTGCTGCTATTCAGGGCACCCGAAGAAGCTCTTTAGAAAGGTGGATATTGACTTAGGCCTTTGCTTTTGCTCTTTCAAGGTGAAGGTGTGTGCAGATGTTGGGGGACTGCCCCACCCCCATCAACTCGCAGGTGCAGGAAGTACCCATATATGTGTGTGTGTGTGTGTGTGTATTAGGCCACTTTAGACCCATTTTCTGTTTTCCAATCAGGAGTCACTAGTGCCCATATGTCAGCTCTGCGCCGGATGTCAGGAAGTGAAAAGTCACCAGAAATGTCCCAAGTAGGACTAATTTTCTTTTGGCTGGAGATTTCCTCTGCACACCATTTCTTCTTCCTCTTCTTTCTCTTCTCCTCCTCCTCCTCCTCTTCCACATTTATTTATTTTATGTGTTTGTGTGTGCATACACATGGGAGTTTTTGAAACTTATGGCAGGATACCTGTGCAGAGGTCAGAATCCTTTGGTATTCAGTTGTATTCTCTCCTTCTGCCATGTGAATTCCCGAGATCCAACCCAGGTGATCAGACTTGACCAGTCAGTGCCTTTGCCACAGAGCTATCTCAGCCCACTGGCATGGGGACTTTGACTCCCGTCTCAGCCCCATGGCTGTATCTTATCTCCCTGATGACCTGGTATAACAGCAGAAGTTCAGTTCTCTCAGTGTTTTGGAGTTTCTCACATGTCTTCCTGCTCAGTTGTGAAATTCACTGATGTATTAGGAAAGTCTACTTCTAGTTTTATTCAGTCCTTGAGCATCATGGCCAGTAAGCAAAAAGCAGGTTAGAACACTTATTTGGATGATATGTCTGCAATTATTTTCTTCTTGATGATCATATCAGTATGATTAACATGGCTTGCATGGGAGGCAAGTGGTCACCCAGACAAATTGGACCTCTGCTGTTTTCCAGTGAAAGTGGACGGTCGAGGGATGATATTACAGGAGCTGGTAGGTTAGAAGACTCTTGGGATGTATGATTCAGTCTGTCTTTTGCTTTCTAGGTCTTGTTTCGCCTGTACATTATGCAACTGCAGAGCTTTGCTGTTTTAAGACCTATATGTATTAAAGTGGGGGATCTAATTTCCCTGCTGTTCTGATTTTATGGCAATAACCAAACCTGAAGTCCAAGTGGAGACTGGCTGCAGTGTTTTCCAGTTATTTATGGGTCTTAAGCATTGCAGTCAGGAGGCCTAAACACCCTCACCCACTGACATCTTTGCTGCTTGGACAGCAGGAACCACCCAGTATTGTAGCCAGGCTGTCTTTCTCCACGGGTCGCCTCTGCTTCCCACTCTGGCTTGGTTGGGATGCTGGGAAACCGTATCTTCCTGATACTCTTTAGTGGAGAGGTCACCTTACCCTGGGGTAAAGGCCAAGTTTGAGACAGGGTCTCATTTGATAGTTCAGGCTGGCCTTGAACTTGGGTCCTCTTACGTTAGCTTCTTGAGTGGTAGGTTTACAGATGTGTCACCATAAGTGTGAGTCTGGGGAACCTGAGGCTTGTGGAGAAGGGACTAACTGCCACAGTTTGTACTATTCCTAGTACTTGGAAGCATTGTAAGATAAGGTCTTACTGTCTAGTCCTGGTTGACCTAGAATTGCTATCTAGACTAGGCTGGTCCTGAACTTGCAGTGATCTTCTTGCTGACATCACAGGCATATGTATGCCACCACCCCTGACTATACCTTCTTTCTAGACTTTGCAGGCTTACAAAACCACATAGGTGATGTTGACTACAATTTTGCTAAGAAAGTATAAATTAAGCCAAGCATAGAACACCAAAGATGAAGACAGGAGGGTCACTGCAAGTTTGAGGACAGCCTAGGCTACCTAGCAAGAGCCTGTCCCCACAACAAAAACAAAAACTGGTGAGTGAAATAAAGTGGATATCTAAAACTCGTGTTTAAGGTGAAGGACAGTGTTGGGTGTGGTTCTGCAGGACAGCGTCACACTTGTAGAGTTTGTGTCTTCAGTGTGAATGCTAATCACAGCTTGGAAAGGGAAATGTCTACAGAGAAGTGTTTAGGAGTCACTATCCTGAAGCTCATGTTTTTGTCAGGCTGTGAAGATCGCTTCTGTATCCCTGTCCTGGGCTTTAAGTGTGGGCTGACTTGTAAGTAATTATTATGCTTCCTGAGGATGGCTTGCCTACATCCTTGGTGCCCCCTCCTGTTCCACCAGTGAGGAGAGGAGGACTTCAGGGGCCAGCCACCCAGCCACCCAGCCACCCAACTACACAGCGTCCATGTAGTATGAGTAAGATTTACAGAAGTAAGAGAACAGGAAAAGCCTAGGGGCAAAAGGTAGACAGGTTAATTTAAGTTAACAAAAGCTGGTTAGCAATAAGCCAAGGTAAGGCTGGGCACTCCTAACTAAGAATAAGCCTCTGTGTGTGATTTACTTGAAGGGGGTGGCAGAGTCCAAAAAAGACTAAAGAGTAAAAAGCCAACAACATACCAGACAAAACAGGAATAAGGTTGTTGGGGGCGGGGATTTTATTGTAACACCCAAGGAAAACGTTTTCTCTCTTTTTAAAAAGAATTCATACACTGTTACATTTTATTTATTAATTTTTAAGGGGCACTTATACCATGTCAGGTCAGTGTGGGAATCAGTTTTCCCCTGCCATGTGGGTCCTGGGGATCAAACTCAGGTCTTTAGGCTTGGTGGCAGGCCCCTTTACGTGCTGAGCCATCTAGCCAGCCTAACCCCCCCCTTTTTTTTTTTTTTGCAGATCAGTCTAAACATGCTGTTTTTGGTAAAATTCTTTTAAGTCATTTCATCTAAATATAACTTCTGTTCCATTTTTGCTAAATATAACTCTTGAGTTTAATGAGGGCTTTTCGCATAGAGTGAGCTTTTGGGAGTGCCCTGTCTGTGTTACTGAAATTTTGGCACTTGAGTTGCTGGGGTGACATTTGGTTTCAAACCCTGAGGCGGGACTTGAGTCCTGTCAGTCTTTTCTTTGGGTAGGTGGATCTGGCAGGGAATGGAATATCTGATGACTTGCCTTGGGATAATTTTAGAAACCTAAGGCTTAACCTCATTCTCCATTGATCTCATTTCTAGGCTTCTCAAGGAGATGGTGGTCTAATGTATATATGCATACATGTACCCATCCAGCCATATACACATGTGCACACACATGTACCCATCTAGCCATATACACATGTGCACACACATATGTAGCTATTAACTGTATTTCATCCTTTACAATAAACTAACAGAATTGCAATGTTTTGTTTGTTGTTTGTGTATGCTTGTTTTGCATGCATGTATGTTTGCACCATGTGTGTGAAGTGCCCTCGGATCTCCTAGAACTGGAGTTACAAATGGTTGTGAGCCACCGTAGATGCTGGGAATGGAACCCAGGTCTTCTGTAAGAGCAACCAGTGCTCTTAACCTCTAAACCATCTTTACAGACTTGAAATGTTAACCAACAAAATTGTCGATAAAAAAAAAAAATCAGTCCACCGGAAACCTTTTGTAATCAGAAGGCCACACTCACAGTCCTAGTGGGAGGTGACTTTTATTTGCTCACTGGGGATTCTCAAGATTTGCATGCTTACAATTCATCTGTAACTCCTTGACTTCTCTGTCTGATGTGTGTTGAGTGCTTATCCTGGACAGCGCTAAGGGACTGGGGGAAGATAAGATGCATTAGACCAGATCTTCTGCCTGAAAGATGCAAAATGTGAGTTAGAAAACAGTAACATTGGCACTTTACAAGGATAAAAGGAAGTCAATGTCAAGAGGCAATAAAATTTGGAAGGGTGTTTTTTAGAATAAGCAATTTAGAAAAATTGCTTTAAATTATGATTTTTCAAGGAAGCTTGTTTCAGTTCAAATTAATTCTTGTTAATTATAAAAAAATTAAATAGCTATGGCATATTTCCTTATGATCTTTACTCTGATCTTGAAATGGAAGCCAAGGAGGGAGAAAAGACCACAGTCGCATTAGAACTTAACTCTGTTGTAGTTGCCTAGAATGATAAGGCACATACTAAGCCTTGAATGCTAAGAAAGAAATCTGTTCTTACTCAGGAGGCAGCAGAGAACCCTCAGATGTTGCTTGGCATGCTGGAGGTCCTTGGTTTGAGCTCCAGCAACACACAAAACGGTTATGTCAAAACGCGTGGTGACTCGAACACGTTCCACCACGGCGTAGAAAGATGATGATGAGGTAGAAGAGCTAGGCTCTGGGGGAGACTCAAAGGAGCCAGGCAGAGGCGAAATGGCTTGCACATCAGAGGAGGGGTGTGTGGTACCCAGACGAACAGTAGCTGCTGTCACAGCTCACTATGGCAACTTGGACTGGATGGCTTAGGGAATTACTCCAGCAGGCAGGATACTGGCCTTTTCTATCATTGCCACCGTGCTGCTGGCCAGAAGCTCCACAAATAGTTTGGCAACAGCAGAATTCAAACGGGCTGTGAGAGGCTCTGGTTTGGAGGAACTGTTTGGTGTGGGCAGAGACACAGCAGGTTCATACGGGATGTTGTGGGACAAGAGCTCTTCACCTTAGTTTCCTTTTCTTTTCCTTCCTTCTTTCCTTCCTTCCTCCCTCCCTCTTCCCCTCTCTCCCTTAAGATTTGTCTTTATTTTTATGGGTTTGGATGTTTTGTATGTAGGTATACCATGTGCATGCCTGGTACCCTGGGCGTCCAGAAGAGGGTGTTGGATCCCTTGGGACTGGAGTTCCTGGTATTTGTAAGCCATCCTGTGGGTGCTGGGAATCAAACCCAGGTCCTCTGAAAGAGCAGCAAGTGCTCTTCACTTGTGGAGCTCTCCAGCCCCACAATTCACTTTGTACCTAGGGTTACCTGAAAGGTATTTAGGCTTCAGACAGCCCATTGAAGAAGCCTGGCCATGGAAGAAGAGGGAAGGGCAGAGCTATGGTCTGTAGCCTATTAGAGAAGAAAGTGTTTTGAGGCTGCTGCGGCAGAGCTTGTTTTAGGGTAGTCTAACAGGATTTAAAATGAGTGGACGAGACGTGGCATGGAGGCGAGATCCTTGCCTCGTCAATGGGAGATGCTCTGTGTAGCATTCCAGTTTTACAGACTAGTTCACAGTGAAGATGATGTAGAAAAACTGCAGAGGTGGCCTGGATAGACATGGGGGGGTGGGTCTTGCACTGTGTGGCTAGATGGACTTTCCCAAAAAGATTTATTTTTAAATACTTGTATGCAGGTACCCACAGAGTCTGAAGTGTCAGCCTCCTACAGCTGGTGGGCGTGAGCAATCCAGCGTGGGTGCTGGGAACAAAACTTGTCCTCTGAAAGAGTAGCAAGACCTATTAACCTGAGTCATTGTCCCAGCCCCTGGCTGGCCCTTTTATACTCAGTAACACCGAGGGAGAGTTATCTGCAGGGAGGGTCCTGGAATTCAGTTGACCTTCCTTCCTTCCTTCCTTCCTTCCTTCCTTCCTTCCTTCCTTCCTTCCTTCCTTCCTTCCTTCCTTCTTCCTTCCTTCCTTTCCTTCTTTCTTGCTTTCTCTCTCTCTTCCTTCTTCCTTCCTTTTTTTTTTTTTTTTTTTTTCGAGACAGGGTTTCTCTGTATTGTTTTGGAGCCTGTCCTGGAACTCACTCTGTAGACCAGGCTGGCTTCAAACTCATAGAGATCCACCTGCCTCTGCCTCCCAAGTGCTGGGATTAAAGGCATGCGCCACCAATGCCTGGCCTCTTTCTTTCTTTTAAAAACATTTTATTTTATTATTATTGTTCCACACACTGCTACAAAATAATCTCTGGAAATTTATTTTAAAGTAAAATGAAAACCTCTATTATTACACCAAATTTTTTGTTTTGTTTTTGTTTTTTTGAGGCAGCATTTCTTTGTGTAGCCCTGGCTATCCTAAAACTAGCTCTGTAGGCCAGGCTAGCCTCAAACTCACAAAGATCCACCTGCTTCTGTATCCCAAGTGCTGGGATTAAAGGAATGTGCCACCACCACCCTGCTTACACTAAAAATTATAAAAATAAATTGTTATGTGTATGCATGAGATGTTGGGAGTGGAAAGTGTCACAGTGTGTAAATGGAGGACAGAGGACAAACAAGCAAATAAATAAACAAAGTAGACAAACAAACGCCCAAAGTAGACAAACACACTTCATCGCTGGCAAATACGTAGCAAGGGCTGTTCTTGAAAGGATATAAATGGTCTCACCCTATTTGGAAAGCACTTGGCAATGGCTACCAAAATCTCAGTGTTTTTCATAGTTTCTGACCCTCTAGGAAGTAGGCACTTGTTAATCCCATTCTGCGGCTGTGCAAACGGACTCGTAGAGGTCAAGTGTGTCATACAAAGCCACACTATTGGCCATTTCGAGCACCAGGATTTGAACTTGGTTGGTTCCAAAGTCCAGAGCAGCTTTTTCCTTTCTCCCCATGACTTTTCACACAAGCCTGGTGTCACTGGCCATCTCTAGGGAGGGGCGCTGGCTGGCTTCTCAGTGCAGAAATTCTGATTTGGCTAACAGCTTGAGTGGAGAGGGGTAGATACTCCTCATTCTCACAAGCAGGCACTGGGGACGCATCCCTTGTCTAACCGGCAGTGTGTGGCTGGAAACTGTCAGCCAGGACTTTGCTTCGGAGGGGTCAGTAACCTTCAACCCCTGCTCAGGGACTTCACCACCTGTGGAAAAAGCCATTATCTCCTGACATTTGGAAGCTAGAGACAGCTTTCTCCTTGTTGAAGTCAGTGAGCATTGGAAGTGCACACAGGTGTGTCTTCGGTGTGGCGGAGCACTGGAGGAGGAGGCCCATCTGCTCTCCTTGAAGTGTGGATTACAGTGTGATTGGCTTAGCAAACCAAACCCTGAGAAACAAGCATGGAACTAGTGTTTCCTTACGGTGCTTTTTCTATCCCTGGGCCCAGCCACTTGCTTTCCTTATGCACTGCCCAATGAACCATCCGTCTCATGTCTCTATGACAGATATTGGATTCTTACACAGTGATTATTTTAGGAATTGCAGAAGAGGTATGCCTGTGTGTGTGTGTGTGTGTGTGTGTGCTTGTGTGTGTGTGTGTGTTATGGTTTGAAATTAGAAATTACAAAGTTCTGGTGCTGGAGAGATGGCTCAGTGGTTAAGGGCACTGGCTGCTCTTCCAGAAGACATGGGTTCAATTCCCAGCACCCACATGGTGGCTCACAAAAGTCTTGTAACTCAAGTCCCAAGGGACTACACATCCTTTAAGGAAAAAAAAAAAGAAATTACGAAGTTCCATATTTTTTAAAGACTTAATTTAATTTGTTATTTTATCTATTGTGTCTGGGCCTAAGTCTATTAAACCGAGTGTGTAGGTGCCAGAGGAGGCCAGGAGGAGGGTTTTAGGATTTCCTAGAACTGGGGTAACAGGCAGTTGTGATGGGTCAGTTGTCATAGTGGTTCTGGAGCTTGGATCCTCTGGAGGAGCAGAAGAGCACTGTTAAGCATTGAGAGTCTCTCCAGCCCCCAATAGTCAGCATTTTTTGCATCTTTCCAAACCGCCTGCCAGGTGATCTGAAAGCCACGTGGCCAGGGGAAAGCCTTTGAGTTACTGCTGATGGAAGCTGGGATTCCCTTATGAGCTGAAGTCCTCACTGCTGCAAGGCACCAAATCTGTTTGTTTGTTTTTATTTTTCTAGAGTTTCCTTGTGTAGACCAGGCTGGCCTTGAACTCAGAGTTCTGCTTGTCTCTGCCTCCCAAGTACTAGGATTAAAGGTATGCGCCGCCATGCCCAGAATCTTAGTGAGGTTATCTTGGATCCCTCAAGGTGAATGGGGCTAGGGTTTGTAGAAATGACCTCAGGAAAGGTGTGGAAAGTCAGGAAACAGAGGCAGGGACAATCTCTGAATTCAAGGCCACCCATGGCTACACAGAAAAACCTTGCCTCAGAGAGAGAGAGGGAGAGAGAGACAGAGACAGAGACAGAGAAGACAGAGACAGACAGACAGACAGACAGACAGAGAGAGAGAGAGACAGAGACAGACAGAGACAGACAGAGAAGACAGAGACAGACAGACACACGCACACACACACAGAGAGAGAGAGAGAGAGAGAGAGAGAGAGAGAGAGAGAGAGAGAGAGAGAGAGAGAGAGAGAGAGAGAGAGAGAAAGGGGGAGAGGTGGATCTGACCTGAAGCTGAGAAAGAAAAACACAAGTAGTTGGAAGCAGTGTGCAAGTCAGATCAATTTACAAGCCCAGATTTGTTAGCCATAGTGAGTAAGCTCAGGCGATTATTGACCTGCCTAAAGCAAACAGTAGTGAATGAATGATAGACACAAGACTGGGATCAGGTGTGCTCACTGGAATGTGACCCTCTGCCACAGGGAGCCATACCCCAGAGACAGTGTACCACAAAATCCTTGTGTATCTAAAATGCAGCACCTACACACACTAAGTGATTTATTTGTTACATTTGGCAACGCAAATATTTAAACCCCAGGGTAAAAAAAAAATGGCTATGTAGGCGCCTGCAGCGTTCCAGAGATCTGTTAGAACTCTTCCCACAGTGAACTCCTGTGGGTCTGATAGGATAATCTCCCTGCTATCCTCCAGGAAGCTGTGAAGCCCGGCAGCCCTGAAGGTAATAGAGCCTTGGGGGTGGGGCAAAGGACCTGGTTCCCCGGAGGCTGCAGTCTTCCCCAAGGAAAAGTAACCAAAAAATAAGTGTGAAAATGCCATTTGGAGAAAGACTTAAAGAAATGGTTTATGCAAGCAAAACATCCTTTCTCCGCAGTGGTGTTTTGTTTCTATCGAGTTCACTGACTGACTGACTGACTGAGATAGGGTCCCACTGCACAGCTCCGGCTGACCTGGAACTCACTCTGTAGACCAGGCTGACCTGGAACTCACTCTGTAGACCAGGCTGGCCTCAAACTCACAGAGATCCACCTGCCTCTGCTTCCCGAGTGCTGGGATTAAAGGAGTCAGGCCTGCTCACTTGGGCACTTTTAGTGCCTGGGGTGGTTAGAGCCTTCAAGCAGGTCCATTTACAGCCCCAGAGGTGGTGTTAATTGTCTTAATCTTCTCGAGTCTCTGCTCTGTACTCTTTAATCTGCCTCATCTGTTGGCCTAGTCTGTTGCCTGCTTCCTACTTTGGACCAGCCTTACTTTCTTGTGTCTGTGAGCCTCTTGTGTTATGTAAATTGAATGGGATCACACTTTCTTTTCTTTGTTTTTTTCGGTTTCACTGTGTATTAGCCCAGCTGTCCTGAAACTCGCTTTGTAGACCAGGCTGGCCTGCAACTCAAACTCACAGGGATCTACCTGCCTCTGCCTCCCGAGTGCTGGGACTAAAGGTGTGCACCACCACCCCACCACCCAGCCTGTGGTTTCCAATTATCTTCTTGGACTGCTTTCTAAGTGGGGTCATGTAGAGAGCCGCGGTGGGTGTGTGACCAGCTGTGAGATGGAAACACTTGGCACTTTTATTAATGTTTTCCAGCCTCAGTGTTTGTACTGTGATATGCTCTGCAGGGACAGACCATCCTGTCACAGCTTTGCAGTGGGAGAGGTTCATCCTCACAAAGGGGTTCCCAGATAACATCAGAGAGCAGGGGGGAGGGGGAGGGGCCTGAGCTACTCAGCCTATTTACAAGCTAGACGACCTGAGCTGGATGGATCAACAAAACCCAAGGCAAACGCCTGAGGCAACCGTATGCATCTGTAGTCCCAGCACTCCTATAGGGAGACTGGAGTTGGAGACAGGAAAATACCCTGAAACTTAGGTCCAGTTAGCCTGGAATATGCTTCACCCAGACAGTAGGAGAGACCCTGCTTCAACAGGGTGGAAGGAGAGAAAAATTCCTGAAAGCTGTTCTCAGACTTCCACTACACACACACACACACACACACACACACACACACACACACACACACACACACACACACACACACCAAACAGATGCAGGGGTGCAGGGGATGGGGGTGGTGAGGGGGTGGGGGAGCACTGGAGGGGGAGAGTTAAAAACAAAACATGCACTTAAAAAATAATAAAAGATCACTGTTGATGCAGCTTAGCGTGAGACTGCTTGCCCAGTATAGTATGCTCAAGGCTCTGGGTTCAATCTCAGCTCTATTGAAAAATAAAATCAAACACAAAATTGTAACAAGTACTGTTGACAGACACCACTTTCCTGGTCTGGGAGGAGCTCAGTGTCAGGCTAGGATGGATTATTATGGGCTTTTGCTCACTGCCACCCAAAGAGCAACTCTTTGGTCTGCTTGTCTCCCTCGTGCTGTGGGTATTCTCTGCTCTGTGGTGAGTGCTTCGGTGTGCCCGCTGGGTTAGAATCGTGTCTGCCAGGGAGCTGGGCACGGTATGTCCACCTCAGGGAGGCTGGGGCAGGAAGATGAAGAGTCAGGCTCACCCTGTCTCAAATCATCCCCACTCCCAAGCATGCTTGCCAGGTTTTCCCAAGAAGTCTACTGTATTTCTTTCTTTGTTTGTTTTTACTGTTTCTTTTTTCTAATGAATGTGTATCTTACGGGAAATGCAGAAGAGACCTAAGTAAGCTCATTCTCCACCAAACTTTCCCTGCTGGTTTTAGCAGCCCCCTGTGATTCCTGCCACAGGAGATTGACTACCCCTGTGATGGTTGCCAGACAAATGGTCCAGTTTGTAAAATTTGACACTGTAGCAGGAACAACGATTTCTCAGGTCACTGGTGTATTTGTGAATCTTAAGTAAGATATGAAGGGACAAGGTGTTTTGGTCGGGCTTGAAAAAAGCGGGGGAGGGGGGGTGGAAGTGGAGTGCTTCCCTAGCAAACATAGTTGAGGCCTGAGTTTGATCCCCAGCACTCTTCAAAACCAAACCAAACCAAAAACCGAACAGTCAAAAAGCAGAACAAAACATCCCCACCCCCAAACCAAACAAGAGGAGCCTGGCCTCTATGTAGCTCTGTAGTCTTTGTTATGTCTGGGTTGGTGTGGACTTATCAAGGGGCCACATAGCAGTGATTTGGGAGGTGGTTTTTCCTAGTGATATTTGAAGAGCAAAGGTGATGTTCTATTCTGCATTCAACATAGAACCTGTCTAACATACTATCCAGAATCCACAGTTTTTGTCTCAGTGACTCCTGTAGAATTTGTCACAGTATGATATTTTATTATTTGGGGGGCGGTGCAGGATCTTGCTTTTGTAGCCCACTGGGGCCTAACTCAACCCAATCCTTTTGGACACTGACTGGTATTACAGCTTGTGCCCGACCACCCCGCTCTAGAGTTACTTTTATTTTGTTGTTTTTTGAGGTGGACTCTCACTACATAGCCCCAGCTGACCCAATCCTGCTTCAGAAGCCTCCCATGTGTTGAAATTACAGGCAGGCTGTAAATTTATATTCTCTAAAATTTTTAAATTACATTTATGTATTTTGCGTGTACATACACATGAAGGTGGGGGACCACTTGTAGGAGGTGGTTTACTTCTTTTACCACCCGGGTCCCAGAGGTTGGGGCAGCCCTCCCCTCCCACTTCTCTAACCTGGCACCACATCCAGCCAGGTGAAGAAGTTCCTTCCCACCGTCGGCATCTTCTTTTCAAGCTGTATTTCAAGGCTGCTTCCTACGGAGATGCTCAGGGGCTGCTGCTCACTTCACTAGTGAGTCCAGATGTCTGCATTGTTTCATCTTCATTCATCACCTGTATCTTCTTTAAATGAAAGCACCTATCATCAGCTATTTAGTTCTTTTAGACCAAAGGGTAATGAATTAACATCCACAGATGAAATCCAACCTGACACAGCTGTGCTCATTCGTTCGCACAATCGGGGTATCTTTGCGATATGAGGGACCTACTCCTAACAGATGGAGGCTGTCCTGGCCTGCAGTTACAAGAGTGGCTCTTTACAGGGTTAGCAGACCCTGGTCGTGGATTATGTAAGGAGAGCAGAGTGATTTCCAAGTTTGCCTCTTCACTTTGTTATTCCTGGCTGGTTTCTCTCGTCCTATGATGTCGAATCATTTACAGTGAACTTACAGATTTAAGACCGCTCACTCTTCTCCATTCTGTTTGCAAATGCTACCCTACTGATACTCAGATTTCTCATCTTTAGCCAGTTGATGCTTCTTCTAAAATTGGTTACTGAATCCTTTGGACAAGTTGGGACGTGGCAAGATGTTCCAGGTCGGCTCTATCCACTTCCTGCCTCAGACATAGAGCCAGGTATTTCTAGAAGGAGTGAACTGGTGTTTAGAAACCTCCATGCAAATACTAAAGTGCACGTGAAAAGTACACAGGGTACCATACAGTACCAGGGGTGTTAGAGGTGGGATAAGAGATACCCCTCGTAGCTTAAAGACATCTAACAAACATCCTTGCTCTAAAAGACCCTTTTTAGTGTACTCTTTTTGAGAGAGGGTCTCACTGTGTAGCCCTGGTTAGCCTAGCCTGGAACTTGCTTTATAGACCAAGCTGGCCTCAAACTCAGGAATCAGCCTGCTTCTGTCTCCTAGGAATGCTTAGATTAAAAGTGTGCAGCACCCTGTAGGGCTTCAATATACTCTTGGTTTTTTGAGACAGGGTTTCTCTGTGTAGCCTTGGAGCTTGTCCTGGAACTCACTCTGTAGACCAGGCTGGCCTGGATCTCACAGAGAACTACCTGCCTCTGCCTTTTTTTTTTTTTTTTTTTTTTTTTTTTTTTTTGGTTTTTCGAGACAAGGTTTCTCTGTATTGTTTTGGAGGCTGTCCTGGAACTCACTCTGTAGACCAGGCTGGCCTCGAACTCACAGAGATCCGCCTGCCTTTGCCTCTTGAGTGCTGGGATTAAAGATGTGTGCCGCCACCACCTGGCCTTTCAATAGACTCTCAATGCTGAGTCATTTTCTCTGTTTACTTAATAATTGCAATTGTACGTGGCAATTGTTTTGTAGATAAAGTCTCTTTCATACTTATATTTTATTCTTTCAGTTAAAAAAACTCACCCTTCAATCCCAGCATTCAGGAGGCAGAGGCAGGTGGATCTCTGTGATTTTGAGGCCAGCTTGGTCTACAGATTGAATTCCAGAACAGTCAGGGATACATGGAGAAACCATGTCTTTGAAAACCAAAAAAGAAAATACTTCTGCCACTGGATAGCATTTCAGCCGTTACCAGATGTGGTTGGAGAGATGGTCAGCTGTGGAGAGAGCAAACTGCTCATGCAGAGGCCCCAGGTTTGGTCCAGAGACTCTGAGCACCTGTGACTTCACCTCCAAGAGGTCCTGCGCCCTCTTCTGGATGCCATAGGCATCTGCAGTCAGATGCACATACCTACGTAGTCACATACATATGCATGTAATTAAAAACATAAATATAAAGAAAAAAAGCTCACTGTAGCAGGGCGGTGGTGGCGCACGCCTTCAATCCCAGCACTCGGGAGGCAGAGGCAGGCGGATCTCTGTGAGTTCGAGGCCGGGCTGGACCGACAGCCTCCAAAACAATACAGAGAAACCCTGTCTCGTAAAAGCCAGAAAAAAAAAAGCTTACTGTAGGGGTTTCGCTTATTTCTCATAGAATGCCCACCTGATTTTGAGAGGGCACAAACAGAGAATGAGAGTAGACCTAGTGCCGTGCCTCATCTTCTCATTCCTGACATCACCACACTGATTACAAACATCTGCCAACTTATGAGAGCATCAGGTCATGGATCAGATGGATATTTAGGTCTTAATAAGATTGAAGCTACAGCTCAGGGACAGGTTCAACGCTGAGGCTGCAGGACATACTCCATAGCTTCGCAGGTTGGATAAGGTGGTAGGCACACACACAGAGGAGTGCCCAGTACACAGTGAAGACTGGGTGAGGTGGTAAGGGTGCGGAGGGTAGTGCCCGGCACACAGGCTTTGTCAAGGTGAACTCTGTCAACGGAGGCAGTCCTGGGTCATCAGGACCTCACTGGCTCGTTTTGAAATAGGCTGTCACTAAGTAGCTCTGGTTGTCTTGGAATTTACAATGTAGATCAGGCTGGCCTCAAATTGACCTGCCTCTGCCTCCAGAGTGTGGGATTAAAAGTGTGCACCACCATGCCAGGTCCATGAATTTTACTTCTACACTGGATGTTAAGCATATGTATTTTGGTTTTTAAATTCTTATTATATAATTGTGGGTGCATATGTGTGTGTGTGTATAATTTACTTTTTCCATTTTCATGTGTGTATGTAGTGTGCATGTGTGTGTATACGTGTTTGCATGTTTCTGGGCACATGTATGTGCGAGTGAGTGTGCATATGTGCACCTGCACATATGGGGTTCTGAAGTTGGTCTCAGGAACTCCTCCGTGGTTTTCCACTGTAGTCTTTTTTGTTTGTTTGTTTGTTGTTGTTGTTGTTTTTTTTTGAGATAGGGTTTCTCTGTATTGCTTTGGAGACTGTCCTGGAACCCCCTCTGTAAAACAGGCTGGCCTCCAACTCACAGAGATCCACCTGCCTCTGCCTCTTGAGTGCTGGGATAAAGGCGTGCGCCACCAACGCCCGGCTCCACTTAGTCGTTAAGGCAAGGCCTCTTAATCAAACCCAGAGCCTGCCAATATGGAGGGACCTCTTGTCTCTACTCTTAAAGGCTGAATTACAGGCAGACTGCCGCTGCTGACCCTGGGATCTAGAGCTCCAAACTCTGGTGCTGGCGCTTGAATCACTGATCCATCTCTGCAGCCCCCATTTTATGTCTTTTTTTTTCAGGGTGGGTTTCATGTAGCCCAGGCTGGCCGCTTGCTGTGTAGGTAACAATGACCTTAAACTTCTGACCCTCTGACCTTCACCTCCTGCATGTCTGGGTTATAGGCCTCACTGCCCGGCTTCTGTGGTGCTGGAGATCAAACCCAGGGCTTCTGTGCAAGCACTCTAGTACCAAGTTCCATCCCAACCAGCCGTTACTTTAATTTTCATTTTTTTATTACTAGGACTCAAACACAGGTCCTCCCCCATGACAGAGGAGTGCTCTACCGCCTTCTCTGATATGTTTAGTCCTTTTTGTTTAAGTCTGGGTGGCCAGTTTTCTTGGATTTATATTCTAAAGTACCCTGGCTATTAAAGTTCGATTTTGATCAGTATGACTCTGAGACCCTGCCTTGAATGTGAAGTCGGCCTTCAGTCTACGTGTGTGTGAATACCTGATATTGTCTATTTACACTTCTCCCTGGGCATAGTATGTAATGAAATAAACACAAAGGCCTGTCTTCTTGGACATCTTTGGGTAACAAGAGCAATCATTGTATTGTGTGCTTCTGTTGTCTTCCGTGGTGTAGTTTTGATAAGCCAATCATTGGTGGCTGTTCATTTCTTTTGCTTATTATGGTAGTTTTTCTTTTCCCTCCCAATTCTTCTCAAAGTTAGGGCTACACAGCCTTTTAAAAACAAACAAAGCAGAGGTCTGAGCTGGAAATGGAACTTTGAACCTGGTCTCCTGGTTCATGTCTGTGGACTTCTCTGTGACGGGGAGTATGTGAGCAGTTTCGGAGACTGTATGTTTTTATAGGGCTCTGCCAACGAAAATACTTTAGAATTACATTAGCAACTCAAGGTATTTTGGCCTCGCCGAGAGGACACATGATAGTTTTCCAGTTATATGAACAAGGGCTTTTGTTTCATGCTGGAGTTTTTTTTTTTTTTTACAGGCTTTGAGAACAATAGGCTTCTATCACTGCTTCCCAGAGGTCTTTGGGATGCTAATAGGTAGACGACCAACAGTTTGGCTTCATCTGGAGAGGACTCTCAGGCCTTTGACATGCCACTGTGGATTTCTTCCAGGGAGAAGATCATGCAGGGTCCCTCTGCTCACTTGACCAAGGCTTTCCTTGTGTTTGTAATCTTAGCCTTCTCCATGAGTCCCTCTACCTCCCCGCCTCACCTATGGCACCCCGATGCAAATTCTTCAGCACATTTCATTGTTGCCAAACACGTATCTCCTTCATCCAAAACATACTTGTCTCCTGGATTTGAAACTTGCTGAAGACGCCAGGGAGTGGATCTATTATTCCATATCTATAACATTCTTAGCCCCAGGCACATAGAAGGCCCTTGCTTGGTGAATGAAGGAACCATAGAAGGTACCCGCTAACCCCCAAGTAGCACCTAATGGGAACTGTCTCCCACAAGAGCCATTTCAGGGTGAGAACCATAGATGGGTTTGTCGGCTGTTCTACTCTTGACACTTCATTTTCAAATACAAATGACTGGAGTGCCAGAGGCCTTTGTCGGTTTTTAGTTCAGGTACTAGGCACATCCAGCAGGAAGCGGTCAGTTATTTAAAGATGAAGCACCGTGCTTGAAATAGCTTGTGTCAGCGGTACGCCACCGTGAGCCAGCCAGGATTAGAACCTTCATTTCCTGATACCTGTTCCGGGGCCGTTACCCAGTCGGCAGCCTGCACCCCCTTCCAATGCTGTAGTTACATCAATGGGAACCAGTGTTTCCGACTGTGGGGAGGGGAGAAATCAGACTCTCCTTTGTACACTAATTAGCGCAGGCAGAACAAAAGGCCCAGCTTGGTTTTCGAGTTCAAGTTTGGCTCATATGCAGTTCTCAGTGAAGATTATGATCTCGGATAAATTGAAAACAAATGTTAAAGAAGTCATAATGAGGTAGGACGGGAATTCAGGATTCTTGTTTTTAAATAACACTGAGTAAACAGACTTCTCTAAGGCAGATATTCGTGTCCCCTCCTCCACCTCCACTGTCCATTTCTGAGCCTTTGGGTTCAATTTTCATCCTGGTCATTCAGTCTTCCTGAACCCGGAGAGGTGTGCTGGTCTCCCGTCAGTGTGCATAAGTCCCGTTCACCAAGCCATTCGTTCTTTGGAACTGGGAAAATAGTACACAGAAGAGTTGGGTCAAATCCACCAAGTCAAAGTGAATCGCACATTTGGCAAAATGCCCCTTGCCTCAGGAATGACCGACACAGCCTGCTGCCCTGGCGTGGCTTCCTTTTCCTCTAGTCTGCTGCAGGCGAGCACCCGGCAGGGAGCACACAGAAACCCCCTGTGTTCTTTCTTCTCCTCCAGGCGGAGTTCCTGAGTACATTCTTGACCAGATGGGGGGAGCTGGGGGCCCAGCAAGCCACTGCACTCAATGGGACTCTGTATGTATATGCCAAATGGAGTCTACAGGCATCTTTACGAGCCCAGTGACCGTGCTGGCAGATGTAAAGAAATTCAGAAGGCCTGTGTGTGTGTGGAGTCTTGATTCCTACAAAGTTTCCATGAGTACATTCATGGGCTCTGTATATGGAAATTCGTTTCCTCTACTGACCCCCACCCCCATCTCTGGGGGCCCAGAGACAGGGTCTCCTGTAGCCCAGGTTGGCCTTGAACTCCCTATGTAGTAGCACAGGATGATCTTGATTCCTGGTTGTGTGCACCACCATCTCAGGTTTATGCACTGCTGGGAATTGCACCCAGGGCCTCATGCATGTGAGGAGAGCACTCTACCTACTGAGCCACACCCCAGCCTATCCCATTTACTCTTTACTGTATCCATATTGCCACATTAGTCTGTGTACCCACGTAGTTTTCAACAGCCTTCAGCAGACTTTGGTAATGTCTAGAGAGATTTGGGCTGGTTAAGTCTTGAGTAGGGGACATGTTGCCAGCATCCAGCTAGGAGAGAGGCCAAGGATGCTTAGGCTAAGCGATCATCAAGACAGAAGGGGAAGAAACCTCTTAACAAGAAGCTAATGAGGGAGGTCATGAGAAACCTATTAGAACCTGCGCTTCCCTCTCAGACATGTGTATGTGTGCTCTCTGTGTGTGTGATGCAGGTGTACGTGTGTGTGTGTGTGTGTGTGTGTGTAGAGGCCAGAGGTTGACGTCGGGTATCTCTCTTAGTCTCTCCCTATCTTATTGTTGCATGGATTTGCAAGCTGGGAATCCAAACTCAAGTCCTTATGTCTGTATAGCAAACACATCACCAGCTAAGCCATTTTGTAGCCCTAGCCTGAGCACTTTTCTGCAGTGATAACACTTTCATTCTCTGTTCTGTGGTGCAGAGGAGTATTGTATGTATGTATGTATGTATGTATACACACAACATATATGTATATGTATATACACACATACATACACACACACACACACACACGGTTTTTGTTTTTCCAGAAGGATTTCTGTGTGTAACAAACAGCCCAGACTGGCTTCGAACTCACAGAGAGTTGTCAGCCTCTGCCTCCCGAGGGCTGAGATTAAAGTTGTATGCCATCACCTCCCAGCAAGGAGCATTATATTCATCATTTCATTTAACCCTCAGAACGACCCTGCGGTGGGGACCAAGATGAGGTCAAGGCTCAGAGAAGCCAGTATTCCTTCCTGAAGTCAAACACCAATTTAGGAGAAGGGACAGGCTTCATTCAGATTCAGGCCTCTCTTATCCAGCCCCTACTATGTGGCATCGTTTCCCATGGTAGCTTGCGGGAACCTGCACAGTGCGGCCTACACAGGAAAGATGCTGAACTGGAGACAGTAGGTTGTCACACTCTAAGGCTCTGTTATTGATGTGGTTGTTTGTGTCTGCGCTTTGGAGGCCTCAGGCATGAGAACTCACACGCAGGGTGACTCTGGTGGGTTTGTGACACTTGCTGAGGATGTCTCTGGACCTGCTGCTGAGGAGTAGCTGCTGAGGAAGTAGCTGAGGCAGGGGCAGTGTGCCTTCAGGTGACTGAGGGAACGCTGGGCAGAATGCAGAGACCTTTGTTTACCCCTCTTGAGTCGTTCCACTCTGTTCCAGGGGGGTGAGGGAGAGCTTGGGCCTAGTGAAAGGTGAGGGGCAATTAGCATAATTGCTAATGATGTCACTTGTGAAGAGAGGGAGCATGAATTTTAGAAATGACATTTGGAATGGTAAGGGTCCTGGAAACTTAGAATGCTTGGCCCGATGACAGAAAAAAATCACTCTGCAGCAAGGGGACAAGGAGGCTAGGTGCTAGGGTGCTTCACTGACGATGGGGAGTCAGCCTTGGGTGTGCAGTGGGGCTGGGGGGCAGAAGGCAGACGGGGCCAGTGGGAGCAGGGTTCACGGCCCTTTACATCCACCTGGAGACCCCTCAGCATCTACCTGGACACCCCACTTCTGCAGCCTATAACACAACTCGTGTTCTTACGGCTGCAGACAAACCCAAGGGAACTGGCAATGAATGGACTTTGGATGAGTGGCCCAGTACTCTTTGAGCAGCCAAATCCTGTAACAAGCCCCGAGGATAAACTTCTATCCTTAGGATCGATGTAGGCATCCTCCGTTCCTACATCTATCCTAAGGAAAATCCCTGTTCTTGGATTATGAAACTCTATGTGACATAGGTTTGAGAGGCTTCCTGTCACCTTTCCAAAAGGAGAATTCCAGTCACCTGCCCTGCTTTAAGAAAATGAAAACAATTCTAGCCAGATGGTGGTGATCAACACCTTTAATCCCAGCACTGGGGAGGCAGAGGCAGGTGGATCTCTGTGAGTCTGAGGCCAGCCTGGTCTATATAGAGACAGTTCCAGGACAGCCAAAGTTACACAGAGATGCATTAGTGGTGAGGAGTGCTTGCTGCTCTTCCAGAGGATCCAGATTCAGTTCCTAGCTCGACTCAGACAGCTCACAATCACCTGTGACTCTCGTTGCAGGGCTTGTGAACCCTCTTCATGCCTCCGAGGGCACCTGCATGCAGGTGTTTCACATACAGACAGGCAGACAGACACACATACCCATTTAAAAAACGTCAAGTCTTTAAAAGTCCATTTTTTCTATTCAAAAGTCTAAAATTAGTATATAGGAAAAGGAGCATTTTTAGTATATAGCTCTGTGATTTATAAAACATAGATTCATGTCGCTACCACTGTAATTTCAAACACTTGTACCCACCGCTCACTAACCCTAACCTAAATACTTGTTGACTACACTGGAAGGCACAAAGATCAACTCCAGGCTCCTGAAAGTGTCCCCTGTTCTGCTCTGAAGTCCCACCCAGCAGGGTGACAGCCACTCTTTCAAAAAGACAAATCTAGAGTGATAGCCCAGCGTTAAGAGCACTGACTACTCTTCCAGAAATCCTGGCTCGATTCCCAGCACCTACCCGGTAGCACTTAATGGTCAGTAGCTCCAGTTCCAGAGTATCCAGTGCCCTCTTCTGGCCTCTGGGAGTACTGCACACATGTGGTGCACAGGCAAACAAGCAGACATCAAAAAAGCTACCCAGCGCTGGCCCAGTCGTCCATCCTCTCTACCTCTCTGCCAGGCTCAGCCCAGCATGTTTACCCGCAGGCTTGGCTCAGATTCATGTTAGAAAGGCTTCCCTTAACTCGGCGCTTTGGAATTGTGTCTTATAGGAAGAAATAGATGGAATGATTGCTGCCCCTAGTGATCATCCTAAGGCTTCAGAGTGCCTGAGGGCAAACATCGATGAAAAAAAAAAGCATGGGACCCAGATGTGCACACCCATTATCTCAGCACCTGATAGTCGGAGGCAGGAGGATTACCACAAGTCCCAGGCTAGAGATTGGTTGCACAGGGAGACCCTGTCTCAAAGACCAAGCAAAAACAAGAATCAGTCTTGACCATGGATCTAAGCCATTCATTTATTTGCTCACTTCCTTACTGTGTGTGTGGTATGTGCCGGGGTGCACACGTGGAGGCCAACACTGAGATATCTCTTTCAATTGTTTTTTTGTTATAATCTATTATTATGGGGGCATGCGTGCCACAAGACACGTGTAGACGTCAGAGGACAGTTCTGCGGAGTCGGTTCTCTCCTTCCACGCTTACAAGATTCGCAGGGATTGAACTCACCAGACTTGTGCTACAAGTGCCTTTTCTTGCTGAGCCCTCGTGCCTGCCCATTACCTTGTTTTCTGAAGCAGGGTCTCTCAGGAGCCTGGAGTTTGACTGGACAAGCTGGCGTCAGCAAGCTCCAGGGCTCCACCTGCCTCCACCTCTCCAGCGGGGGTTTACAGGCATGTGCTTCCGTGCCCTGCTCTTTTGAGTCCTGGGGATCCAAACTCAGGCCCTCATGCTAGGGTGGCAGGCACTTCACTGACTGAGCTGTGTCCCCAGCCAGCCCCAGATGAGTGAGGCGACTGCAGCCTCCATGATAATTTTGCTCATCCTAATTTTCTGGGGGATTTTTCAGACCTCCTGGTGCTTCGGAGCCTTGCATGAACTAGGATATTTCTTAAGGAAAATAAAGTCTGTAAAATGTAATCTGGAAGCCTGACATATGGCTTACCACCGTAATTACAGCACTTGGGATACTGAGGCAGGTGGATTGTTGTAAGTTCAAGGACAGCTTGGGTTATATAGCGAGTTCCAGACCAGCCTAGCCTAGCGAAATATGACATGTCTCAAACAAACCTGTTAACAACAGCAAAAATGCTCCAAATAAAATAAAATGTGGGTGTTTGGTTCAGTCCTTGTAGGAAGGGATCGAAAATCAGTGTTAGTATTCAGGCATCTGTACTGACCTGTCCTTGGGGTTCTGACAGGATACACCCTCAGCTGCAGCCATTAAGAGCACCACCTGTGCACATTTACTATGTTCCCTTTTAAAAGGATCCTGCCCACCTCCCATCCTTCTCTCTTTCTTTCTCTACCTCTCTCTGTCTGTTCCCCTCCCCCCCTCTCTCCCCTCTTTCCTTTCTCCTCTCTCCTGCTACTCCTGTCTCTGGAGACTGGCCTCCCCGCTTCCCTTGCCCCGTTTATGATCCCTTCCCCTCCCCCCAAAAAGCCCTCTGCTTGAACCCTGTCACATGGCGTCTTTCTCTCACGAGCCACTTTTCTTAAATTATAACAGTCAGCTCATGGGCTACAGTTCTCTTTAAGGTGTGGAGAGTGGGATCTGGGCTGTGAGTGAGGAGAGATGCATTGGAATGTGCGGGGCTGCTTTCCAGATCCCAGAGTTTACCTGGCTGGCTTTTCCTGTCTCCTGGGGTGGGCATGAATGCCCAAGAGGAAAGGGAAGATGGTGTGGGGTGTCATGCTCTGTCTAGAGGAAGGCCACAGGTCAGAGAAGCAGTTTCCACCTGTACATGTATATGTGTATGTATGTATGTATGTATGTATGTGTGTGTATGTGTATGTGTATGTGTGTATGTACATGTATAAGTACTTTATACATACTCAGCCCATGGGAAGAGGATGTGATTGTCCATACACACTGTCCATACAGGCTTGGCTTTCATTTACTTGCAACAGGGTCTGTACCATCTAAGCCAGATGACAGAGCTAGATGTAGCTGTGTCTTGAGAGGTGGAACTCAAAGATTCCTGTCCAGCTGGAGTCAAGCGATAGCCTGGCTACTGAGGGGGAAAAACTGACAATCTAGGTAGGCCTGGCATGGCAAGCTAGGTATAAGGCTACGGGCCTGGCTGACTGCCCTTAGAAAACAGGGTTGGAGACCCATGCCCTATGAGGTCCCCCTAAGGCTGAGAATTAATATTGCACCACCCCCAAGTACAAATGGCTAAATCCTGTTCTCAGAATCTCTGGGTTGTGGAGCCTGGGCGTGTATTAGCCGAAATATCTTGTGTTAGTCCAGAGCTGGGATAGAGGAGAGAGAGAGAGAGGGAGGGAGGGAGGGAGGGAGGGAGGGAGGGAGGGAGGGAGGGAGAGGGAGGGAAGGAGGGAGGGAGGGAGAGAGAGAGAGAGGGAGAGAGGGGGAGAGGGGGAGAGGGGGAGAGGGGAGAGAGAGAGAGAGGAAGAAGAAGGAGGAGGAGGAGGAGGAGGAGGTCAGAAGGGATATCAGATAACCTGGAGCTGGAGTCACAGGCATTTGTGAGCTGCCTGATGCGGGTGCTGGGAATCAAACTCAGGTCCTCCACACGAACAATGTGTGCTAGGACTGGAGGCATGGCTCTGCAGTTAGAGCACTGACTGCTTTTCCAGAGGACTTGGGTCCAATTCCTTGTATCTACATAGCAGCTCTCAGCTGTCTGCAACTCCACTTCCAGGGGACCTGGGCGTCCTCACACAAATAGACATACGTGCAGGCAAAACACCAATATACATAAAATAAATAAAATTTACAATATCTGAAATTAAAAAAACCAGTATGTGCTCTTAACCGTTGAGCCATCTCTCAAGCCCCTCTTTATTTTTCTAACTGAACAGAATCATTAGAGGTGTGTGTGTGTGTGTGTGTGTGTGTGTGTGTGTGTGTGTGTGTGTGTGTGTGTGTGTAACCTTTCTGTGCTCTTTTGTCCCAAGGGGAGAATCTCTGGGTTCTCTTTTAGGACTGATTTGGGGTCTGTTGCTCTTTCCCTCTTGGAGTAGATTATTTCTGGTGTTGATGCTCTTCACTTTGATCTGATTGTTTTAGGAATGATACCAGAGTCTTGACATTTCTAGGTGTTTGATTCTGGTTTATCTTTGAGTGTTTCTATGCAACCAGAGTTTCCTGAGTTAATGCTTTTAGCGAGTGGAGAGTAGGACTTTTTTTGTTTTTTCATTTTCTTTTGCCACCAAACCCTGGGCATCAAAATTGTTCATCCAGGGGCTGGGGGATAGCTCAGACCATAAAGAATACTTGTTGGTGCACATCTTTAATCCAAGCATTGTGGAGATGGAGGTAGATGGGTTTCTGTGAGTTCGAGGCCAGCATGGTTTAAAGTGTGAGTTCCAGAATAGCCAGGGTTACACAGTGAAATCCTGCGTCGTCATCCCCCACCCCCAAGCACGCACTCGCGCACAGAAGAGCACTTGTGGCTCGAAGCAAACCCCCATTCAGGGGGGTGCATGGTGAGGGGCGGGTCCTCAGGGCTCCATGACCAAATCTCCAGGTTGGTGTCTCATAAAATCAGGTGAAAGCAACTGAAGAAAACACACCGTGTCAACCTCAACCTCTGGCCTCCACATGTATGTGCGTATGTGGGCACACACATACACACACAGAACTCTTCACCTACTCAGTTTCCCATAAAGGGTGCCTTGGATTGAACCTGGCGGAAACCAGACTCCAGCAGCCCTGGGGCATGCTCCGAGAACCACTAAGATAAACACGAAATGCACTCTCTCCAGATTCTAAGAAAGAAAAGTCCTCAAAGGTCAGAGGGTCCAGTGGCTCTCAACCCGGGATTGCACATTAGAATCATCTGGGGAGCTTTTCAGAAATGCTCATGCCCAGCCCCCACCCCAGAGATCCGTGGTTCAGCTGGGCAGGGGTGGGGCTCAAGCTTCGCTGGAATTTTCTAAAAGCTCCCCAGGGGTTTCTGATATGCAGCCAAGTTTGCGAGGCACTGCCTATAGTCTAGAGATCCTCCCGGGATATTTGAACTACAGGATTAAAAAGATCCCTGCCTGGCAGCCTTGACTTGGGCTGACGGTGGAATTGGCAGTCATTAGGCCCAGATTCTCTAAAGCCCCTCCATTGTCCAGCAAGCCTTCGTCTCTTGTCATCCCTCCTGGCCCGGTCCCAGAAGCATGTTCCGAACAGGGTGCCAGGCCCCTGGAACTGTAGTTAAAGATGGTTGTGAGCCATCATGTGGGAGCTGGGAATTGAACTCCGGGGTCCCCTGGAAGAGCAGCCAGTGCTCTTAACCTCTTCAGCACCGTTCACTACTCTTAATCCTGTGTAAGCCAGGGCATCAAAGAAATTCATTTCTTTTTTGCCACTGACCTTGTGTCCATCTCCACTGTTAGGTCTAGTGACCCCCACCGGCCCCTCCATTGGAATGACAAAATAGGTTCTGTAGTGACTCCTTGGCTCTGCAGATATGTGCCCTGCTGATGGATAGGCTCTTAAATTGAGCCTCTATTTCATAATTTATTTTCTGGGTCAGGAAAATCCTGAAGCATTTTCACATTCACTGGAGGCTACCTACAGGGAGAGTTATAAATACTTTGCTACGCCTAACTGCCGATCATTTCCTTCATAATGCCAAATGTTTAGCTTATATGTCTAATACCATATAAGAGTCCCCAGGCTTCCTTTACTCTGCCAAGCAGTTCTGGAGAAGCTGGGGCTGTTGGTTTGTGTTTATGATGGCTTGTGGCCCTAGTCAGTTCATAAATCTATAAATGGAGCTTATTCTGGGTTATAGTCTTGATGGTCACTTGATTTAGGTAATATTTATTCCTTCCAATTTGGGCTCCTTAGGGCTACCTGTGTGTGTGTGTGTGTGTGTGTGTGTGTGTGTGTGTGTGCGCGTGCGCGCGCGTGCGCGCGCATGTATATTTGCGTGTATGTTTGTGTAGTTAACCGTCGCAATCACAATTGGACAATGGAACAAGTTTTTAGAGTTTGTTGTGGAACTGGAGGGATGGTTCAGTGGTTGATAGTGTATACTGCTCTTGAAGAAAACCTGAGCACAGGGGATCTGACTCTCATGCTTCAAACCTGCACACAGGCATACACATCTACATGTAATCAAAAATAAAATGAACCTTTAGAAAAAAAAAACCTTGTTTGTGAGGCAATGGTAACAGTGAATTCTTTTCATACCTATTAAACTGTCCTGTTGCCTCCAGGCTTAGTGGGGCTGTAACATCTGCCTCCTGAGCAATCTGCCCTTGAGGCCTCAGACTGGAGACAGTAATCTGATGGCAGGACTGGGCGCCAGAGCCCAGCACAGAGGACAGTAGCATTTGCTCCAGTGCTAAGCATGGTTGTTGAGAAGCTACGGTCTGGACCTGGCGTGTTCCACCTTAGGTGACCACTGCGATCTCACACATAGTCAGGCACTTTGGGATTTAGAGGTGGGAGGATGTGGTGGTGGTGGGGGTAGAGATGTTTCCTGGGAGGGCCTGGGCAGACGTAAGGGCTGCAGAATGATCATAGGCTGATGGGCACAGCAGGTACCCAGGGTTCTGCTCCATGCAGCCCATGTACTCCAGAACTTGGTGTACTGAGTAGAGTCGGTTCAGACGCCACTGTGGGGCATGGCTTCCGGAAGCTGAATGGGAATTGTGGTTCGAGTGAGATGCCTCTCATAGTCTTGGGCATCTGGATATCGGGTTCCTAGTTGGTGGTGATGTTTGCTGGAGGTGATATCACTGGGGGTGGGCGTTGAGGTCTCCTCCCACTTCCACACTGTCTGCTTCATTCTCACACTGAAAGATGTAAGCTCTCAGCTTCCTGTTGCCACGTCTCCTCCCGTGTCGTCATGATCTTTTGTTTCTCTGGAGCTCCAAGCCATCCTAGAATAGAAAATAACAGATACCAGGGGTGACAGGCCCGACCATGTGTTTTTTGGGAAGAATGTAGAAAACTTAGATTTCGGACTCGGAAAGCAATTACACGTTATGAACAGGGGTTTGTTTTGTGGGCCATCCTATTAGAAGGCTGGAAGACAGTAGTGCTGAGAACAATGTGGACTGTGGAGGCCCAGCTTAGGAGGTTTCTGGGGGGAACAGTATTAGCAACTGGTCTAGAGACCATTCTTGGGATACCTTAGCAAAGGATGTGGCTGCCTTTTACCCTTGACCTAAGAACTTGCTTTTAAAAGGAATGAATTAATGGATTAATTTGACAGAGGAGATTTCAAAGTAGCCTAATATTGACTCTGTCATGTGGTTATTAATAAATACGTGTACAGTGAAAAAGAGAAAATAGGGCAGAAAGAAGTACAAAATGTATCGTTT
Organism: Mesocricetus auratus; assembly: GCF_017639785.1. Lineage (NCBI taxonomy): Eukaryota > Metazoa > Chordata > Mammalia > Rodentia > Cricetidae > Mesocricetus > Mesocricetus auratus. The sequence goes on along the minus strand of NW_024429266.1, from coordinate 134,271,788 downwards.
GGAGGGAAAAAGACACCAACAACTTAACGTTGAAGCTAGGCCTGTGCTGAAGGAGGTAAGGAGGCACATTACAGTTTGCTCAGCACTGGGATAAAAGGAAGGGTGTCCTCAGGACAGTACCCCACTCAACTGAGCTTCCAACTTGTGAAAGAGTGGAATGTATTTTTATGCTCCTGAAAAGCAACTGCACTCAAGCTGTTGCTGGCTGATGTGGCTCAAGGAGCCCCGGCCATCTCAAGTGGGAGCTGAATTTGGCAGTGCCAATCACTTAGCTCTAGCATCTATAAGGATACAAGAGTTAAGGAATGATGGCAATTTCCTTCATGGTTTCAGGAAGCCACCAAGCCCAGGCTATGTATGGCAGGGAAGTCCCTGTGTGAAGGCCCTACGAGGGCAAGAGGCCTGACAGGTCATTGTATGAAGCTGTGGTTGTGTTGGAAGCCTCATGCTGTTGGAGATGCCAGAGCAGTGAGATATTCGTAAGAAGAGCTGCGCACAAGGGATAGAACCAGCCAAAGAGAGATGTGTCGGTTGCGGGCAGCAAAGCTGGAAGGGCAAAGCCACCGAAGCTGATTGACACTGGACATGGAGCTAGAGAGTTTGAGGTTTGCCTTGCTGGGTTCCAATCTTGCTTGGACCCAGTATTTCCTCTCTATGCCCCTGTCTTTCCCTTTTGGGATGGCAAACCTGACAACCTAGGTTTGAGCCTCCAGACATACGTGGTAGGAGAAGACTCACTCCTGCAAAGTTGTTCTCTGACCTTTACATTTATTCCTCTTCCTCATACACCAAATAAATAAACAAACAAACAAATAAATAAATGTAGAAAGAAAGACTTCAGCGATGGCCTGGCGGTTTAAGAGCACTTTAGAAGAAGACTGGGAACTGAATCACAACTACGAGCAACACACTTAGCCTCGGAGAGACAAACACTGGTGAATGGTTCTACTTATATGGGGACACTAAAACAGTTAAAGCTGGAGCACAATGTAGGAAGATGATTATGAGCGGGGGATTAAGGAGAGGAGGCTATGGGGAGATGTTAGTTAAAGGCTCTAAGTTTCGGTCATACAAGATGAGAAGTTGTGGACATCCGGGGCACAGTATTGCACTGGTAGTAAACAACATATTGTTAACTGCAAACATGTTAAGGGCTGGTAGGATGGCTCAGCAGCTCAGGCATGCTGTGCATGCCCAGTGCACTGAGTTCGATGTCTGGAGACCACTACAAAACCAGATGCAGGGAAATACATCTGCAATCCCAGTGTAAGGTTCCCACCTTACTGAGAGCCAGGGTCTATTGCCTGCAAGCTTGTAGGCCAGCCGGCCTAAGTAGCAGGGACAGGGGAGACCCCACGTACAAACAAGATGGAAGGAGAGAACCAAGCCGCCAAAAGCTGTCCTCTGGCCCCCAGACGTGACCCGTCTCCTTGGCACTCACACATGTGCGTGAGATGACAATTTTTTAGAACTGTGTTAAGAAGGTAAATATATTATTGTACCTTACAAGTAAAAAGCAAAGGAGCAGAGAGAGACCATTGGAGATTTTAGATATACTTATCCCCCCCCATTGTAGTGATAGTACCATGAGTGTTTATATACACATGTCCACAGACATTGATTGCATACATTAAACATATTTGGGTATGGCAGTTATTCCTCGGGGAAACAAACACGAGCAAATGCATGGGCAGATGCTAGCACATCGGGGTGAAGATAGCAAGGGGGGAACTGAAGAGAGGCCTGAGCGTTAAGAGCATGCGTGCACTGCTCTTGCAACAGGGCCTCAGTACCCACAAGACAGTACACTGCGGTAAACTGCAAGTCCAGTTCCAGGGGAGACAGCGCCCTCTTCTGGTCTCCATGGGCTGCTGCATACATACGCATGGTGCACTTAAACACATTCAGGCCCACATGCAAGCATATATATTGAATATATGATAGCAAGGGAGTTTGGCATGCAGGTCCAGTGACAGTCCCTGAGAGGACTTGTGAAGTCAGGGAGAAGGGACAGTCTGAAATGAAAGGGGTAGCACAAAGTCAGGGAACGGGGGCTGTATGTGCCTGAGTGCTATACGCTGCCTGCAAAGCTGGGTTTAGACACAACTGCGGGTTATCAACAGCTTGGAAGTAAAGTGGGCAGGAAGCCAGGCTTACCACCATCAAGGACAGAAAGTCGGATTGAGGACGTCCCGTCTGCTTCCTCCATTGATCTTAACCTCACCCATTAGGATCAGCCCCACCTTCCCAGTTCTTCATTTTTAGGAAATCTATGCTGGCTCCTTTGCTTTTTGCACCAACTGTAAGATTCCCCCACCAGTCCTGAAGGCCTTTCCTATCCAGCCTGCCCCTTCAGACCAGTCTCAGCCGCTACCCAGTACCTTCAACCAGCAGCCCCTCGTCCCACCCGCCCCACACTCAGCGTACACTGACTTCCTCTCTGGACCTCAGCTCTTGTTTGGCATCTTGCCCTTTGCATAACAAACGTTGGATTCCACAGCCTGATTAGCACCAGTTCTCCTATGGACATCCCAGTCTACACAGCTGGTCTTCTACTTAACCTTGTAACAAATATGTATCATTTATCTATAGGCGTTGGGAAAACAAGACAAAGCAGGTGGTGCTTGTCCCACAGGGAGGTCTTGGTTCCCTAACCAGGGTGGGAGAAAGACTCTGTGCTGTGGCTTTCTGTCCTCCGGGAGCATAGCGGTGCGTAGCTGCGTAGCTGTGCCACCAACACCACCCCTCTCGCTGAGTGGCAGACATAGCCAGCTCCCAGCCATGAGTGTCAAGGCCACTGGCCTGGATCCTAGAGTGTCAGGCTCTTCCCGAGAGGACTGGAATTTATAATTACAGAGTCATTAGCCTGGAATGCAAGGAGCCCCAAACCATCAATCAGGATGTTAGTTGGCGGTTTGGGTTTTGCTTGGGTGATAGTTAGACAATTAAACTAATTTTGAGTTTGAAAGATCAGAATTGGAAATTCTATTTGGAATCTGCCTCCCCCCCCCAACACACAATCAGTTTGGGGGAGGGAACAGGAACAGTGTCTCTCTTATGTGTATGTACATGAGATGTGAATGCATGCATATGTGTTCGTAGTTAGGAAAGGGGTTGGCATTGACGTCTTCCCCCATTCATTTCCCACCATTTATACGGAAGCAGGTCTTTCAAGAGCTTGCTAATTCGGCTATTCTAGCTAGCTACTTTGCTCTGGGGACCCCGGATTCCTCTTCCTTAACTCCGGGATTACAGGTAGCCTCACATTTACTCACGAGCCATCTTCCTAGTTGCCAGAATTGTTTTGTTGTTGTTGTTTTGTTTTAAACTTTTTATTAAGAATCTTAGTGGGGCGGTGATGGCACACACTTAATCCCAGCACTCGACAGGTAGAGGCAGGCGGATCTCTGTGAGTTCGAGGCCAGCCTGATCTACAGAGCAAGTTCCGGGACAACCAAGGCTACCCAGAGAAACCCTATCTCAAAAACCAGTAAATAAACAAATAAATATTTCACCGTATTTACATCATCCCTTCTCCTCCAGCTTTCTCCATGTCTCCCCCACCTAAATTCATGTTCCTTTATCCTTTGATTATTGTTGCACGCACACATTTGCAAATACAACCTGTTAAATTAATTTAGTAGTGCTCACTTGTGTTTGGCGTTGGGCTCATACCTGAAATAGAATAGTTCTTCCTCTCTCATCAGCCATTAACTCCTGTAGCTCTCCACCTAGGAGTGGAGCCTTGTGAGGAAATCCATGCCCCCCCATCTGTATTGGTGTGTCAACTTGTCCCTGTTCAGGTCTTTTAAATGACCATATGTTGGTGATCATGTGTATGTTTAACTTGCTAACTTGGTTCTTTCACAACATGGTCTCTGCTGGCTTGGCACACCTGCTGAGCAGGCCCCGGTGTGGTCTTATTCCTGAAATGGGTTGTGGTGGAAGGCTGCCTTCAGATGCACACTTGGGCCCTAAGCGAGTAGGACCAGGTGGACTGAACGGAGTGTTTCAGAGGAAGACAAGATTCCAAGGGCCCACAGCTGTCAACTCTATGGACCCGCATTGTCTGCCCAGGGAGTGGGTTTGTCTGTTCCTCCTCCCAATATGCAATGAGACGGAAGCTGCCCTCACTCTGTTGCACTGTCATAGGCTTGGGCAGATACAGTTTCCTTCATAGATTGACTTCATTCTCAGAAGTCCCAAGCCCAGCATTTTCTACAAAGTGAGTTGTCCTTGACTAGCGACTCGGCTTTTCATGCATATTCATGAAAAGAAAATTGAGTTGGGTGTGGTGGCTCACACCTTTAATCTGAGTACTTGGGAGGCAGAGGCAAGCCAGTCTTTGAGAGGTGGAGGCCAGCCTGTTCTACATAGTGAGTTCCATGACAGCCAGGGCTATGTGGAGAGACCCCATTTCTGAAAAATAAAAGGAAAAAAGAAAGAAAGAAAATTGAGCTATTGAAAATTTTGTTTTTCACTAGTTTTATTTTGTTTGTTTGCTTGGTTGGTTGGTGTTGTTGTTGTTGTTTGTTTGAGACATGTCTCAGTATGTACCTCTGGCTGGCCTGAAATTCACAGAGATCCCTTCTGTCTCCCAAATGCTGGGATTGGCCAGTGTGCACCCCCAAACTCTGCCTCCTGATTTCTTTGCTTTTTTCTAATGACTTTGGTGTTGTGGTACACACACTAGTCCTGGTACTTTTGGGAAAGAAGCAGGGAGATCAAGAGTTCAAGGCTAGCTTGAGGCCAGCCTGGGCTACAGGAGACCCTGTGTCAAACAGATTAAGGAGTAATTGACTGTGCCAAATCTTAGCTTGTTCCAGACTGCTGTGATTCCTAGAGTGTGTGTGGCAGCCTCTCTGCTACTGCAGAGATTATCGAATCAGGAAGGGAGAGTGTGCCCCCCCCCATCTCCCTCACTGGCGTGGCCTCTGTCTCCCGTACATCTTACTTCTGAATATCCAGAGACAGAAGAGTGACACCTGGAAACCCACCTAGTAGCAGCACCGTATAAGCTTGTTCTTCCCACCTGGCCAGGAAGCCAGTGAACAGCAGGCTTGGAGGTCCCTGCTGTGGCTGCTTCACTGGAGCCCCGGCAGGAAGAGGTCAGTTGACCCCAGAGCCGGAGACCCCCCTTGGAGTTTCCTGCCTAGGGACAGGATGAGTTCTGTGTCTATTTGCAGAGAAAATGGATGTTTAGGTTTTACTGCCATTGGAAGAAGGACTGTGTCAGAATGATGTTTGGGGGCGGGGCAGGAGGGGGGATGCCTGTGGTACAGCCTTAATCCCAGTAGACGCAGGTGGATCTCTGTGCCTCTGAGGCCAGCCTAGCCTATAGAGGGAGTTCACTACCAGAATTACATGGTGAGATCCTGTCTCCAAAAAACAAACAAACAAACAAAAAACCACAAAAGGCAGGCCATGAAGACCTGAGTTCCTGCTTACATAAAACCAGGCGCGCCTTTCATCTCTAATGCGCGCTGGGCGGAGTGCAGGACACATGCAGCATTTCTGGGGCTTGTTAGCCAGCCTGGCAGTAACTAGACAGTGTCGTGGTAATGGACGGTAACAGCTTTTCTTCCCGTGCTGGAGGTAGAGAGTAGAGGTCTTTCCATGCTGAGCTCACCGCTCCATGACCTTGGCCTCTGTTCCCCTACTGTTGTTTTTTTAATCTTTATTATTATTTTTTTTTCCTTTTTAAGACATGGTTTTGGGGGCTGGAGAGATGGCTCAGTGGTTAAGAGCACTGATTGTTCTTCCAGAGGTCCTGAGTTCAATTCCCAGCAACCACATAGTGGCTCACAACCACCTTGAATGAGATCTGGAACCTATAGACAGAAGGCTGTATACACTATATATATATATATATATATATATATATGGTTTTGTAGCTGTGGCTGGCCCAGAGCTCACTGTGTGGACCAGACTGGCCTCAAACTCACAGATGCCTGCCCGCCTCTGTCTCCTAAGTGATGGGTTTAAGGGTGTGCACCACCACATCCAGACTGCCACGGATCTTTATGTTTTTTATTTTATGTTTATTTGTGGGTATGTATATGCATGTGTGAGCATATGCCCCATGTGTGCTGAAGAGACCAGAAGAGGGTGTCGAATCACCTAGAGCTCAAGTTACAGGCAGTTAGTTATAAGCATGGCTGGCGGGAACTGGACTCTGGCCCTCCGCAAGGGCTGCAAGTGTTCTTAACCACGGAGCCCCATTTCTTGTCCCCAAACTCACTTGGCACACTCTCGTCTCGGGCCTCTCTGCTTGTTCCATCCGTCTCCTAGAACATTCTTCTTCATAACAGCATGCTCCCTCCTCCCTCTCCACTTGGTCTCCTTTGGTTTCTAGTCACTGTCCCGGTGACCTCCCTCCCGTGACCACACTTCTTAGAACTGTCCCCAACCCTCTTCATCCTCCTCACCATCCTACTGCCACCAGGGGTCATCTTTCACCTCGTTTGCTATGAAGTCACCTCCGCCAAGCCAGCATCTGGACAAGGCCAGGCTCTTAGCAGGTGCCCAAGAGACGTTTGCTTGCTTGTTTGTTTATTTGTTTGTTGTAGGGTCTTGTGTAGTCATATTCATTATATCACTAAGGATGACTTTGAACTTCTGATCCTCCTGCCTCTACCTGGGTTACAGGTGTGCACCACCCTTCAGTGCTTGGAGACCAGGCTCCGTCCTTTAGGCAAGCACTCTATCAAATGAGCCACACCCCCAGCCAGCAGAATTTTTAAAATGCATACATGAGCAACAACAATGTACGCGAGCGCGCGCGCGCGCACACACACACACACACACACACACACACACACACACACACACACACACAGTTTTGCTTCCCCCCGCCCCCAAACAGTGTCTCACTGTGTAGCCCTGGCTGTCCTGGAACTCACTGTAGACCAGACTGGCCTCAAACTCACAGATCCCCTACCTTTGTCTCCCCAGTGCTGGGATTAAAGGAGTGGAGTGTACCACTACACCTGATCCAAATGTGCTTCCTTCCCCCACATGAGCTTTGGTTCTAGAGGAGAAATTAAACTTATCTAACAATTCTTCCTCTCAAAAGGCAAATGAAGATAGCAAGTCAGTCTTCTCAGGCAGAGGGGACCAGGTGCTGGCAACTGGATCTGTCTGCCTGAGCTGTGGGCCACAGTGGGGGTGGGGGAGCTGATCTTTGCTGACCCACGGAGACAGGGCAGAGAGAAACACAGGATACTGGGAGTGGGTTGGATATTGAGAAGTACTTGTAGGCGGGTCCACATATTGTTTCACTCACAAACCAGTGGTACGCATTGGCTGGTAATCAAAACTACTTCCTTGAATTATTAATATAGACTAAATGGAATCCATATACACTGTAAACAAAAACAGGAAACTAGTTTGCATTTAGAAAAGCTACATACCAGGGTTTTTTTGTTTTTGTTTGTTTGTTTTTTTTCAGGGACAGGGTTTCTCTGTATTGTTTTGGAGGCTGTTCTGGAACTTGCTCTGTAGTCTGGGCTGGCCTCAAACTCACAAAGATCCCCCTGCCTCTACCTGGGATTAAAGGTGTGAGCCCCCAACACCCGGCTACATACCAGCTTTTAAATAAGTTTATTGATATTTGCATATCACAAAATTCATCCTTTTAATGGATACATATGATTAAGTGGTTTTTAGTATAATTGAAAGGCTGTGCAGCTGTCACTACTGTCTAAATTGATGACATTGTCATCAACTCATTGGCAGCATCTCCCCATTCCTCTCTCCCCAACTTTCTCTGTGTTCTGGATATATCACCAGTGGCCATGTGGTCTTTGTTACCGGCTTCTTTCGTGTGGTATAATGTTTCAGTTTCATCCATGTATCGGCCCTTTATTCCCTTATTTATGACCAAATATTAATCCACTGAATGGATATACCACATTTTGTTTATCCATTCACTTGTCTATCTATGTGGGGGTCCTTTCTGTCTTTCGATCACCACTAACCATCTGGGAATGTAACGGAATGCTTGGTATTGATGGAATTTTAAAAAATGGAGGCAGTATGACTTCCCTGGCAGTTGGTGTGAGGCTTAGAGATGGTGGGTACATCTGTCTTTCTGTTGTGGTGTGGAATGTGTTTCTTTTTCTTTTCTTTTTTGTTTTTTGAGACAGGGTTTCTCTGTGTAGCCCTGACTGTCCCGGAACTCGCTCTGTTGACCAGGCTGGCCTCGAACTCACACAGATTCACTTGCCTCTGCTGGGATTAAAGGCATGCACTACCACCACCTAGCCTGTAATGTGTTTCTCTATGCTGACCCGTGAATCAAGTATGACTGCCTGTGCTTGCACCTGACAGCGTCCTCATTCGAAAACATAGTTCCCTGACCCCCCTCCTCTCCAGCCTGCTATGATGTCAGGGTGTCCCCCTCCTGCCCTGCACTACACACAGTGGCTTTCTGTGAATGCTGGCTGGTTTAGCGTCTGGGAGTTGGGAGCCCTTTGCCATGTAACCGGAGAGGATGGGAGCTGGGAATGGCAGCACCTGCTAGGGTATACAGTGGTCTGTGCAGGGGGGATCAGGTTTAATCATTCCCAAGCTTGTTTTACTCCCATTATTGCTTCTGAAAGCACATGGCTGACCTCACCAGAAAAAAAAAATCCCCGAATTCTGATAAAAACATAAACCATGGACTTCCTTCCCTCTTAGAACAACAGGTGCCTGGCTCTGCTAAACAGGGCCTTTGAATATCCCCAGGCTGCCAGGAGCCCCTGGGGCAAATGCTTCCCCTCCCTGAGGGTCAACAGCCCTGAGGGTTGGTAGTTAGGTTTTGGGGACAGGACAGGACTTGAGATAACAATGAGGCCTCTTTGCTCTTTGTCCACCTGTCAACCTCTGGTTTCCTGATGATGATCTGCCGTCAGCAGGTAACTTTCAGTGCCTCTCAGTTGTCTGTGTTTATTGTCTGCAGAGACAGTAGTGAACAGAGAGAAAAGGAAATTAAAATGGGAAGCTGGCAAGGGCAGGAAGAGCAAATCCGTAAACCCGCACACAAAAGGTGGTAAGAGCAAATCTGTAAACCCACCACACAAAAGGTAGTGGTAACTTGAGCCAGGGAGAGGGCTGCTGGGGCTCCTCCGGGGCTCTTCCCTGACATCACCAGCCGCGGCCAGCAGAGTCTTTTCTGCAGCAAAGAGAGAGGTAGGGATTAGAAGACTGGTTGGGGCATTCCCGTGGAGACAGACTTGCATATCATAACATTTATTAGCACCCGTCCCGCCCCCCGGCCCTCGCCCCTGAGCCACAGGGCCTCCCAGGTGCTGGGATTACAGAGCTCGCCAATATACTCAGTTGTCTGCATTTGCTACGATGAGAGGAACTGCAGGAGTGGAAGGTAACATATGTGGGGACACTTGGGTGAGCTGGAAGGCTGGAGGAGGCCTTAGACATCCCAGTTTGTGGTGAACCAGGAGATGCTCCCACTGAGTGGCTCTCCTCTCCCAGCCTGAGCCCTGAGAGATCCGGGATGGAACTGCCCGTGCTCCACTCACTGTTTTCCTCGTTAAGGTCACAAGAGAGCTGTGGAACCTCTAAGCTCCTGCAGATAGATGACCATGTAGTTTCCCCCTTCTGCACACACCGCAGATCCTGCTCTGGGCCTTGGCAGTTTCTTTGGGCGGGCAGCTCCATTGGTGGGTAGCTTCTTTAGCTATTAGCTTCTCCACGCCACCATCTGGGTCCACCTGGCCTCTCCCTGGGAGTCTGCATCCACTTCACAGGCCAGGCCCTGGCTTCCGGTGTTGCAGGGGAGCTGGTTGTCACATGAATAATAACCCCCTCACCCTCCCTTCCCAATCCAGCAGAGTGCTGGTTTTTGCAGGTTATATACTCTCCGAGAAATCAGTCCTGGAAGCCTCACTCCATGTGGCTCACTGTGACAATGACACGGATGTAGTAGCTTATGAACCAGCCGCTTATTTCTTGTCACTTTGGAGGGTGGGTGGGTACCAGCACAGCACGGTGTGGATTGGTGGCAGACTGTTGGCTTTGCTGCATTCCTGTGTGGCAGCATGGCTCTCTGACCCCATCCATGAGGATTTGTCCCCATAGCTTAATGTCCTCCCAGAAACTCACCTCCAGATCTCATCATCTTAGATTTCAGCCCGGGGAATTTTGGGGTAGGAGCATGAGCGTTCAACCCATAATTCTTGATATAGTTGCCATATGTTTAGTTTGTGTGATTCTGGGTCTCACTGTATAGATATAACTGGCCCGGAACTCACCATGTAGGCCAGACTGTCCCTGAACTCATAGAAGTCTATCTGCTGCTGTCTCCCAAGTGCTGGGATTCAAGGTGTGCTCCAGCACACCTGGCTTTATTTAAACATTAAAAATATAAAATCAATGCATTCATGTTAGGTAAACAAGGGAAAAGATGGTGAACCTGCAGCCCAACAAGCCTGCTTTTTGTTTTGTTTGGACGCAGGGTGTGCTCCACAAGTGAGCACAGAACCCTGAGCAACTCCACTAGTCTCACATTTTTATTTCTGTGTCTGTGCATTCATGTGCGTGCGTGCGTGCGTGTGCGTGTGCACGCATGTGTGGGTATGGGTGCGTGTGTAGGTCAGAAGACAGGTCTCTCTGCTGTGTGGGTCCTGGGGATGGAACTCGCGTCAGCCCTGGTCCCTGTTGTCTTTACCCACTGAGCCCTCTCCCCAGCCTCTTCTTAATTAAGAAATGGAGTACCAGTAAATTGCACAAAGTTGGCTTTGAACTACTTGGAAGCCCAAGCTGGTCTTGAATATGTAATAATCGTCCTGCTTCAGCCGCCTGAGTAGCTGGGATTAGTGTCAGGCCAGGCCCCGAATCCGGTTCACTGAGTACATCCTTTGTGTGTGTGTCTTGTACAGTTATGATCAGAGGACATGTGCAAGTTTTTGGTGGTGTTTTTTTTTTCTTTCCTCTCCCAGTATCTGTAATAGTTTCTTCCATGAGTCTAGGCACTGAAGGTGAAGACAGAAGGATCCAAACACCCTGTCGCTATAGTGAGCATTAGGATGGCCACACTCTGCACTCTGCTGTGTGAAAAGTATATATAGACTCACTCATTTTAACCAGTGACATAGACCATGAAGAACAGGCCCCACCCCTCAGAAGAATCAGGGGCCTGAAGTATCTTGAGGTAGGACCAGGTTCTGGGTCCCAGAACCATCTCCACCTGCCAGACAATATGCTGTTTATCAAGGAAAGGACTGAGGTTTTAATCCTTCAAAGGGGATAATGAAACAGTACCCTCGCATCCTCTCTAGAACTTCCTGTGTTTTCACCTATCGGTGGCTGGTTGTTATTTTAACTTCCTCTCACGGTAGCCAGTGCAGTGTGTTTAGTGAGCCATCTCCCTCCTCTCCACAGAAACCCTGCCTTCAGCCGAGGCATTAGTCCAGAGGTCTCTTTCTGGAATCCTTCCTGTACGCTACTCTCCAGAAGTAGGAGAAGTTAGGGTTGGAGGAGAAGGGGCGGCGATGTGGGAGACAGTGGGACCAGAGCTTTGGCGTTCAGGAATGTTCACCCTTCCTTCCAGAGAGCTTGCTTCCCCCAGGCTGGAAGCCAGCCATTAGCAGTTTTTAGAGAGCAGTCTAGTTTTCAAAAGTATTTGTTTTTATTTTTAATGTGTGTGTATATTTCATGAGAGAGGCGGGAGGCTCCCTTGGAGCTGAAATTGCAGTCACCTGAGAACTGCTCGCTGTGGGTGTTGAGAACCAAACTTGGGTTTTCTGCAAGAGCAGCAAGTACTGTTAACTGCTGAGCCATCTCTCTAGCCTTCAGATATCTATCCATTTCATAGACTGGAAAACTGAGGCCTGCCAGTGTTCCGGGCCTAATCATACTTCCAAAAATCTGAGGTCAGTACAACTTTAACTGATACCCATTTGAGAGCTTTTGTTTCTATCTTTGTTTATTTATTTGGGTTTTGTTTTGTTTTTTGAGACAGGGTTTCTCTGTAGTACTTTGGAGCCTGTCCCGGAATTCACTCTGTAGACCAGGCTGGCCTTGAACTCACAGAGATCCACCTGCCTCTGCCTCCCGAGTGCTGGGATTAAAGGTGTTTGAGATGGTTGTCTTGGGCATCTCAAGGTAGGGGTAATTTTGGAGTCTCATCTGCCCCTGACCCCCACTGCCACTGAGTTCAGCCCCCTAGTGTTTGATTCTGAAAGTCTTAGGATGTGACCCTAAGAATTTTTTTAGGAGTCACATTTGTTTTTATTTGTGTGTGTGTTGGGGGCAGGGTGGGGCTGTGGTGCCTGCAGCACAGCATCTGTGTGGAGGTCAGAGGACAGCTTTCAGGAGTTGGAGCTCTCCTTTCACCATGTGGCCGCCAGCTCGGGCTGCCAGGCTGCAGGCGGGCGCCTTCACCTACTGAGCCTGGGTCACCCAGTGCACTTCACGCGCGAGTCCTTGAGACCCAGTTCAGGTCTTCGAGTTTGCATGGCAGGCGCTTCACCAACGGAGGGAACCATGTACCCAGCCCCAACCTCACCCTTTCTGAGGCAGAATCTAACTATGCAGCCCTGGCTGGCCTGAGATTCCCTGTGCAGCCTGGGTCAGGCTAGCCCTCACACATGTGGCAAGCCTCCTGCCTCTGCTTCCCAAGTGCTGGAACGCCGGACGAAGGGGCACAGTGTGTGTGACGGCACTGCTTGGCAGAATGAACAAACCGGGACTGTGGCATCTTTCAGGTTTGGCATTTCCCCCCCCTCACCCTCACCTTCAAAAGCAGAATGGATAAGACTGGCTCGGAGCCATGTGTCTGAAAGGGGCTTTCTTTTCAGCATAGAGCAGTGAAGTGAGGCTGGCTTATGTCCCAGAACCGAACTGCCCCCGACTCCACCCGTGAACAGCCCCCGCTCCCTTACCTGGCAGTGCAGGGATTTGACGAGAGACCTGCGGGCTGGTAGGAGGAGAGTCCTGTCACAGTGCTGGTTTGGCCCCTTTTAGCTTGTGGAATTTGCTGCACTAAGCATTTTTCACGGCAAGTGCATAAAAAAAGGTTTCTCATTTTCTGAAAGAAAGAAAAATGTCTGCCTGCAGTCAAAACTTGTTAGATGCTGTGTTCAAAACTGCTAGTCACGCTCTGCCCTCTGAAGCCTTTCTCTCTGGCGACTTTCTCTGCTTCTAAAGATCTCTGGAGTTAATTTTTAATGGCTGCGTGTGTGGGGTGAGTCTGGCTGTCCTGAGTGGGTGTTACCACCCAGGCCATGGCTCAGCAAGGTCCTGGGAACTGCTCCAGGGCTGAGTAGGCAGGAGGGACAGAGAGGCATTAGTTGGGCAGGGAGTCAAGAGGTCACACACCCCCCCTTTGAGAGAGGGGGACAGAAATGTGGGTTCAGGGACTTTGTGTTGTGCCCTGAAGCTTCTAACTTGCAAAATTCTCTGTGGTTAACTTTGGGGTAGCAGTGTGCGAGCTGAGAGCCCTGCTGCCTATTGGGTGTGTCTATTTGCCTTGGTAGGACAGAACCAACTCATTATATATGTGGGAATCCACCCATAGCGTGTGTGTGTGTGTGTGTGTGTGTGTGTGTGTATGTGTTTGTGTTCACATGTGTGCACATACATGTGGAAGTCGGGGTGTCATTTTCAGTTGCCACACACCTTTTAAGTGTATGTATGTAGTATGTGCATTTTAAAAATATTTATTTCTATTTTATGTGCATTGGTGGTTTGCCTGCATACATGTCTGTCAGGGTGTCAGATCTTGGAGTTACAGCAGTTATGAACTGTCATGTGGGTGCGGGGAATTGAACCCAGGGCCTCTGGAAGAACAGCCGAGTGCTCTTACCTGCTGAGCTATCTCTCCAGCCCCATTGTCTATATGTTTATTGCATATTTGAATGGGTGTGTGCGCGCCTGTGTGAACGTGCATGCGTGTGCAGTATGTGTGCATATAGAGGCCGGGGCTGACCTCGGAAGCCTTCCTGGATCACACTCCACCCAAACTCTAGGACCTAGAGCTTGCTGCTGTGACTAGTCTAGCTGGCCAGCTTGCTCTGGGTGTCTGGAGCTGAGACTGCAGGTGGGCTGCAACATTCACCCAGCATTTAAGAGGGTCCGGGGATGCAGACTCTAGTCTTCATGCATGGAGCTGATGTTACAGGCAGCTGTAAGGTACCAACTTGGGTATTGAGAACTAAACTTGTGTCCCCTGGGAGAGCCAGATTTGTTCTTTAATGCTGATCCCTCTTTAATACTCTCCAGTCCCAAGTATTGGCCTTTGAAGAATATCCGTTCTAGGGATAAGACTCATCCTCACACCCAAAGCAAGCACTTGATGGACTGGGCCATCTCTCCACCCCCACTCACAGATTTCTAGTTACTCTCGTTTGATCGAATCTTTTCAGTTCACATTGGAACCTCGGAGTGATATTCTACGCCATCTGGCTCCCAAGAGCATCTTGTGCTTGTCTTTTACATTCTTGGTGGCCTCCAAAGCAAGGGGATGACAGCTGACCGATGGGGTGTTTCCCATGTTCCAGGCCTGCTCCTAGTATTTCCCTATCCCCTCATGTGCAGCAGCCCTGGAAGGCAGACTAAGCTCATTGCCTCATCTTACAGATAGGAAAACTGAGCTGGCACAGGGTCACGTGACTTGTCTAAATAGCAAGCAGCCAATGGCTTCCTCACCCTCCGAGCTGTACATAATGACAAGCCACAGTCTAGGAAGAGCCCTAGCCAGTGGCCCCTCGCCCCTGCATAGCTTTGCCTGAGGTTTCAGCTGCTTCTCTGTTCTAAGGGAGGGGAAGCCGGGGAGGCTGTGGGTGGTTACAGGGTTCCGTAGATCTCAGGGGCCAGCTGCCGTGTGGCTCTGCCTGGCAGCGATTTTGGTGGGACTAGGGCAGAGCCTGCCTGAAGAACAGGTTCATGAGCCCCTGACAGAGAGGGCTGTACATTGTGGTGTGAGAACGGTTGGGAATGCTTGCCTGTACAGTCTGATGAGCGGCCAAACACTAGGTGTAAACCAATGAACCGTAGACCAGCTCAGTGAAATGTGGTCTCTCATATCTGCAATCCTAGTGCTCGAGAGGCTGAGGCAGGAGGATTGCCTGGGCTACATAGTGAGACCTTTCTCCAAAAATGGGAAGCTGTGGATTGAGTAGAGGAGACAGATAGTTCACTGGTATCGTGCTGTGCAAATATGAGGACCTGAGTTTGGATACAGAGAACAAAGCCTGGTGGATCCCCAGAGCCCACTGGCCAACCAGCCTAGCAAAATCAGTGTTCAATGAGAGACCCCGTCTTCCCCCACCACCACCAAAAAAAGAGAGCAATAAAAAACACTCAGCATACATGCTCACACAGTTGTAAACCCTTCTCCCATATCTCCATACAATACAATACACACACACACACACACACACACACACACACACACACACACACACACACAGAATCCATAAGGCAGCTTTGGGGATGGAAGGGAATATTCCCCCTGTGGCTACATAATCAGAGGGGACAGAGCCTGGCTGGAGCAAAGGGAAGGGTTTCTATTTGGAAGAAGTGACCTGGAACATTCTGGGTCCCAGCAGAAGACAGCCTGTCTTCTTGCCAAGTCTGAGATCTATGGTCTTTGGGACATACACGCAGTGTCTCCTGAGTGTGCTTCTGGGGTTCTCTCTGTACGTCACTGGCCCATCACTAGATGACATTTGGCAGATCAGTTTAATAGGTGTCTTATATTCTTGTCCCAAGGCTAGGGCAATGTGGAAGGTGTTCCAAACACAGAACAGGGCTTCAAGCATCCCATATGGATGAGGAGACAAAGCACTGTGCAGTGGGTTAACCCCACGGACTCCATGAAACCCAAGGCCACCCTGGGCAGCCCTTCAGATACAGAGTGCTAAATCACACCGGGAGAGGAGCAGTCTGTGGCTAGGACAATGCAGGATGCAAAGGGGAACTTGAGGCGTAAGTGAAGTGCACGTAGGAGAGGACAGGGAAAGATGGTGGAGTTAGACAAGACCCGCCAGAGCTGAACTTGACTGTAGATGGACGACGGCCTCTCACACAGCCTGGGACCTGGCTGGGCTTGCGGTTCTAGCTACCAACTTGTGAGAGTCGCAGGCCCTGGCAACCCCGGCGTTCATTCTCTGTGAGCTGAGGTCTTGATGGAAGTGCTGGATACTCTCAGCTGAGAAGTGGCGGGCACCCAAACTGGCGCCAGGAATGGAGGGCGGCAGGAATGTGTCAACACCAGCAGCTGGATGACATCTGATACTGGCTCTCCGAGACTTCTGCTTCACCCATTGTTAACATACCAAGCAGGCTGTGAATGAATGAATGAATGAATGAATGAATGAGGTAGAAGGGTTCCTGCATGGGTCCTCCCAGACGAGCCAGAATAACCCTGGCCGTCTAACTCCTAGGGCTTGTAATGCCGGCCTTTGACGCTGGGAACCCTGTTTTGAGTAATGGCCCTGGAGAGCAGATTAGACTCAAAGCCAGTGTTATTATGGTTTTGGTTGGGGCAGAATCACTGTTTTTACAAAATAACTCCCCCAAAAGTTTTTTCTGGAGTTTATCTGTCTTCCAGAACAGTGGTACCTCTTTGAGTGAGTCTCAATATTACACAAGGATGAGGATTTCTGGGCTGGGGAGATGGCTTAGTCAGTAAAGTACTTAACTCTGTAAGCAGAAAGGTCCAAGTTCAATTCTCCAGAACTCACATGAAAATGTGACTTACACATGTCTGTCCTCAACAGGACTGCTGGAAGCAGGGACAACAAAATTCCTAGGCTTTCTGGCCAGCCAGGCTAGCCAAATTGAAGACCTCTGGGCTCACTGAGAGACCCTGTCTCAAAAACTAAGATGGAGAGTAATTGAGGAAGATACCTACATTGATCTTTAGCTTCTACATGGCCACACACATGGGTGTACACACACACACACACACACACACACACACACACACACACACCATACCACACCCTCATACTTCTCTGTCTCTCTCGAGTTTTTGAAACAGGGTGTGTCTGTAGCCTTGGCTGTCCTAGAACTTTCTCTGTAGATCATGCTGGCCCCAAACTCAGATCTGCCTGCTTTCCCCTTCAAGTACTGGGATTAAAGTCATGCACCACATCACCTAGCAAAGAAAACATGTTGTTTTTAATTTTATAATGATTTATTTTTTATTTTATGTGCATTAGTATTTTGCCTTAAGTGTGTGTCCATTTGATCCTCTGGAGTTACAGACAGTTGCGAGTTGCCATGTGGGTGCTGGGAATTGAACCTAGGTCCTCTAGAAGAGCAGCCAGTGCTCTTAGTCTATATTTTTCTTTAATTTTAAATTTTATTTATTTATATTAAAATTTCTGTGCTTCTGAAGTCCTTCTTCATTGTAGAAAGCCTGAGAATTGCTTGGCTTGGAGGTTCCCAGCAGCAGCAGCTGCTGGCCGGGGACACCCTTTGAGAAACCCTGCTCTGAGGCGTTGTAGTTCCCCCTTGAAGGGCTGCCTCCAGCCGAGAGATGAGGGGTGAGAGCAAATGGAAGTTGGGTGCAATGACCCCACTTTTCACCCCAAAGGAACTTGACCAGTGCAGTCCTTTCATGTGCCCGGGAGGAACATGGCATTGTCTCTGCTACACTTCGAAAGATGGCACCGAGCCTGCTTTAACCTGGCCTCTACCTCATAGTTCATTTCCAAATGAATTCCAGCCAAGCGTCTCATTTTCTAATAGGCACAAGATGGCAGATGATGGGGATGGCTCGTTTGGGAATGTGCTTGCCATGCAAGTATGAGGACCTAAGTTCAGATCCCCAGTCCCAACACAGGAACACGGGCACAGGAACATGTTCCTACTAGCCCAGGGCTAGAGAGGGGGACTTCAGTTCCTAGCGCCGGAGTGGAGCAGTGGGGCAGTTCACAACTGCCTGGAACTCAGGCTTCAGGGCACCCACATATACAAGTACACACATGCAGAGATATACATACACACAAATTAAAACAAACAGCTTCCTCAGGCAGATGGAATTGAATCCTGGGCCAGAGGAAGAACACTGTAAATTGTAGTCATATTGTTCTTCTACATGATGGACTTGGCTTTGGATGGTTCCTTCTTGATTTTTTTTTTTCATCATTGTTGCCTCGTGGACTCTGAGACCCTTACACCTCCGCTTGCCTAAATAGCATTTACTTTTTAATTAATGTCATAGGTCAGTCCTGATTTGAGGCATTACCCCTGGGTGGCTTAGTCAATAATTGTTCTGTGTTCTATCCCAGCACTCCTAAGGTTGAGAGACTAAATAAAGCATCTTCAGTAAAATGAGGGAAGGTTTGATTTGGTGTGGATGTGGGTGTGTTGAGCAGAGACTGAATTACAAAGCTCAGATCAAGGCAGAGAATGCTCCAACAAGTACTGCTCAGATCCCTCAGGCACTTCAGGCCTACCTGTGTGTGGGGACCACAGCTTGAGCAAAACTGAAGGAGGCAGAGATGAGAGAGGGGTTGTGGGGAGCACTGAGCATCACCCATTGAGACCTCCATAAAGTTGAGCTGCAGTGTGGCAGTAGAGTTGGTGTCGAGTGTAGTTCTAGGGGGCTGGGAGAGTTAGGGTTTGACTTGGGGTGCATACCAGAGCTACTTGTGTGGTGCTTGCTAGGTTCTGTGTTAAGGAAATGTCTTTGGGAAAGAAATTAGATTAGAAGAACGAGGAAGTGACCAGGCTGGAAATCCATTCCGTGGAGCAAACCAATGTCCAGCCAAGGCTCGAGGACCAGGTAGGATTTGAGTGTCAGAAGCAGGAGTGGGGGAGCTCCGGTCAGCCGATGAGCGTGCGATGGGCAGAAGAGGGCTTTGACAGCCAGGAAGAAAGCCTGGCCCGGTCTCTGGTCTCCAGCTGAGAATGAGCAGGAGGCAGGCAGAGGTGGTGTTCTGGAAAACACAGTTTGTCAGATAGGAGTGTGGGATCATCTGTGCCAAAGGTGACCCAGAGGCAGCAGCTCGCACTGATTGCATATGAAGGAAAATCAGAGGACAAGGGGCAAATGTGTCAGCTCACAGGACAAGCCAGTGGCCCCTGGGGGTCCACACATGTATGTCACAGTGATTACAGGAGTCTGCATCTCTGGCTCTCACTGCATGGATGTTGGAGGCTATCTTCCTCACAGAGCCGAGCATGGTGGGAGATGATCTCCTCGGCCCGCTCTTTTCATGCCCCTACTCACTGTGAAGACACAAGGCTGTAGCTCCCCCTAGGCCTGTGCTGCCCTTTCTGAGCCCACTGGGCAGGAAACCAGGTCCTTTCTGTTTGATTTGGCCTGTGACCTCCTCGTAGGGCCAGGTGTGCTGAGCATGCACTCACAGGGGTTATCTCTTCCCATCCTCCCAGCACCCCTGTGAGGCAAACACTCTCACCATCTGCTCTGGCATTTCAGAAATGAGGAAACAAGCTCCCAGGCTTACAGAGGTCATGGCCTGCCTTGAGTTCTCTCAGCAAAGTTCAACAGCAGGTTCTGCTACATCTGGGTGCCTTGGCTCCACCCACGGAGTATGTGATCTCTATTGTTCAGGATCTTCGAGAGCCTGGTGAAGAATTCTGTGTTCTTCAGGACATGGAGCTGGGCATCTCTAGGCAGGGCAGGAGTCGAGACTAAGGGAGGCGCCAGTGTCCAGCTAGTGTGCACTGGGAATAGCTAGAGCGTTGACAGTCACCAGCTTGTGTAACATACCAACATAGGAACTCGGGAACCCTCAGTAAAGAGTCCTCCTACTGGGCAAAGTGGGAACCCGCACCAGTGCCATGGGTTCAGAGTGGCCGCAAACTGCACACGGAGTTTCCTACAGAGGTCGCACCTGAGTGACGGGATCAAGGGGTCTCTACCTGAGGTGTCACAATGGCACTGAGGTTCTGACTGCCCCTGGCTTGGGGTCAGAGTGTGTTACAAAGCTGCAGCTCATGGCCTGTGCTAGTTTTGTGTGTTGAATGTGGGTGTGTGTTCATGTGTGTACAGGTGGGTGGGGAATCACAGGACAATCTTGGGTTTGGGACCAGTCACTCACTGGCCTGGAACTTTGCCAAGTAGGTTAGGCTAACTGGCTCTGGCTGGGATCTGTCTGCTAACTCCTCCCAACTTGCCATCCCTGGGATTACATGCAATTACCACCACGGCCAGGTTCTTATGTGGGTTCTGGGGATTGAACTTGGGTTCTTAAGACTTGAGTAAGGCAAATGCTTTACCACCTAAACCATTCCCTCAGCTCTGTGGTGTGCCTTCTGTGACTTGTTCATAGGGTGATATTGAGAGTTAGGCAGTCCCTGGTGACTGCAGTCTTGGTTGGTTGAGGCCCTGCCTCCTGTTATAACTGCTCCCCGCTGCTTTATGAAGCACGGTGATGCTCACATCCTCTCAACCTAAGAGATGTCTTAGCAGCGAATGTTATGAATATCTCCCCTTCTTCTCCAAAGAGCTGTGGTGGATTTTCCTCACCACCGAGGGGCGCCATGCAGAGATGGTGTTCTGATTCCCTTCCCCTTGGGTGGTACAAGTGAGGCTTGATAGCTGTTTGGCTCACGGGACCCCACGCTTGCTCGACTTAAATTTCTGCTCTCATTCTTTCTGTGCTGTGTATCCCTCATGTTACAGGACACAAATTCACAACTCAGGAAGTGGCGTCACTACCACCCTTTGGCTCCCATTGTGTTCTCTGAATCAGCAGGGATGATAGACTTATTTCTCAAACGTTTTTGGGTTGAAAGCAGATCCCTACCACAAAATGCTGAAACAGCGATAGAATTCAGAAGGACGTCCCTTGTAGTGAAGTAGGTGTGACTTGTGAGAATGTCATCTTTTTCTGTGACCTCTCCCACCCTCTCTGTTTCAAGTGCACAGTGTGCTCACTTTCCATTTCTCTCCCTTTCGTAGCGTCCATGGCTGCCAGCTGGAGGGACTCGGTGCTCTGAGTCCTTTCAAGATTGAGTACGCTCACTTCTTATCTCTTAAGAAATTTTCCGTGTGATTCCCTAAGCCAACGATTTGACTGTCTAATATGGAATTTCAGTCATCTGGGACAGGCTGGAGGGAGAGGAAGACTACAGGAAGGCTCTCCTTGTATCTGTGATTGCAACCCCACTCTTTCTATGTACATTATATTTGTGCTTCATGGTGACCCATTTGTGTGTGTGAGCATGCACACGTGTGCTAGTATGTGTGCACACATATGTGCTAGTGTGTGTGGAGACCAGAGGACAACTTTGTTTTTAAAATGTTATTTTTAATTCATGTGTGTATATGTGTATGTGTCTTAGTATGCACATATATATGTACAGATGCCTGCAGAAGCCAGAAGAGGGTGCTATAGGGTATTTGAGCCACTTGGCACGGGTGCTGGGAACTGAACTTGGGTTCTCTGCAAGAGCAGAAAGCACTCTTAAGGACAGAGCAATCTCACCAGCCCCCATCTTGTTTTTGAGGCAGTGTCTCTCATTAGTCTGAACTTGTCAAGAAGGCTAGGCTGGCTGGCCAGGGACCCCCAGGAATCTGCCTGTCTCTGCCTTCCCAGTGCTGAGATGACAAACTCACATCACACCATGTTTTTTATGTAGATTTTGGGAAGCTGAATTCAGGTCATTAGGACTCCAGGACAAGCATTTTACCAACTGAGCTATTGCCTTAGCCCTCATTGACCCATTCTGAGTAGTTTTTATGTGGGTTCTTAAGGGTGAAATTGATTCCCTCCTCTCTGTGCGGATGTCCTGTGCTGTGGCGTCTTTGTTGAGAAGGCTGCCTCTTACAACTGAATTGCGTTGGCACTTATATTCGAGAATATTGTGCTGTGGGGAAGGGATGGGTTGTTTCAGTTTTCTTCGTTGTGTGTTCTTGATCTATATATCCAATCCTTTACCAATACCATGCTGTCATGATTAATGTTGTATACAGCAAGTCCTTTGTGGAAAGAATTTTTCCTTTTTTCTTTTTCAAATTGTTTTCCTCTTCTGTGGAGAATCCATAGGAAGCCCAGATAAAATGAGAGCTGTAACTGTCCAGACCTGAAAAAGTATGCTCACACAGAATCTTATGTCTGTGAATGAGCATAGTACCTTTATTCAGAATAACTACAACCTGGGAAAGACCTCCTCTTGTCTCTGTCTGTCCAGTTCTGAGATAACCAACATACCCCTCACCTGGCTTTTTTTACTTTTATGTGCATTGGTGTTTTGCCTTCAGGCACATCTGTGCGAGAGTCAGAACTTGGAGTTACAGACAGTTGCTGCCATGTGGGTCCTGGAATTTGAACCCGGGCCCTCTGAAAGAGCAGTCAATGCCCTTAACCACTGAGCCATCTCTCCAGCCCCCTACACCTGTTTTTTATGTGGGTTTGGGGACTTGAACTCAGGTCCTCATGTTGGTACACCAAGCCCTTTACTGACAGAGCTATCTCTCCACCCAATATCCTGTTTTTCATTGTGTGCTAAAGTTGGTTATGCAAGGTCTAGCCCTTGGGGGATCCTGTGCAAAGGATACATAAGACTTCCCTATGTGCTTCTTTTAAATTCCCTGTGAATGTGCAATTACTTCAAGTCAGGAGACGAAGAAAACACAAAGTAACATTACATTGTCTGATAACAATGTTAAACCTATAAAAACTCAGATGTGTGGTGGTTTGTGCAGGAGGGAAGGAGGCTTCATCTGATGTCATAACACTTTATTTCTTAAAAACAAAACACCCTGGACTTGTAGCAAATGTAGCCAAATGTTAACATTGTGAATCAGGACAATCTGATTTACCGTTTCCTTGTTACATGTTTCCCTGCCCTCTTAAATCTGTTTGGATCATTCAATTATTTTGAAAATAAAACGAATGTAAACAAAAGCAAGAGTGATGCCCAAGTATTTCCGTGTTATCTTGGACTGCTCACAGGATTGGTCGGATCACCACTGCTCACTCGCAGACATCAGCTGCCCTCTTCATGAGTTACCGACTGTGGCTGCAGAGGCTAAGAATGCCATGCATCTTTTTTATTATGACACACTAATTTCATTTTAATTGCTCATTATAGTATTGCATTATAAGGAGGCACTATCATTAATTACCTTTGGGGAGGCTGTTGCTAAAGCAGTGTGATCTGATCTCTGAGGCTACAGCCACCCTTTTCCTAGCAGTCACCTGTCTGTGAACTTTCAATACTGGCCTGAGTCAGACTTCCCTGCTTCTCAGAGTGGAGTGTCCATCCCGTGTCCCCCCTCCCCCACAGTCAAAAGAATTCCAGGTGGGTGGTTCTCCCCTTCCTGGCTTATTTAAAAATATGTGTCATCTAAGGAAACACACACACACACACACACACAAGCATAGAGGAACCTCCCAACATAGCAATGAGTGACACAAGAATGGGCCCGCGCTTCAATCTTCATTTAAATATTGGCTGTGCCCTTTGGAGATAATTTTTCTTGGTGACATGTTAAACAATCTCAGGTCAGCTGCAGTCCTTAAAGGTCACTGTGGGTGCGAGGAATGCCGCAGACGAATGTACAAGATGGGCATGCAGAGGCGTCCTTCAGCACAGGCCTTCAACTCACACTTAAAGAGCAATGCCTTTTGACTCGTCTGTTGGATGTAAATTTCTGTAGCTTCTCCGCGGAATGCCCTAGGCCTTTGGTTGCCACAGTGGGGGGAGGGGCGCTCCTCTCCAGTTGGCGGCTGGGGGGGGGGTGTCATTGAAAACCCGCAGAGACGTCTTCACACTGCTCTTTGTGGTAGGGTGGCCTCCCTTCCCGTGGGCAAAGCCCAGGCTGGAGTCCTCCCGGCTGCCCAGTGGCTTTTGTGTGCACGCGGCTTTCAGCTCCTGTCCATCAGACTGAATGGGCCCATTCAGGGGCATTCATGCGCCTCCGAGACCCTGGCTGCCAGGACACAATCAGCTGAGAGGGCTCTGTGGGCTCTGCACAGGCACGAGAATGTGCCTCCTCTGCCTGCCTCCAAGAACCCCGATTGTTCGGAGGAGCCAGCGGTACAGGAGGGAGCCCAGAAGGGTAACGGTAACACCAGACAGCCATTTGGGGTTCATTCATGCTGTGCCTTGCCCTCCACCCCCAAAATGGAAGGAATAGAGGGCGCGAGCAAGCCCAGGCGTGCTTGGGTAGTTTACCTTTGGCGCTGACCTTCACCTTTTATCTTTGTATACACCCACTGGTCTTCTGCTAAGAGTGGAAACCTTTATAGACCTCATACCAGAAGCACTCAATTAGTGCCTTGAATGAATGAACGGAGCCTCTGCTGCTTCCAGGTAGCCCCGGGTATGGAAAGCACTAGAGTATTCTTACTGGTCTTTGAAGAGTCCCCCGCAGTTCTGCTTCTTGGGGTGTGGCCAGCCCATACAAGAGCATGGGATCACCTTGTGTATTAAGGACAGCAGAATTTGAGGTCTAGAGATGTCCTCATTTTCGAGGTAGCCTTAGAGTCTAGCCCATTGGTAGCTCGGTATCTGTGCTGGCAATCCAGAGCCTTCCTAAGGAGCACCCAGACCTCTGCAAGAGAGGGGTGCCCTACTCTGAGCAGACTTGGGAGCAGCTGGTGCTACATGTGAATTAGAGGCTGCTGGCTTAGATGGCTCCACATGTCGTGTACCATTTGGTAGCCAACATCCTTAAATCCTCCAAGTCCTTGTTCCAGTTTGTATATCAACTGTGGGTCAGACACCCCAGAGCCACACAGAGGACGGGACATTGTTGGAAATCACAGGCCAGAGTGGCGGAGAAATATTGGGGACTGTGGGGACCGCAGCCACGGCAGACTCAGGAACTGCAAATGATCCTGAAGGATTTTCTCTCGGGAATTAATGGAGTGCTTTAGAAATAAGCCTTTATTTTTTTTTAAGATTTTATTTATTTATTAATAATATGTATACAATGTTCTGCCTGCACGCCAGAAGAGGGTACCAGATCTCATTACAGATGGTTGTGAGCCACCATATGGTTGCTGGGAATTGAACTCAGGACCTCTGGAAGAGCAGCCAGTGCTCTTAACCTCTGAGCCATCTCTCCAGCCCGAAATAAACCTTTATTAAGACTGTCTTTATTTATTTATTTTTATTCCTTTAAAAAGTTCTACTGAAGAAGGGTTTCTCACTCTAGTCCAGGCTGACTTGGTAGCCCAGGCTGACTTGGTAGCCCAGGCTGCCCTCAAATTTACAACTGACGTTGCAGATTGGGTATCACTCACACCCTCGTTGGTGGTAGATGCTTTAAAACATTATTTTTAAGATTTTATTTGTATTATTTGGGGGGGTCTGCTGGGGTAATGTGCAGAAGTCAGAGGTTCCAGCTTCTCCCTGGTGTTGCAGATACAGGCAGTAGTGAACTGCTGGATATGTGTGCTAGGAACCAAACTCCAGTCCTTAACAGGAGAAAACACTCTTGACTGCCAAGCCCACCTTAAAAACAATCTGTAAGAGCCCTCCCCCCCCAGGCTTGGAAGATATGTAACGCTTGCTGTTCAGATAAGGAGCTGCCTTTGGATCGTCAGAACCCATGCAAAGCACATGCGTGTTGGTAAACCTGACCTTCCTGTAGTGATAGGGGGAGGAGAGACAGGAGAACACCTATTAGCCTGGCGGATTGCAGCAGTGAACAGGAGACCGTCTCAAGCAAGGTGGAACGTGAGATCCTACATCTGAGCTCGTCCTCTGGTCTCCATGCACATGATGGCACATGTGCCAGCCCGCCCTCTCTCTCTCCTCCTTCCCCTCCCCCAACACACAGTCTTACAGTTCAGTTAAGGAAACTTAAAGCATAGCATGGAACGCTTTACAAACTGACAATAACTGAGGTGGGGACAGTATCAGGCTGAGGGCAAGCAGATGAAAATACGCGCCCCTGTCATGCACCCGGGGAGCGGGTCACAGGCCCAGGAAAGCTGGCATTCTTTCCAAGGAAGCAATTAACCTGCTCAGTGTCGAATAGAGTAGTGTGGGTCTGCTTAACACGGTGCTGGCGTCAAACCATCTGGTCCCAGTAGCTCATCCAGTAAGATACGGGCACTGCTGGACCCGGCGGACCCTGATCCTGTGCTGGCTCAGTCTCTGAGCCCACCTGGCTTCTGCTTACTCAGCTGTGGGATGGGAAACACTCTCTCCAGGATTAGCCAGCACTGTGTGTACCTACTTAGCTCATTCTTCATTGGAAGTAACCAATTTCTCACAGGGGGAAGTTACTTCATATTCTGGTCTGGGGTTGGGGTTACTTTTCTCTGGGAGGGGATAAGCAGTTTTGTGGCATGGAACACGCTGTTGTGGTCTTATCGTCACCGCGGTTTGAGTCTATTTCTCCACTGGCTGGGACTCTATGCTGCATATGATGAAGCAGTTATGTGGCCTCATATCCAATTACCGGTGCAGCCATAGCTAGCTAGGGAGACAGTGGTCTCTGCAGCTTCAGTTTCCCTTTAATTTCAGCCTGGAAAAGATGCCTCATCTTGCAAATAACAATAGCAATTCCTAGCATCTTCCTTCCTAATCCTGAGTTCACACATTGGAAAGACAGAGCAAGTCCCTCAGTCCCTCCATGCTCAGACTTCCATTTGCAAGTGGATGTTGAATGGCATGGTTTCTATAAAACACAGAGAGCCCTGGCAGATCCAACTGATTATTGATCGATCGTTTCTAATTTCTCCATTCAAATGAATTGTATCCTTACTCCAGAACAGTCAGAGGTTGCTGTGAGCCCATTGTTTGATGAGTCTGAGTAAAATGCTCATAGGTCCTCTGCCCTTTATCCTTATAGGAGGTAGAGGGTGGAGCGATGAGGAAAGCCCAGTTTGTACAGACATTGACAAGTCTCTACTCACCGCTCTCTGCACAGATGAACAGCCAAGGTCCACAGGTTCGGAAGCTGGCAAGGTTGGCAGGCTAGCTGATGTTCAGTCTGAAAGTCTGTCAAAGCCAGGTGGGTGGTGGCGCACACCTTTAATCCCAGTACTTGGGAGGCAGGGGCAGTTAGAGACTAGCCTGGTCTATAGAGATAAGTTCTAGAACAGCCAGGGCTACACAGGGAAACTCTGCTTCAGACAAAACAAAACACAACAAACAAGAAACAGCAACAACAAAATGAAAAGGGCTTTTTAAAGACTCCCTCATGAGGGCTGGGAATGTGGCTTAGGTGGTACAGTACTTGCCTGGCCTCCCCAGCACCTAGCGAACTGGTTGTTTTGATACATACCTGTCGTTCTAGCGTGTTGGTTGGAGAATAAAGAACTGGAGCCCATTTTCATTCTTTGCTATATGAGATCCTATCTCAAAAAATAACAACAAATAAAAAAATGTGTTTAGGGCCTCTGTATATGGAGGGTTGGGGAGCCCAGCATGAGGACCCTCAACTGGAGAGAGGATTGGGAGATCTAAGTGAAGAAAGTCCCTAGAATGAAGATTTCTTAAACACATGTTTTTCTGCCCCAAAAGTAGGACCGTTTTTAAGAAGTGATGTGGGGTGATGTCAGGACTTGACAATGTGGGAATTGTGGAGGCGGTGCCTTAGCAAAGAAAGGAGACAGAGAGGAGAGGATGCCCAAACAAGTAGCTCTAATTCGGACCCTAAGGAAGGAAAAACTCGAACAGGAAACTGGGTTGTGAAGCACACGCTGGGAGTCCTAGCAGCCAGGAGGCTGAGGAAGACTGTTGAGTTCACAGCCCATTTTGTTTTCATTGTAAAACAAGATTTTGCCTAAACTGGCCTTAAATTTGTAATCTCCTATCTCAGCCTCCCAAGTGCTAAGATCCCCCCCCCCCCATGTGTTTACACCATGGCTGCCTTTATTTAGTTATTCCTTGTAGCTCAAGTTGGAATTTTTGATCTTCCCTCCTCATCCTCCCTAGTGCTGCAATTACCAATTCGTATTACCATGCCTTATCTTACCCCTCATTTAAAAAAGGAAAAAAAAAAGTGGGATTTTACTATGTAGCCCAAGTTGGCCAAAAACACTGGGATTCCAGAATAACACCATTCTTGACTGCTTGTTTTCTTTTCTTTTTATAGAAAATGGGGGGGGTTTATTTACAGTTTTCGTTAAAATTGGAGATTCTTGATATGTCTTGGTTTTGATTATAGGACTATTGCAACTTATAGAAAATGAAGCACAGGTCAGGATATGTATGTGTGTGTAGTATGTATTTATGTATGTATGAATGTATGTATGTATGCATGCACTTATGCATGTACCTATGTATGCACACACAAGTTTGGTGTGAGTCCCAGTTATAGGAACTGAGCAATTATCTTTCTCAGGAGAGACAGAACCAGAGCTGTTTCCTTCAAGGATCCTAATTCCTAGGGCCCTTATTAAAACCACCTGCCTACCAATCATTTTGTCTGAGACTTTGTGCATATTTCTATCTTCAAAACTTTAAGTACAGCAAAATTTATTTAAAATTGTCATATCAGTAAGAAGTAATATTGGATCTTCTGTAAAAGCAACAAGAGCATTCCCCTCTGAGCCATCTGTTTAGCCCTCCTCTCCAGCTTCATCTCTCTTTTTGAGACAGGGTTTCTCTGTAAGCCTTGACTGTCCTAGAACTCGCTCTGTAGACCAGGCTGGCCTTTAACTCAGAGATCCGCCTGCCTCTGCCTCCTGAGTGCTGGGATTAAATGCGTGTGCCACCACTCCTGGGTTTGGAAGTCTTTCTTGATCTGCTACCCCCTGACTCATTGAGATAGGGCCTCTTGATTGACACCAGAGCCTTCCCATGCAGGCAGCCCAGTAGCTTCAGACAGACAGCCCCTCTGCCTTGTGAGCATAACCAAACCTCTGCTTCAAACTTGTACAGCAAAAGCTTCTTCCTGGCTGGGCGTTGGTGGCTCACGCCTTTAATCCTTTAAGGCAGAGGCAGGCGGATCTTTCTGTCAGTTGGAGACCAGCCTGGTCTACAGAGTGAGTTCCAGGACAGGCTCCAAAACAATACAGAGAAACCCTGTCTTGGAAAACAAACAAAAACAAGCAAACAAAAAGCACCTTCCTTTCTACCCACAACAGCCAGTCTTTTCCTCACTGTCCATAAATAGCCCAGTCTGATCCTGCTGCCTCTACCTCCTGTGTGCTGGGATTACAGGATACACCACCACCCTCAGTTTGTACAATTCTAGGCACAGAACTCAAGGTCTGTGTGTGCTGGGCAAACATGCTTTCAACTGAGGGACATTGGCAGCCCTTATTACGATGATTCAAATTTTAATTGCATGTATTCATTGTACATGGTGCTGAAAACATCTTCACATTGATTTATTTTAATGTAATGTGTATGGGTGTTACATCTGCATGTCTGAACACCTCATGCAGGCAGTGCCCATGGAGGCAAGAAGAGGGTGTTGGATCCCCTAGGACTGGAGTTACAGACTGTTGTTAACTCTCAGGTGGGTGCTGGGAACCGAACCTGGGTCTTGTGGGAGAGCAACAAGTGCTGTTGACTGCTGAACCATAACATCCCCCACCTTCACCACTTTTAATTGTCGTCCAGTGGCACTGGGTGCGATTAAGTTGTGCAGCCACAGGCTCTCTGGCGCCCCCCCTTAAGGCCCCCACTGCCACTCTGTACCCGCTGAGTAACATCCACCATTCCTCCTGCTAACAACCACACTTACTTCCTGTCCCTTTGAGTTTGAGCATCACGCAGATATTATCATTTCCTCACCAAAGCCATCTGCACTGATGGCTGACGAGCAAAGAGATCATTTTGATTGGGAACATGGGTGCCCCCTTTTCAAAAGAGCCAGTGGGTGGGAGGGAACGGAAGCCCTGCCAATGGGAGCAACTGGAATATTTCAGGCACTTGGGACTACCAGGCATTCTGTCACACAGTGCTCACCCCTTCCTCACAGCAGAGACCCTCAGGGAGCTTTGACAATTCAGGAGGCCCCGGCCATCCTGGTGGTAGGTCCCATGCATTAGGACTTTGTAAAGGGCTTTCAGATGACTCCAATGTATAGTTACAGCCAAGGACTGTGGCTTCTCTAGGACAGCTGTGTTTGTAACCTCTGCCACCTGTGGAGGTGACATCACTCTTGACATTCAAGAAGGAACCAAGCCTTAGTAAGTGTTCACACCTCCCATGTAGGCCATCCTGTTAGGGAGACATGGTGATACCCTGAAGCACAGTGAGCCTTGTTCCTTCATTTCCTGTCTCTTCACTTGGAGTTTCTACTCATCTGCTCCTGTCTATGCTAGCCCCATCTCTGTTCTTTTCCTTCAGTGTGAGATGCTGTTGGTTTTGCTTCCCCAGCTGCTGACTCTAGCAGGGCACTCTGTAAATAAGAGGCGAATGAATGAGAAGAAAGCAGGGGGGAACATGCGCTTCTGCCCAGGGGAAGAAGCCAGGGAGCTTGCAAGCCGGTGCTCCCTGGGGCCCGGCTTGCGTGTAAGTGTGGTACCCGGCTTGAGTATTTGGTGGGAGGAGATGGCAGAGTTCTGAGGACATGGACCAGAAAGCTGGGAAGGGAGGGGCAGGAGCTGGCACTGGCCCAAGCGCGTGAGCGCTGTCAGGGAGACCCTCCCCAGTTCTGAGCTGCCCTCCGGTGCGGGGTGCCTCAGCTGCACTGCTGTGGGTCTGCTGCTCGGGGGAGAATTCTTGAACACTGGAATGGATTATTTTTTAAAATCCTATTCTTGACATTTACAAATGGGGGACAAAAATAAAACCCACACGATGAAGTATTCATGAGATGTCAGCATTCCAGAGACCACCGGTGCTCAAACCAGCACTGCCAGGGAGACACACATAGTGCACTAAGCCTCTAGTGGAATAGCTTGTAAATGTGGCATTGGTTAGGGAGCTTGTAGCCGAGCACCGGTTCTGTTTATGTTTAGGCACACGGCTCCTCCGTGTCAGCCAGATACTTAATGTGTGCCCTTGCGGGGCCTGGCTCAGGGGGTCATAGCTCAGTCGGGTGCGTTTTCACATTTTTTTATGCTCTTTCATGTTCATGATAAGGCAACAGGAACTGCTGTTTGGTCGTGTGGGAAGGCAGTGGGGCCTTGACTGGACCCCCACCTTAGCCACATGGCCATCTAGGCCCACCTGCAGCATTTTTGTGGACAGCCAAATAAGGACTATGGCACTGGTGATGTAGCTCTGGGGAAGGGAGAAAATCTCCCAGTGTGAGGGCCTGGGTTCATGCCACCAAGAGAGGAGAGCGGAGGTGGAGGCGAGAGATACGTGAACAGTGGAATTGAAAGAGTTAAATTGTAAAAATAGGCCAAACAAGATCTAGTAAAAAGTTATCAGGTGGTCTCGAGTGCTCAAGACTGGCTTCCAAATTGCTTTGTATGGTGATGATCTTCAAGATGATCTTGAACTCCTGATCCTTCCACCTTTACTTCCTGAGAGTTGGGATTACAGGCATGTACCAAACATGCTTGTTTGTGGTAGTTTGTAAGGAAATGGTCCCCAAAGGGAGTAGCACTGTTAGGAGGTGTGGCCTTGTTGGAGTAGGCATGACCTTGTTGGAGGAAGTGTGTTACTGTGGGGGTGGGCCACACCTACTGTCTCCAATTACTTTCTATTGCCTGCAAAATGTACAACTCTCAGCTACCTCTCCAGCACCATGTCTGCCTGCACGCTATGCTCCCCACCATGATGATAATGGACCAGCTCAAGTAAATGTGTTCCATATACGAGTTGCCATGGCCACGGCAGCGCCTCCCAACAGTAGAAACCTAACTAAGACATCGGTTTCTGTCGTGCTGGAGATTTGAACCCAGAGGGGCTCAATGCTTGCTAGGCCAGTAATGAGAGAAAGGCTACCAAACATTGCTGTTAAGACCAAAAACTAATCTACCTGTTCGTATTTACTACCGTTTATCTGGGAATCAAGATTTTTCTTCTTAGCTCTCTGCAATCAAAACAAAATTCTAGAATAAATCCCTAAGTAATGTGAAACATGGAAACCTTTAAAACATGACAAGGGCTCTCGATATGCAGCGGAATGCCTTCACTCTTTTCTTTACTAGATCTGATTTTTCTTTTAAGTGTTGGGGGTTTCTGTGGGAGTTTTGCTTATAACAAAAGTATTTCCTCAGTTGAGAATTTAAATAGCCTCCTGAGTGTGCAGAGAGCCCTACCTACCTGGCCGGGTAGTGTGTGTGTTAGCAGGCTCTGGGACAGCTGGCCTAAGGCCAGGGTGATGTTCACCCTGGTTCTTGGGGAGCACAGCTGGGGACCATGCCCAGCCCATCAAGCACGGAGGTTGTGGGGGGCAAAGGCAGATGGATGCTTTGGTCTTTAGCTGTGTGTGCCTGCAGGCACCCCTAGAAAAGTTGGGGCTGATGTTCTTGCACGGAGAGACAAAGACCTCCTTTATAGCTGCAAATGTGGGTGAGGGGCTAAAGCCCTCGCGGGGGACAAGCTTGAAAACCAAGTCCAGTTGGCCAATGGCCTTCAGTTACAGTCACGTGATATTGCTACTACTGCTGAATTTCCTGTTTAGGGTTTTATTAGCTTTTCGTGAAAGGAGACATTGTGAAGAAACTCAGATTAAAATTCAACTTCTGAAGCAGCTGAGTAAGTGAGAAAGAGGGATAGAGGGGCCAGGGAGCCTGGAAAGTCAGAGTGACTACCCAACCAAGTTAAGACCCCAGACACTGCCGCTTAGAGTTCTGGAGACACGGAGCTGGGCAAGGAATGCGGAGCAGGAGCCCAAGGGAGATGGTGGTGGCTCCTTCATTCCCAGTCTCAGGGACCTGGAGAGCCTTCTGATTGGGGCAGCATTTCTCACAGGCTCGGGTTGGGTTAGGGCCGAGTCAGCTTCCCACCAACATACTAATGAACAGCCCACACTAGCCTGACTCTGCCAATTGGAAACAGCTTTGGGGCTCCAGAATAAATGGGGAGCCTAATCAAGACCTGACGTGGGTTTTACCACTGGATGGGAAAGTAATGGAGATGAGACAAGCCGGGTCCCTATGAGTGAGGGCTTGACTTACCCGAGATGAGAAAGGAGAACAAGCCTCCTCTTCCCAGCGCCGTGAAGACGAGCTTTCCTGCCAGGCACGGCTGCACATGCCTATAGCCCTAGCGCTTGGGGTGTGCAAACAGACCAATCAAGAGTTCAAGGCTAGCCGGGCAGTGGTGGTGCACGCCTTTAATCCCAGCACTCGGGAGGCAGAGGCAGGCGGATCTTTGTGCGTTCGAGGCCAGGCTGGACCGATAGCCTCCGAAACAATACAGAGAAACCCTGTCTCGTAAAAACCAAAAAAAAAAAAAAAAAAAAAATTCAAGGCCATCGTGAACAATGTGAAACCCTGTCTCAAACGAAAGATGACACGTTCCTTTCTTGAGCAGTGGGGGCTGGGGAAGAGATTGCATTTTGCTCAATCAGAAGGTAGATGTGGAGGCAGAGGCAAGAATATCTCTGTGAGTTCAAGGCCAGCCTGGTCTACATAGCCAATTCCAGGTATGTCAGCCTCACCGTGAAACTTGAGTTTGAAATTTTCCTAGGCTCTGATGCATTGCTCGGCATTCTGAGTTCTAGGCTATTGCCTTTTTTTTTTTTTTTCCTTCATTTTCTTCTGGTCTTCAAGATAGGGTTTCTCTGTGTAACAGTCCTGACTGTCCTGGAATTCACTCTGTAGACCAGGCTGGGCTCGAACTCACAGAGATCCACCTGCCTCTGCCTCCTAAGTGCTGGGATTAAAGGCATGTACCATGCCACCTGGTGCTAATACCTTTCTTAGCACCTGTGTGGAGAGGGTTTCCTCAGGGTAAGTAATCAGAAAAAGAGCTAGACTCAATTCCCAAGGATGAAATTGCAGTTTGATCCCTACCCCAGTTTAGGATGGTAACTGTGCTGGCTAGTTTTATGTCAACCTGACACGCGATAGAGTCATCTGAGAGAAAGGAGCCTCAATTGAGAAAACCCCTCTCTAAGATTGTGCTGTTGGCAAGCCTATAGAGCATTTTCTTACTAATTGATGGTGGAGGGCCCATTTACTGTGGGCTGGGCCATCCCTTGGCTCTTGGTCCTGTGTTCTACGAGAAAGCAAACCCTGGCATAGCAATGCATGCACGCCTTTAACCTCAGCACTTGGGGAGGCAGAGGCAGTTGAATTTCTGTGAGTTTGAGGCTAGCCTGGTCTACAAAGCAAGTCCCAGGACAGCTAGGGCTGTTATACAGAGAAACGGGGGGGGGGGGCACAGGAGGAGCAAGTTGAGCAAGCCAGTAGGTAGCACCCCTCTATGGCCTCTGCCCCCAGGTTCCTGCTCTGTTTTTTGAGTTTCTGTCCTGACTTCCTTCAGTGATGCACCAATGTGGAAGTGTAAGCCAAGTAAACCTTATCCTCCCCAAGTTGTTTTTGGTTTGACATTTCATCACAGCAGTGATAACTCCAAGACCGCGGCCTCAGTGCATTATCACCATCAAATTCCAGATCACTTCTTTTATCCTACAAAGAAACCTGTACTCATTAACAGTCTTCTTTATTTCTTCCCTCCAATGCCTAGTAACAGTGCCTTTGTGGAGTTGTCCTGGACTTCTATATAGACTGGATAATTTTGTGGCCTTTTGTCATTGGCTTCTTTCATGTAACACAATGCTCTCAAGGTTTGTTTTCTTTTTTTAATTTTTATTTTGAGACAGGGTTTCTCGGTGTAGCTTTGGAGCCTGTCCTGGAAATCACCCCCCTTTTTTTTTTTTTATGAGACAGGGTTTCTCTGTATTGTTTTGGAGGCTGTCGGTCCAGCCTGGCCTCGAACTCACAGAGATCCACCTGCCTCTGCCTCCCGAGTACTGGGATTAAAGGCGTGCGCTGCGCCGCCACCGCTGCTGCCAACACCACCACCACCCCAACTTCTCAAGGTTTATTTATATTGTACTGTGAAACAGCAAACATTCTTTTGACTGGGTGATGTTCCACTGTAATTCATCAGTTCATACACATGTCTTATGTCCACTTGTGGGCTGCTATGAAGAATGCTGCCACGTGCATTCACAGACAAGTTTTGTCTGTGTGTAGGGGAGGGCACATGGTACCTGGGGTACATACGTAGAGGACAACTTGGAGCCTCAGTTTTCATCTTCCACCACATGAGTCCTAGGACTCAAACTCAGGTCATCAGACTTGCTGGCATGCCCCTTTACCTTCTGAACCTTCCTAATGCTGTGACCCTTCAATACCGCTTCTCATGTTGTGGTGACACACACCATATAATTATTTTTGCTGCTACTTCATAACTGTAATTTTGCTACTGTTAGGGAATCATAATGTAAATATCTGTGTTTTCCAGTGGTCTTAGGTGACCTCTGTGAGAGGTTCACTTGACTCCCCTCGCCCCCAAAGAATGTGACCCACCGGTTGAGAACCACTGCTCTGAACCATTTCACAGCCCCAGAAGAGGTTTTATGTATTCTGGGGACTGATCTTTATTAAATACATGATTTACAAATATTCCTCCCTATCCTAGGGCTTTGCTTTTTTTTAAATTTTTACTTTATTGATAGTGTCTTTTGGAACACGAAAGTCTTAAATTTTGATGTCTGCTTTATCTACCTTTTCCATTCTCTGTTGCACTTCAGGTATTCATTCAAAGAGGGATGAGTACCATGACAAGATAGATTTCTAGTGCTGCCACCCAGCTGTCCATACCATGCTGTCCCTTCAGTCACTTACTGTCTGGTCAGGGAAAGATCAGGAACTGATGATTGCTTAGAAGAAAGCCAGAGTGCTGTTGGGTTTCTCCTGGGTGCCAGAAAGGCCCCAAGGAGAAGGCAGTGTTCGCACAGAATCCCGAAGGACATAGCAGAAACACCGGGTCCTTCCCATTCCGTGACTCCAAAGTGTTCCCGGCTGTGTGCTGACTGTCACACAGCGCAGGCTGCAGTGAAATACAAGTTTCTGTGGAACAGTGGGACCTACTCTTTTGTGGAAAGGACAGCTCAAGTGGGAGAATGTTTGCAGGCCACATATTTTTTATATCTTCAGATCATGTTTTATTATCTTGAGGAAGTGATGAATCATAAAAAATGTGATTTCCCCCCTCTCCCCTCAAGAGTCAATATGAATTTAATAAGAACAAGATTACTTTTTAAAACATGCTGGGCTTGGCAGGTTCAACTCCAATTGCGTGTCTTCTCCAAGGGCTGGAGAATTTTACAGGACCCTTGGATTACAGGGCTGCATTTACCTCTTAATCTGAAAGGCACCACATTACAATGGGGTGATCTGGCTCTGCGTTTCCGCCATGTGGCACAGATAAACACCGCACACCCATGTCGCTAGAGAAGTAAGCAAGCCGTTTCAGAGCCACCCGGAAGGGCCTCAGAACTAGCTAGCGTGATCTCTGGTGTGTGTTAGAGTAAATGAGACAGTGAATCCTCAGGCAAGAAGCCCGAGGTAAAGGTAACTGACATCTCCATATACACATGGCTACAGCTAGGAAGTCCAGATAACATCTGTCCTGGGTTCATTTCTGTTGTGTGACAAAATATCCCCGCAGAAAGCAAGTTAAGGAAGAAAGAGTTTGTTTTAGTCCACAGTTCCAGGTAAGGGAGCAGGAACTTAAAACAGTCATGGGACCACACTGGCTCCATACTTACGAGCACTCTTGCTCCTGTACAGGACTGGGGTTCAGTTCCCAGCACCCACATCAGGTGGTTCCCAACTGCCTGTAAATCAATTCCAGGGGATCCAGTGTCCTTCCTTCCTGACCTTTCTGGGCTGCCGCACACATGTGGTACATAAAAACTTGTGTGGGCTCTCACACACACATGTAAAAACCTTATGTAGTCACATCTCACCCACAGTCAAGAACAGAGACCGCTGAATGCACGCATGCTCACTGACTTGCTTTCTACAGCTTACTTTCCTCACTTGTGGTGTAAGACTTCCTGGCTAGGGAATGATGCTGCCCAGAGTGGGCTGGGTCCTCCATATCAACTAACTTGATCAGGACAATTCCCCAAAGGTATGTCTACAACCCTGATAGCCAATCCCTCATTAAGGCTTTTCAGGTAGTGCTAGATGTGTCAAGCGGACAACTAGAGCTAGCCATCACCCCCACGTTATCTTCCTTTGCGTGAGGCAGTAAGCCCAGTCATGCTGGGGGCAGCTGAACTTCCGTGATTACATATGGGCACAGGTGAGCCACTTAACTTGCATTTGTTGTGCAGCTCTTCTCACACTGGGTAGTGTGGGTTTCATTTTGCTGGTAAGCAGCTTCTGTTGCTTATGCGAGGTGTGCTGTGCAGTCTCTTTGGGTCAGACGAGGGAATGGGGACTACTGAGAGGGTAGAGTGTTCAGCAGCTTCCAACCAAATGAGAGGTTGGTGTAGTAACGGAGTGCGGTCTGCTGACCCCTGCTTTAATAAGCACAGGTTCCAGGGAACAGAAGGCACAGCATTGCACCGAAAGGGCCGTCACGAGCGTGCACCCTGGCAGCCAGAGCAACATTGCACACATGACCCACTGGTGTGGCCACCACACCTCCAGGTGATGGCATGGGTTCTTCCATTTGGGGGAGTCTCACTTAGCTGGTCTAGGATGCTTCCAGGCAAGGCGATCAGGCAGAATACTAATGGTGACACTGCTGACAATTTGAGACTCAAGTATTTCCTAGTCAAATACATGGGCATTTTGCATTTCCTTATATTTAAAATCATGGAAATGGGGAGGACCCAAGAGGGTCTGACATTGATCTGTAATCTTCATAGGTCAACATTGATTCAACAGTACTTTATTTTTAATGGCCTTTTTAAAAGGATTTACTTATTTATTTTATATGAATTGGTGTTTTGCCTGCATCTATGTCTGTGTGAGGGTGTTGGATCCCCTGGAGCTGGAGTTACTGACAGTTGTGAGTTGCCATGTGGGTTCTGGGTGCTGGGTCTGAGAATTGAAACCAAGTCCTCTGGAAGAACAGCCAGCGCTCTTAACCACTGAGCCATCTCTCCAGCCCCCAGCTAGAGTTCTTGCTAACAGACATCAGGACCAGAGTGTGGATCCCCAGAGCCTGAGTCAATGCTGGATGGGTGTGGTGGCCTGCTGTAATTTCCAGCTCTAAGAAGGTAGGATGGGGATTCCCAGAACATAATGGTTAGCTAGAGCAGTCATATAGATGAGCTTGGGTTCAACTGAGAGACCCTGCCTCAATGAATAAGGTTGAGAGTGATTTAGGAAGACTCCCTAACATTAAACCTGAGCGTCCACCTGCATCCCCCCCACACACAAGCATTAATACACAGTCATATATGCATGAGAGAGAGGGGGAAAAACCCTGTGATCTTATGTAAGAGACTTAATTTCACACTCCCCCATTTGTTAAATTGAAGCTAGGCCAACGTTCTTGACCCCAGAGATTACTGTGAGGATTAAATGAAAGGATATATGGGAGGGAATCTTCATGCACAGTGCTAGCTTCAGACAGGGAAAGGCAAGCCTCTGTTTTCCCAAGGTCAGTCCAGATTACATGTAGGATTCCAGAAAGCATAATGGACCTGGCCTCTTAGCTTATAATTTTGGAACAAGGACTATGAAAACACAAACATTAAAGTCGCAAATCCAGACTGTGGACTGGAAGATCTAATCCCCAACACAAATAGTTGTGCCTTGTCAACTGCACAGTGTCACTTAGAGGAGGCAGGGCTTGTGCCCACTGACCTGGTCCCCTTTCAGATGTGGCTCGGGATGGGAACAGTGATTGTACAGTACTGGAAAATGCTGTGCGTCTGGACATAGTGGTACACACTTGTCTCAGCATTTGGGGGGTGGAGGCAGGCAAGGTCAGGCTGCAAGGCCAGTCTCAGCTGTATAGCATGTTCAGGGTTAGCCTGGGCTGCCCGAGACTCTGTCTCAAAAGCTTAAACACACACACACACTTTTCTTTTTGTGTGTTATGTGTGATATGTGTGTATATGCATACATACATGTGTCGCACATACATGTGTAGGTCAGAGGGTGACACATAATGTTTTTCTCAACTGCTCTCCACCTTATTTTTTGAGACAGTGTCTCTCACTAAGCCTGGAGCGCCAATGCGCTTTAGCGATGCTTTTTCGATGCTCCTGTCTCGTCGCGTGGGTGCTAGCATTGCAAGCGAGTGCCAACTTGCCCTGATTTGGGAGGAGCTAATGTTCAGTTCTGCATTTCCAGTAGTCCTCATACTGTTTCCACATCCAAATGACACCTCTTCAGCTGTCTCCCTGATGGGAAGCAGTACTGCCAAATAGCCTTGGAGGAGCCCCGTGCCTCCCTGCTTTATTTGGATGTAGGATCACTGTATTCATATGTCTCCCGGAAATACTTGGATGAGAGTTTGAGAGCCTAGGGATTTGCCACTTCCGGCTGAGAGCATTACATCCTTTGGAAGTGTCCTATGTCACACTATGCCAACAGCTGTGGAATTTTAAACAGCCACGGCAACACACGGGTGCTAAGCACAGCTAAAAATAGCCACTCTGGGAAGTGAAGCTGGGGTGATGCCAGAAGCAAAAGGTGGGTGGCTCTGGACCCCAGAGGGGAGGCAAAAGAGAACCGTGCCTCTCCCGGGGCACCCAGGACTGAGATCTGTTTGCTTGGAATCCGTTTGTGCCATCCCACCAAGGAGCCGCACGGCCCCACCCTGCCACACACACAGCTTGCAGAGCAATTCTGCCCAGATTTCCAAAAGAAGGAGCTGTGTATGGAGAGCGGGTGCTCACACCTCTATCCTTGCCCTCGCCCCCCCCCCCTTAGTCCCTCAGGACCCTGGGCAATGCAAGATGTGAGGGATAATGAAGCCGTGCTTTGCCTCAGCAGCCTGAACTGTTTTGTCACAGGGGGAGCCCAGGCATCCTGGCCCCATTAATCCTCCTCCTCCCTCAAGTGGCCAAGCACATCTTCCATGCCCGGCTGCACTTCCTGAGCAGTGAAACATGGTGGCTGTCAGGGTGATGGGTGGCGAGTGGGGTAAACATAGCTTGTTACTACCAGATTCGATTACCGGGCATTGCTTGAAGACAAATGACCGAGGGCCTCTCCACCACTCAAAGGCGGCGGGGGGGCGGGGGCGGGGCCGGGGCCGGGGCCGGGGGCGGGGGTGCGTCTCAGTCGCTAAGACGGGGCCCCATGCAGGAGTCACAGATGTTGTGCAGTGTTCTCACAAACCTGATGCGGGTAGGCAGGGCTAATTGTGTTATCTCAGGTTTTCATTGTTGGTGGTTTGGCACTGGGGACCCTGCTTTAACCCTGAGAATAACTAAAGCCGAGGAAAAGATGCAGACTCAGGACACACAGAAATGTTCGGAAGGAAGCAAAACTGGTGGTGCCAATAAGGCCAGAGCTGTGGTTGCCTCGAGGTCAGAGGAGTGTTGACTACAGTGAGACAAGCAAGAACCTTCTAGAATGTTCCATATCTTTTCTTTTCTTCTTCTTCTTCTTCTTCTTTTTTTTTTTTTTTGGTTCAAGGCATATGTGTGCGGGGGCCATCAGAGGTCAGAGTCCCTGGAGCTCTGGGGTGGGTCATTGCGATCCACCAATTGTAGGTACTGAGAACTGAACTCAGGTCCTTGGGGAGAGCAGCCCACACACTTAACTGCTGTAGAATGTCTCCAGACCTAGAATGTCCCACATTTTGATCCGGTGGTGTTGACATTAGTTTATATGTGCACAAAAATTGATTAAACTATACCATGAAGATGTGTGTACTTGAGCCAGGTCTGGTGGCAAAGGCTGGTAATTCTAACTATTCAGGAGGTAAAGGCAGGAAGATTGAAAGTTCAAGGCCTGCCTGTGTTACACAGTGAACTAAAAAGAGAGAGAGAGAGCTGGGGATATGGTAGTGTGTTTGCTAACATACACGAGATCCTGGGGTCAGCCGGGGGGCTGCAGAAACAGGGATACTTTATCTCACAGGGGTGGGGTGGGTGTACGTTTTTCTTCGTGTATATGGGCATTGGTGTACACATAGAAGTCATGTGTCAGTTCATGCCTTGTGTAAAACAATCTCTTTCCGTGTGGTGGCTCATGCCTTTAATTCCATTACTCGCCAAGCAGAGGCAGGTGGATGTCTGTGGATTCAAGGACAACCTGGTTTACAAAGCAGGTTGCAGGAGTGTTACTCAGAGAAACCCTGTCTGAGAGAAACAAAACCAAGACAGTCTTTATTACAGCATTACAGGCTTGTTAGCCCATCCACAAGGCTCTTGAGACTTCTTCCCATAGCTGCACACTGGAATTCAAGATGTTCGTGATACCGTACCAGGCTTTTACATGGGTTCTAAGGATCAGAACTCAGTTTGTGAAGCACATGTGGTGTCTTAGTTAGGGTTTTTATTGCTGTGAAGAGACACCATGACCACGGCAACTCTAATAAGGAAAGCATTTACTTAGGGTGGCTGGCTTACAGTTTCAGAGGTTCAGTCCGTTATCATCATGGCAGGGAGCATGGTGGCGTGCAGGCAGATGTGGTGCTGGAGTAGCTGAGAGTCCTGTATCCTGACTCAGAGACAACAGGAAGTTAACTGACTGTCACACTGAGGAAGCCTGAGCAAGGGAGACCTTGAGGCCGGCCCCCACAGTGACACTCTCCTCCAACAAGGCACATCTCCTAATTGTGCCACTCTCTTGGGGGTCATTTTCTTCTAAATCATCACATATGGCAAGTGCATTTAGCCACTGGCCCTTATCCCTTAAAATTAGGACATATATATATATATATGTGTGTGTGTGTGTGTATAATATTTAATTACTTTATGTAATATTTTAGGAAATTAAAATGAAGAAAATTATATTAAAGAGATCTGTGAACAAAAATCCCTGGCCACACCTGAATAATTTAGCTATTACCAAACTTAGAACTTGCAATTCCATGGCCCTAGTTTGTAAAATTCTGACTTGGTTAAGTCTAGACATTTAGAACATAGTCACCAGGCTTGCAAGATGGCTCATCAGGAAAAGATACTTGCTGCTCAATTCCCACAAACTGTTCTCTGACCTCCGCGTGCATGCCACAGTAGTGCAGACCAAATCATGTCTCTCTCACTATATAAAGAAATAAACAAATGCAACAAAGTGCTAAGACACAGTCATCTGGGGAAAAATAAGACAATGACAAGTTTTGACAGTCCAGAGACAAATTTGCAAAGCCCATCTCTCTATTATCTGGAATTCTCTACAGTCTTCTACTGTTGAATAAGATTTTTGGAGTAGCAAAGTCAAGCACATATAGCTTAGGGTTGTTTTCCTGCCACTTACCAGCACTGAGACATTCTAGAAAACCCTTGGCAAACCCTTGGCATCTCTGAGATTAATTTTCTTCGTCTATGAATTGGGTGAATAACTTTTATTTTTCATTTCATTTGTGCACATGTATACACAAGTGTGTGTGTGTGTGTGTGTGTGTGTGTGTGTGTGTGTGTGTGTGTGTGTGTGTGTAGCCCAGAGGTTGGCATCGGGTGTCTTCAATGGATTCCTGCCTTTTCTTTTAAGGCAAGGTCTCCCTCCAAACCTGGAGTTCACTGATTGGCTAGGCTTGTTAGCTAGCAGGCTCTGGGGCGAATGTCTCGACCTTCCTAGTACTGGAATTTCCACAT
Source organism: Mesocricetus auratus (assembly GCF_017639785.1). Taxonomy (NCBI): domain Eukaryota; kingdom Metazoa; phylum Chordata; class Mammalia; order Rodentia; family Cricetidae; genus Mesocricetus; species Mesocricetus auratus. The sequence goes on along the minus strand of NW_024429266.1, from coordinate 134,229,286 downwards.
GTGGACTAGCATGCCTTGCTTTTATGTGGGTACTGGGGATTCAAACTCAGGTCCTCATGCTTGCATGGGTGATCCATCTCCTCAGCCCCAAATTGGGTGAATAGTGAAGAGCATCTATCAATAGCCATGCCTTCAAAAGGTTCCATTCAGCCCCTAGCAAGAGATGCTGAAGATGTGGCTGTAGCTGATTGCCATGGTCACCACCATCACTGGTTGTGCCAGGTTTGCAGGAACTTGCAAGCCACTGGTCCTTCCTTACCAGAAAGGAGCCTGTGCCTCTATGATTGCTCTAGCAAACAGTTCCCACATGCCCCCAACCTTTCCTACAGTTGGGCAGGCTCCAGGGTGCAGAGGCCCCCTCTGACTTGGCTGGACTGTTTGGCTCAGAGCGGGAGTGTGGTCAGGTTGGCCAACAGTGTACCCACGTTGAAGCAGCTGTGGTGAACATCTGGCTCTGATTATCTGGCTGGGAATGGCTGGGGGTGGGAGCTCTGTGATTTATAGATTGCCCCTTTGGCTGTAAATCCCATCTGTAATTGTGACTTCTCTGTCCCTAATTGTTTGCAGAGAAGAGAGGCGCTCAATGGCTTACAATCCCTGGCAGAGCCCACAGTCTTGCTTGGGGGGGGGGGTGAGGTTTGTTGCTAGGATACAGCCGTCTTTGTTTTGGTCCCTGCTCAGCAGTGTTTTTAAGGCCCTGTATACATTTCTCTGTATTGTTAATGTAATTTGTTCAGGCAGTGAACAGCCAAGTTCAGCTGAAGGAATCCGATACTCATAACAGAAACACCAGAGGCCAGGTTTTTGTGGTCAAATTAGGGTTTTGAGGCCTCGAAGAGAATGAGATGTTGAGCTGTGCAAGAGGGACAATCCCTCTTTCTCTTCTTATACTAACGCTGGCCTGGGTTCAGCTTCCTCGAGGAGCTTGGCTTTGAGGGCACAGAGTCCACTACGCCCAAGGTTGTTACTGGAGACCTGCCCTTCTCCCAGAAAGGGAATGCAGATTTTATTCAGAAGAGATGAAAGGAGGCTCTCAGAGAATAAGCTAGCCCTGGTCCACCCAGTCCAGTCTAGCCTTGCCTGGACCGTGGCTCCAGGCACCTTGATCAGTCCCTCCTCCAATCCAAAGGACTCGACTGCTGTGGAAATAATAGTCAAGTTCTGTCGGGAAGTTATTGACTGTGCAAAATGCAATTTGCCCATTTCCGTTACCCGTGAAGATCTGACAGCCCCCTTGCCATCTGGGGACCCCATGTCCTACTATGCTTAGGGTTTTCGGAAACGATGGATTCCAAACAAATCCCCGTTAGCCAGCAGTGAGTTGACTCAGTGCACATCCCACCGTCTCCATTTTGCCTCGGAAAGCAAAATAGCACAAGAACAAGCATTCCAGCCCACAGACATGCCCCATGCCTTATTTTGCTCATGGAATACATGTATGTTGTGAAATTAATCAGCTCGTCATTATTACCACCCCACACACACGCTCACACACACACTCTCACACACACACACCACACACACACACAACACAGACACACACACACACACACACACACACGGTATGCACCAACGCATCATCCATGTAACAGTTGTCATACATATACCGTCCATGGATTTTAGTAGAATGAGATAAGGTCCCTGGCCTCCAGAGCTTAAAATGTAGGGAGATACTAGAAAATAAGTCCTTACCATCATTCGAGGAGTGGCTGACAGGGCAGAATTAAACATCACCTGGACACCTGAGAAAGAACAGTTCATGCAGGGAGTGGCATAAGTAACCATGCCGAAGGACCGCTTGCGAAAGAGGCTCCTAGTAGTGACATAAGATGTTCCAGGAGAGTTTCTCTTGAAAAAGAAAACCCAGGGCTGAAGAGAAGGCTCGGCGGTTAGGAGCACTGGCTGCTCTTGCTCGGCGGTTAGGAGCACTGGCTGCTCTTGCAGAGGCTACAGGCTGTTCCTAGCATCAGCACAGCAGCTCATAACCTCTGTAACTCCCGTCTCAGGGGATCTGGCGCCTTCCCCAGGTGTCAGGCACATCTGTGGTACACAGACATACAGGCAGAGGAAATACCCAAACGCATGAAAAAACTAAAATTAAAAAGTAAAAAACAAACGGGGCCATACAAATACAAAGGAAAACAGCAGGATGGCAAACACTGAAGCTTGAGATGAAACAGATGTTTGCAAGGATGCTGGCTAGTAAACCATGCTTCAATTAGTATCATTCCTGTGAAGAATGATTTGGCAGCATCCAGTAAATATGGGTGTCTTAGCCCCAGCAAGTCCTGTACACAAAGGACATGAACAAGAGTGCCCCTTACTGCATTGCCTGCTAAGCTTAAATATAATATTATATCAATATAATAACCACACACATGCAGTCATATAGTAGAATCAACCAGCTCTACACATTAACAGAGATGAATGCTGGGGGTCTAATGTTGGTTGGAAAGAGCTGTTAAAGGTTGTATAAAATAAGGTGTGGCTCACAAATACCTCAGGACACCTCACCCCATCCCACCTCGGGCTCAGTGTGTAGCTCAGTGCTGGAATTTCATGCAGGGTACCAGGTGCAATGCACAACTCCAAACAAAACTCTCAAGAGAAGGAAAATGGCAGTCAGTCCTGCAGGAAAATGACGTGTGCTTAGAAGATGGAAGCTGGGTATTTAAGGTGATGTATTTATTAATAGCAGTATCTGCAGTTGATTTGGGCAAGATAGAAATATGTGTGGCAATATGTAGAGATAGAGGGAATGAAAAAGAAACTGGGGTGCATACTAATCATGGTGAGACTGGTTGAACTTCTACAACTTTCTTATAGGTTTGGAGCTGTTCAAGGTAAAGAGTTGAGGAAGAAACTCTGTTAGAGTCTATGCACGGTTTGTGGGTAATGCATTTGTAATTATAGAAACAAGTAGAGGCCTGATAAACAGTACCTTGGATACAGTAATTACATCTGGGCAGTATGGGGGAAGGATGGCTAAAGCTGAGAACTTCATCTATATCCAGTCTACTTTATTTCTTAGGAAAAAGAGTGGTGGGAAGGAAGGAAGGAAGGAAGGAAGGAAGGAAGGAAGGAAGGAAGGAAGGAAGGAAGGAAAAGTAAGAAGTTTTAGGTGATAGGGAAATGTTTTCAGTCTATCTAATAAAACATTAGCATGACCAGTTATTTGCTCCGCATTTTGAAATTAAGTGTACATAATTTGATACAAAGATGCTGTCCCATTAGTCTTATAGCTAAAAATAATGTGCATGCATGCGTGTGCACGTGTGTGTGTGCGTGCACAAGTGCGTGTGAGTGTGTCCCAGAGGACAAACTCTGGCATCATCCTCAGGAGCACTATGCACCCACTTAGAGACAAAGTGGCGTGGCTGTCAGGCCATGGAGCCCCAGGGATCCTCCTGTTTCCGCCCTGCCCGTGCTAGGCTTACAAACATACCATACTTGGCATTTTGACGTGAGTTCTGGGGATAAAACTCAGGGCTGTGTAATTGCCAGGCAAGTATCATTCACCAGCCCTAAAAATAACATTTAAAATAATTGCATTTTAAAAAATTTATGGGCCAGATGTGGTGCACGCCTTTAATTCCCAGCACTTTGGAGGCAGAAGGAAATGGATCTTTGAGTTTGAAGTCAGCCTGGTCTATATAGTGAGTTTTAGTCCACACAGACCCTGTCTCAAAAAAAAAAAAAAAAAGCACTTGGGAGGCAGAGACAGGCAGATCTCTGAGTTCAGGGCCATCCTGGGTTACAGAGCAAGTTTCAGGACAGCTACACAGGAAAAACCCTGTCTTGAAGAGCCAAGGAAAAAAGTCAACTAGAAAGGATTTTGTCTTCATAGTCATTTTTAGGGGCTAGGGAGATGACGCAGTGGATAAAATGAGAAGCAGAGTTTGTACAGAACCTCCTTAAGAGCTGGGTGAGTGCAGCATGTAGTCCCGTATCTCAGGAGGTGTAGACAAGGGATGCCGGAACAAGCCAGCTAGTTAGACTAGCTGGACTGGTAAGCTCTGGGTTTAGCTGATAGACCTTACCTCAGCATGTAAGGCAGAGCACAGTGGAGGAAAACACCTGGAGTAAACCTCTGACCTCCACGCCCACGCACTCCATACACACACACGTGCCAAAACAAGGCTATTTTTAGAAAGAGTTTTGGCAGAACGTTGTGGTAAACGTCTGTAGTCTCAGATACTTGAGGCTGAGAAGGAAGGAAATCATCAATTCAGGACCAACTTATTGGCACCCCATCTCAAAAGGGGAAGAGGGCTAGGGATGAAGTTCAGCGGTAACATCCTTGCTTAGCATGCTCAATGCCATGGGTTCAGTTCTCAGAACTGAAGCACACAAAGATAGAGACAGAGAGTGTGTGAAATGCTAGATTCTCTCCAGTAGATTCTGGCCAATCACCGGTGAGGGAGTTATGGCAAGGTTTGGATATTGCCTGTGTAAAAATGGAAGTCCACTCTGGGTTCCCTGTGGAGAGCAGCACTCGTCCATCTGTCCGTCTGTCCGTGGGAAGTGTTTAGCTTTGCAAGGAGCAAAGCATGAAGTCAGGTGTCTGCTGTGGCTGATCTCTGCTCTGGTTTGCAGCTCTGGGGTGAGGCAAGCCAAGAGAAGGCAGGATGTCACAGCTCAGCTGAACGTTCCCGAGGACTGAGTCAGGCTGGAAGTCAGTGACCCATGCCAAACCTAGTTGTACAAACACAGGAGTCTGTGTATCCCTAGTGCAATAGAGAATAAGAATTAAAAGACGCCCTCCAATCCCTTAAAGTGTTTTCATGAGCTGAATTGTTGATGAGGTATTAAGTGTTACTCTATGCTGTTGTTTGCATTTTGAGTGGCGTAAGTGATTATGTTGGTGTTACTGAAAAGAACAATTTCTCAAGTTGGAAGGAAGGAAGGCTTGAAACTGATAATAGAATCTTGAGGTTCTGACTGAAAAAAACTAAAGGATGGGTATAAACATACTGTATTTATATTTGTGAGAAATTTTTTTTCTAGTTTTGCTGCGAAGGTCTAGAAATAATGGCCACTTCAGGAAGGCTGCTGCTCATATGTGTCCTCCAAATTCTACTTCCCACTTAGTACAAAATGGGACAAGGCATCTGGGAGAAACAGGTCTTCAAGATGAGCCTATAAGCTGGGTCTAACCCGCCTGCTATGCTGTCCCTCTTTGCGTCTGTCCCTAGCAGATTTTGAGGGAAGTCTATAACTACAGAATCTCCTCTATAGTTACTGTTCTCTGGGCCCCCTCCCTTGCTAGCCACTTGGTCCTATGGCCTGTTCATTCTCCATTGCTGTCCTCTAACCCTACAGGGCATGGCTTGTGGACTAGTCTAGGCTATAGTACTGGTGCCCTGATAGGTTCTCCTTCTCTCTCTCTCTCTCTCTCTCTCTCTCTCTCTCTCTCTCTCTCTCTCTCTCTCTCTCTCTCTCTCTCTCTCTCTCTCTCTCTCTCTCTCTCTCCCTTTCTATGTAACCCCCCACACACACACAATGCTCTACTTAGGGAAAAATGACATTTTTAATTATTTGTATGTGTATGTGCATGCAAGTTCGAGATCAAGTGCCCACAGAAGCCAAAGCTGGAAACTGAATTTGAGTTGTAAGCGGTCTCTGGGTGAGCCATCACTAATGTATTCTCTCCACTTTCTTGGTGACCTTGTCAAAGCATCCTCACTGGACACAGAAGGAGCACAGGGTCTCATTTCTTAGAAATGTCATGACCTTGTGCCTAGACCCCCCTCTGCCACAGATGCAGCCACAGACCTCTACCCCACCATCTGTGGCTGCGTCTCTGCCTAGTGAAAGTGTTGTTCGTGCTAGGGAAGCTTTGAGATATGTCAATGCAGAAACACATACACTTGCTTCTGGCTTTACTGTGGGTTTCCTGATCCACACAAATTTCAGAATGCTTGCAGGATGCTGGGGTAAGAGCTTAGCAGGGTTGTGTGTGTGTGTGTGTCTGTCTGTCTGTCTGTCTGTCTGCGCATTTGCATGTGTGTGTGCAAATGCATACATGTGGCATGCAGAGGACAGTTTGTAGAAGTTAGTTCTCACCTTTCACCATGTGTATCCTGAGGATCAAACTCAGATGGTCGGGCGTGACGGCAAGCACCTTTACACTAAGCCTCCCTCTTATACCACAGAAGGGAAGGGTCTTCCAAGAAGGGATTCACCCTTTCCATCCTTATAATTTCATTCCCAAAAAAAAGATTGGAACGGCAGTGACAAAAAATGAGGAGCTACGGCATCCCCGAGTGGAGGACATTAGTAAAAGCTTACCTCTGAGTCTTTGTTTCAGCCATTTAGTCATAAGCCGCTGGTCTTATTTCCCATCCTTTGTTTGTGAGTTGGGATTTGCTGTGAGATATGTATAACCCAGGCCGGTCTCCAACTCCAGATCCTCCTGAGCTCTGGGATTAGAGGCGTGTGCCACCACACCTAGCTCTTACCCATTATATATGTGCTTTCCCTTTTGTGAATCTGTCTTTATGAACAGGTTTCCAAGTAAATATTTGAATTTTCATTTACGAACATTTTTTTTTGCGGTATTCTGGTATTTGTTTTTCACTTAACAAATAATGACTGAGCAGCTCCCGGCAGTCTGGCGGTGTCTGAAGAACTGAGATGCAGAAATGATAAGGCCCTAGGCCTGTGGGGATGGAGTGTCTTGGGATTCTTTGAGATACCTTGAAAGAGAGTGCTGGGGCCAGACATAGCATGAGGTATCTCCAAGGGGTTCACAAAGGTAGGCATTTAGTGATGGGAATGGAGAAGACCAAGAGGAGGTGGACCAGCTTCTGAAGGTGTTGTGTCGAACACACCCCGCCCCCGCTCCCTTCCCTAAGCACGAGTACGTGCGCGCGCATGCGCACACGCTCACGCAAGCAGGCACCTGCTACATAACCTTGATGACTTGAGTGGAATCCGGGGAGCCCAGTGAAGGTGGAGGAAGAGGACCCAGTTTCACAAAGCTGTCCTCTGACTTCCACACATCTGCTCTGAGTTTTAAGAAGGAAGAAATTGAATTCGGTTTGTTTTGTTGTTGCTATTGTCTTTTTTGTTTGGTTGGTTTGGTTTTTGTTTTTGTTTTTTTGCAGAACACTTGAGGAGGGTTTGTAAAACACCCTTGAATTCCTGATCTAAAATATTCCTGTAATCCCAGACACTGGAGAAACAGACAAAAGTCTGTTAGCCAAGTCTGGATAGCTTGTCTCTAGTGAGTTCCAGTCACTAGCCTGGACTGCATAGTAAGACCTTCTCTCAAAAACTAAATGGATAGAAAAGGTACCTGGAGGGGGCAGGAAGAAAAATGTGAACGTGGGCATACACGCTTATATGTAACTCAATGCTGCAAATGAATGAAAAGCCTGGGAATTCTCACAACAGTGTAGATGGAATATTTGCTGGTCTTGCTTGAGCTACTAGAAGAGGAAGAGGGGGAGGTATGTATGTTCCTTTGAGGGGAGTTGGAGGTCCTTGTTTTAATTTCACCCACTGGTTCTATTCTGGATCATATAATGGCTCTCTGTCCCTTTGAATACTGACTGCTCTCACTGAAGCTTAGTTGACGACCTGCTTCTGTCACTGTGTCCAAAAGATTCACCTAGCTGTTCCCGGTTTTTAGAGACGTCAGTTTTCTGTTATTTTATTTTCATCGACAGTACACACATGTATAAAGTGTTGCCTCTCCGGGCCCCCTCCCCATGCTTCCTCTGGGCCCCTCCCTCTCTTGCAAGACCCTGTCAGGTACCCTGTGTGGAGGTCAGGAGACATGCTTGGGTGTCCCTGCTCACCTTCTCCTGGCTTTGAGACAAGGTCTCTTGTTTTCTGTTGTCGTTGATTCTACCTCCCACCCCGCCGTAGAGTGATCACGGACACGAGTGGTCGCACCCAATTTTACTTACATGGGTTCTGAGGATTCGAACTCAGCTCTCATGCACAGCAATCACTTTACCCACTAAGCCTCTCCAGTGCCGTGTCAAGCGTTTTAGAATCGTTACCCTAGATAGCTTCCCATGCTTGCGCTCATCAAATGTATCACTAGGGACATTTTAATGTTCCGTCCTGTGGCCAGATTTCTTTGTAAGGGACTGGACGAGGTTCTGTTTTCAAGACAACTGTGGGAAACTTCTTTCTCCTTCGCCCCCACATGGCACTATTTTTGTGGGCAGCCCTTTACTAGGAACAACCAGTCTGATTATAAACCCATAAAAGAAAACAAAACACAGCCAAGCTAAAAGGTTCAAGTGTCTGTTTACTCTTCTGCATAGAGTTTTGGGGGGGAAGGGAAAGCCTGGGGGGACAGTTGTATATCACCTTCTAACTTACTGCTCCATCTTTCATGAAGGAACACATGTCTAAAGCTTCGAAAATACTCAGCCTGCCCTTGGGCACATCCCTTGACTTTTGGTCCCCTCAGGATTGATGCTGTATTATGGGGGAAAGACCACATAAATGTTCCTGGAAATGTTACAGGGTACACGGAGGATCCTATGAAACATCTGTAGGGATCTTGCAGATGGGGAGGCTGTTGAGCCAGCCAGCAGTAACACCCTGCAAGGGAAGTCTGTTTTCCTGGGGAGGGGTGGGGGTGCAGTGACCAGCCTCCCAAGCGTGTCTCCTGTGTCCCTAAGCACCTTGTAGGCATTTCTTCTTTAAGTTGGAACTGGGCTTCCTCACTCACATATCCTTCCAGGAGGCCCGAGAAGCAGTTGTTTGCATCTGAGAGTAATTAATCTTGAGCTGAGATCTCAGGGTTATCTGGCCCAACAGTTTGTTGTCTGGAGTCTGTGTGAACACCGGCAGTGGCAGGACAGCCCAGAGCATATCGAGTTCCCCCTCATCCCTGTGACAGTCCTCCACTCCTCTGAGAGGGCCCCTGGGCACAGTTTTGAATATCTGGAGCCTAATTCTACTCCTGTTTTCAGGAATGGTGTGTTCCAGGCCAGAGTGATCCTCAGGCAGGCATCACGGAAAACATCAGCCATGAAGCAGCCTCCTTGGTGGGACACCCGTATTGTTGAGTTCACTCTCCTGATGTTTCTGTCCGTCCATGCACATTGCTGCCAGTTCAGCCAGATTCCGCTTCCACTAACGCTAAACAGTGGAAAACTGTGCACTACAGTTCACCTCTGTTAACCTTTACCTAATGTCTTTAATTTTCCTAGAGAAGTGCAGGGATTAGATGTGAGGACTCTTGTCAAGGGCAGTTCAAACCCTGCTGTGGGGCTAGACAGAGTGTTTCCTTGTACTCCAGTTTCCTTATCCATAAATTAGGACTCATAGTAGCCCTCACCTGCTAGCTTTCATTCATATTCAGTGAGTTAATGCTAGTAAATAAAGTGTTGAGAATAGCTTCTGTTATTGTGGGCGATCACATTGATGAGTTTTCTCAACATCTTTTTCTTTCATCTTTTTTCTTTCTTTTCTTTTTTTGAGACAGTGCTTCACTATGTAGTCCTAGCTGGCCTTAAACTCACAGATACCTGCCTGCCTCTGCCTTCCTAGTGCTGGTATTAAAGGTGTGTGCCAACAGGTCCAGCTCAGAATCAGATTCTTCTTTATGGACTTTCTGTTTTTGGAAGAGATTATTTATGTATCCTAACACGCGTCCATATACTTATTTTGTGTGTGTGTGCACGCCTTCACCTAAAAGCGTCATTAGGAGGACACGGTTGTGGGAGTCAGCTCTTTCCTTCCGCCAGAGGTGTTCCAGGAATCACCTCTGGTAGTCAGGCTTGATGGCAAGCGCCTTTTCTCACTGTGCTGGTGCTCTTTTTTGTCCACTTGACACAAGCTAGAGTCATCTGAGAAGGAACCTCATTTGAGAAAATGAGTCAGTCAGACTGACCTATAGGCAGGTGGTCCTGGGTTATTTACAACAACAACAACAGAAAAGTAGTCTGAGCAAGTCATGACTAACAAACCGGTCAGCAGAGTCGCCCTGTGGACTCTGCTTCAGTTCCTGCCTCCAGGTTATGGAGGAGTCTTATCCTACTCCCCTCATGGATGGACTGTAACCTGTAAGTCAAATAAACCCTTTCCTTTCCATATTGCTTTTGGTCATGCTCTTTATCATGGCAACAGAAAGTAAACCAAGACCCATCCCACCAGTCCCATTTGCTCATTTGTTTCTTTGCTGTGGTGTACGGAGTGTGGAGCCCAGGGTCTCAGGCATCCAGACAGGTGGTCAAACACGGAGCCGTTTGTCTCCTGTCGTTGATGCTATTTTAAATCTTACAGAACTGCTTCGTGATGCTCAGCCTAGATGAACAGTCTGTCTAAATCTTCCCTGTGTATCTATTCTCCATTTCTCTTTAGTCCATCTTTCTACGAGTTTCTGCCTTCAAGTATTTCTTACTCATCAAATACTGATTGTATACTTCTTTGGGTCTGATGCTCCTCTGGACACTGCCACACAGAAGGGGTACCGTCTGCTGGTGAGACCAGCCATCTCTGCCTGCTCCTTAGGATAGGTCTGAGAGCTTCTAGAAGGCTGTGTGGGCCCCTCCCTCTGCATGCGCAATTGTTCTCTACAGTCCAATACAGGGGTGTTAACCCTTGAGATCCTAACTGCTATAGGCTCCGGTGTCATCTACCCAACCCTGGCAGACATTAGATGAATGGTTGTATACATCAGCACCTTACTCTTTTTGTTTTTAATGCTCCTTTTTACCTTCCTTTGCCTGGCTAAAGAGAGCAGTCCAGAGTTAAAAGCCACATGGCTCACAGGGTTGTAGCTGTAGCTTTGGGCACAAGGCAGATGATGTCTGTTTTATCCCAGCCTGAAGTCTCAGCACTATTTCCTTCATGCTCTTTGAAGAGCTCAAGTCAAAGCATTTAAAAATGATTCCTAGCAGTGCTAGTGCATGCTTTTAGTCCCAGCAATCAGGAGGCAGAGACAGGAGGATCTCTGTGAGTTCGGGGCCAGCCTGATCTACAAAGTTCCAGGACAGGCTCCAAACCTTGTTTTGAACCTCCCCTCCACCCTTCCCAGCAATCAGGAGGCAGAGACAGGAGGATCTCTGTGAGTTCGGGGCCAGCCTGATCTACAAAGTTCCAGGACAGGCTCCAAACCTTGTTTTGAACCTCCCCTCCACCCAAAATGATTCATAGAGCCCGAGGAGATATGAAATACCAGTAAAATGCTTGCCTCGAAGCCATGAGAACCAGAGTTCAATGCGCTGAGCCCAATTTGGTTTTTGTTTTGTTTTTAAGTCAGGTGTGATGTCACACACTTGTAATCCCCATATTGGGGAGGTGGAGTCAGCCATATCTAGCCTCTTTGGTGAGCCCTAGGCCAGTGAAAAACCCTGTTTCAAAACCAAGCTGGACAGCGCCTGAAGTGAACTAAGGCCTTAACACCCATGCACAAACTTATGCATACACATCCGTGTACACATGTGCACGCACACACACGCACACACACAAAGCATACCATAAAAATTCACTTTTGGAGTCTTACCAAATTATACAGCAGTTGTTTGCTTTTTGTTGTTTTTTTGTTTTGTTTTGAGACAGACTCTTACTATGAAGCCCCGGCTGTCCTAGAACTCACTGTGTAGACCAAACTGGCCTCGAATTCATGGAGATCTGCCTGGCTCTGCCTTCCAAGTGATTTAATCCCAAGGGATTTAAAGGCATGCTCCACTACACCCTGCTTCAAAATATTCAATAGTATGCATTCAGTACAGCGGTTCTCAGCCTTCCTAATGTTAGAGACCATTTAATACATTTCCTCGTGTTGTGCTGACCCCCCCCACCATAAAATTGTTTCATTGGTAATTCATAACTGTAAATTGGCTATGTTGTGAATTGTAATGCAAATATCTGATATACAGGGTATCTGATAATCGGTCCTCAAAGGGGCTGTGAATCGCAGGTTGAGAACTGCCAGCCCTACATTCTGGCAAGCACTGATCTGACCCAGGCTAATCTCAAACTCCCCCTGAAGCCAAGGGAAAGCTTGAACTTCTGATCCTCCTGCCTCTACCCTCTGAATGCTACAATTACAGTCCTGCTCCATTATGTCTCGTGTATATGATATTAAGGCATGCACTATATCGACTAAACTATATTATATCCTCAGCCTTGAGTTTATACCTCTCTAGATCAATAATAATACCATGGTGAGCTGGTACGATACTACCTGCCTGTAGTCCCAGCTACTGGGGAGACTTGAGGCAACAAGAGCCTTGAAACTTAGTAGTTTGAGTCCAGCCTGGGCTACATAACTAGACACCCCCTCCCCAAGAGTTTCTCTGTGTATAACAGTCCTAGCTGTCCTGAATTTGCTCTGTAGACCAGGCTGTCGTCGCACTCACAGAGACTCTCCTGCCTCTGCCTCCTGAGGACTGGGATTAAAGGCGCTCAACTAGACTCTTATCTCAAACGCAATCAGCACAAGTACATAATAAACACCACAGCGCTGAGGACAGGGTAAGATGCTAAAGGTGGACCGGTCAAGCTGCAGGATCTGTGTTTGTCCCCTCAGCATTAGGCATTTGGGAAGAAAGTTGAAGTCAGCTGTAGCGTGTACACACTGGCACTGTCCTACACAGGGGACATAGGTTGTGGAGGCTAGGCTATTCAAGGGGGTTTGGGGGGAGGTGAGTCTTGGGGGTTTAACTTGTTTCTGAAGGGTATTCCTAAATCCTGCTCTGGGTAATTCCCTGACTACCATTTAATCAGCTCCATTAAACCCTGCCCTGTCTAGTGCACTGTGGTCCAGACACAGCTCTCCTGGACTCCGAGTAATAGCTCAATTGTGTGTAAGTGGCTGTGAAGAGGCTCTGTGTGCTCCATGAATAGGACTCATCTCCATGGAAACCAGCCCTGGCTGAGGGGCTGACCTCTGGCCCACTTGTTGCCACCATACTGTTAGCCACTGGTGCCTATTGGATGGAGAGAGAAGGCAAGGAAATGGCTGTCAGAGTTGTTTTCGTTTGCCTTTAGTTTAAGGCTAGGTGCATACCAAGTAGAAGTAACACACCAACTTTAACCCAAAGCGGCCCCTCCCCCCCCAGAAAAAGTTGACTCTGATTATAGATTCTGCCCCTCTCTCCCTGGCCTTTCTTTTCCTTGCCCTACAGGGTAGAACTCAACAAGGGATGAGTTGGTTGTCATCCTCTGGGTGTCAAGGAACACTGCAGGAAGGAGGAGGGTTCTGTTGCAGTAACATAGGCCTTGTGGTGGGGCCATGGGCGATGCTTAGTGACAGAGAGGTGGCCTTCCACCTGTGGTGTGCTCCACCAGCCCAGGCGTTACTCATGCAGCCTTTGGAGATGACATCAACAAAACACGGCTGCCTAGCAACTATATAGGCCAGGGCAAGATGACTTTAGCAACCCCGGAGGAGAGTCATTAGCTCAGCCCCATGCCTGCGGGTGAGCCTGTGGCCCTGTGTTGCCCTGTAGAACCCTGCTGGGACAAGCAGAGCTTTTCTGACTCCATTCTTTGATCTGGGTTGGTCATGGCCCCTGCACACACCCTTGGTTTTAGAATCAGGTCTTCCCAGGTCTTCTTTAGAAGGATCACTGGCCTGTGTCAGGGTCCTAATCATTCCCTGCCAACGTGTCCCTAGGGATCCAGAAATTTTGATTGTCCGTTTGTTTATTTGACTCAGGGTCTTATTATATAGCCCGGTCAGGCTGACACTTGCTTCTTAGCAGTCCTCCTGCCTCAGCCTCCCCAGTGTCAAGATAAGGCATGTATCATCATACCCAATAGAAACTTCTCTGCTGGGGCCAGCTTGTGAGTAAGACAGGTGAAGTAATGCCTTAAACATCAAAGGTCTGGGGCTGGCAGTATGGCTCAGCTGGTAGGGTATTTGCCCAGTATATATGACCCCCTAGGTTCTGTCTTCAGCACCAAATCAGGCATGGTGGCACACTCTGTAGTCTGTGCATTCAGGACAGGAAGGTCAAAAAAATCAAGGTTGTCCTCAGCTCCATAGTGAGTTCAAGACCACTCTTGAATAAATCAGACACTACCTTGAAAGAGAAAGAAAAGGATAAGTGGGAAAGGCGAGAGCCTTAGTGAGGGGTGCAGTGTGCAAGCCCACCCCTCCTTTGTCTTGCTCTCGGGCCAGGATGGAGGTGAAGACCACACAGGCTTCAGGCTGAGCTCCTTGAAGAAAGTTAGAATGAAGAAGTGTGACAGTTCTGCCTTTAGTATCAGGTGCCTCCAAAAAACCTCGGGACTTTCCGGGGATTGTAGGATGATGGGGACAAGAAAGAAAGGAGGAGGCTGGAGGGATGGCTCTAGCAGTGAAGAGTACGGCTGCTCTTCCAGAGGACCCAGGTTCAATTCCCAGCACCTACACGGCAGCTCACAACTGTCTGTAACTCCTGTTCTAGGGGATCCAACACCCTCACACAGACATACATGCAGGTATAACATCAATGCACATACGAGTTAATAAGCCTTTTTTTATTTAAAAAGAGAGATTTCAGGGACATTTGCAGTAATTGAGATGACCAAATTCAAAACCCGTTGGCCGCCACAGCATCAAGGCACCAACTTGTGCTCTGTCGTGTTTTTGAAACCTCAGGGCAATGTCTCAGGTTCATTTTTAGATCTTCTCCATCAGAGGATCCAAATGGGTCTTAGATGCTGCCTTAGCCTGGTCTGGCTAAAGTGGTACTTTCTAGAACTATGTCTTTGTTTTTGTATCTGCTCTGTGTTGTGGTTCCAGAAATGGTCATTTAGAATACCTGTGGGACTGCAGACACCCCCAAATACTTCAGGAACTCCTGGATAGTTTGGCTGTGTGCCCACAACACGTAGTAGACTGGGTCTTGGATTTCAGGGTACTTCAACAGAATGCCTCCATTCTAACTTCTTTCTGGCTGGAACTTTGGTGACCCTGAGGTCTGCAGTGTGGCTGTCTCTATGGCTGTCACTTGTTTCACCGAGGCTTTGTGTGTGTGTGTGTGTGTGTGTGTGTGTGTGTGTGTGTGTGTGTGTGTGTGTAGTGACAGCCCCTTCTTTGGGCTACAGGAAAATCTGCGCCAGCCTCCTCCATAGGGTCATGCACAGTAAGTGGTTCAATATGCTTTTCCATCCCCAGAAAGTGCCATTAGCAGTGCATGGTCTATTTACAGGAGGTTGGGTCTCCGGATAGCATTCCCACTGCCTGAGTTGTGGGGAGCCGGAAATACACGTATATTTAACCCTAGGCTTATGAAGGGGAGAAGCTGCAGCTGTGTAAACACTGTGTGTGTGTGTGTGTGTGTGTGTGTGTGTGTGTGTGTGTGTGTGTGTGTGGTGGGGGACAAGGGACAAAGTTAAAGATAATGCTGAGACAAGGAGGGGGAGAGATGGAGGTAAGGGGTGTACAGGTTGGGGAGGGACAGCAGCATGGGACACAAAGGAGGGCACATAGGTCCCCAGATTTCTCAGATACCTGGGACAGTGGTTCGCCAATGCAGGGAGGATGGGATGGGGATGAAAAAATGCTAAGAGCTTGGGCTGACAGGGCCAGATGAGGCAGGCAGGCCAGGGCAGGTGATGGCATTCCAGAAGAGAGATGCTTCCGCCCTGGACAGCTCTTGGCCTTTGGGGTCAAAAGGAGGGAAGTTTCATTGCCTGTCTCAGTTCAGGCAGGGACCTAAGTAATGGTGAGGTGCCAGCTGTGTTCCCAGGAGAGTTCCAACATGGGGCAGCAAGTGAGGGCTTAGAGACCAGACACAAATCCTACCCTAAGCTAGTGTGGAAGAAAGGGCAACACGTAAATTACCCCAGTCCTTCACCGTTTGAGTCCTGTGAGGGTGTGACAGGAAGAGGAGGAGATACAAACTCAGAACAGTTATCTGCAGTCTCTGCAGCCAGGGGAGGGCTCTCCAGCCTCAGCTTGGGTGTGGACACTGCTTTCCAGGTCTCCTGTCCCTGACACTGGCCACTCAGACCCAGCATCTTCCTGGTGCACCTCACATAGAGCTGGAACTCAGTCACCCCTGGTCACTTCACTTCAGTCAGTACTCTCTTGTTACTCCTATCTGTTCTTTTGAAGGTGGCTAGTAGAGAAAATTTCAGTTTATTCCTGTAGCTCATGTTAAATTTTTACCACCCAGCGCTGTTCTAGAAAGATTGGTGAGAAAAAAAAAATCACAGTGCATAAGAGAAGTACCTGGGCTCAATCCACTGGGGCACTGTGGTGCTTTCCTGGAGACAAATCAGGAGAGCTTTGCATACAGATAAGGAACTGGGGCTGGAGAGATGGCTCAGAGGTTAAGAGCACTGACTGCTCTTCCAGAGGTCCTGAGTTCAATTCCCAGCAACCACATGGTGGCTCACAACCATCTAATGAAATCCGGTGCCCTCTTCTGGCCTGCAGGCGTACATGGAGACAGAGAGTGTTGTACACATAATAAATAAAATCTTTAAAAAAAAAAAAGAAAATTAAAAAAAAAGAAACTGGCCGAGCAGTGGTGGCACATTCCTTTAATCCCAGTGCTCCAGAGTCAGAGGCAGGCGGATCTCAGTGAATTCGAGTCCAGCCTTGTCTACAAAGCGAGTTTCAAGACAACCAGGACTATTACATAGAGAAGCCCTGTCTCAAAAAACAGACAAAAAAACCAACAACAACAAAGAAACTGGTCTGCACTATGCCCAGGCCATAAAGAAGGATGCTGCCTGTCTGTCTGTGGCCTCGTCAGGGTGTGAAGACCTCAGGATAAAAAGAGAGTATGGGGACCACAGGGCCGTCCCTAAGTATGTGGGAAGAGCCCACACGCATCACCTGGGGAACCTCAATCTGACAGTTAAGTCCACAAAGGAAAGTAGGGTATACCACCTCCTAAACAAGGACTCCATGGGTTCAGCCTCTGCCCACCCTGTGCCGGCTTGTTTCTGTCAGCTTGACGCCAACTAGAGATGACTGGAAAGAGGTAACTTCAGTTTAAGAACTGTTTCCGTCAGACTGGCCTGTGGGACGGTCTCTTGATTAATGGTTGATGTGGGAGGGAGGGCCCAGGCCTGTGGCCAGTGCCCTCCCTGGACAGGTGCTCTTGGATGTGCAAGACAGTAAACTAAGCTAGTCCTGGGGGTAAGCCAGGAAGCAGAGGTCCTCCGTGGCCTCCACTTCAGTCCCAGCCCCGGCTCCCCTCAGTGATAGAGTGTGACCTACCCTTTCCTTCCTGTTCTTTTTGCTTTTTCCAGACAGGGTATCTCTGTGTAGCCATGACTGTCCTGGAACTTGCTCTGTAGATCAGGCTGGCCTCGAACTTACATAGATTCGCCTGCCTCTGCCTCCCAAGTGCTGGGATTAAAGGGGTGCACCCCCATCGCCTGGTCCTGACTGAGTTCCCTTTGATCAATTTTTTTTTTTTAAATCACAGCAACAGACAAGAAAACTAAAAGCTGCCCTTTACTGTCTTTTTTTGCATGGCAGCCAGATAATTGTTTTAAATGTCTGTCAGTGCAGGAGGCTGGGTAGCCTAGCATTGTGTGAGGCTCTGGGTTGGGTATCTAGCACCAGGGAGCAGCAAATAGCAGTCTATGTGAACATGTCCGTATGTGACGAGCTCCACCAGCAGATCCGTCCCTGTCAAAGGTGTCAGTCACCTCAGCACTAACCCCGAGCAGCTGTCTCAGTACTGGCTGTCAGAACCCCGTGGGATTGGGTCTCTTCTACATCTTTCTCCCTACAGTAGGCTGGGATGTTGGTAAGGCATAGACCAAGCCTGTCTGAGTTTCTGCCCTCTCAGCCCCACCCCCACCCCCAGTTACAGAAGCGCTACCATGCCCCCATTTTATGAGAGTTCAAGGACCCAAACTCGGGTCCTCATGTTTATAAGAAAGGCACTTTCAGCAACTGAGCCATCCTCCCATCCCCTAAGTATCTCCCTCCCTCCTGTTCCCTCCCCTCGGGCCCCCCTCCCCAGGACACGCACAAGTGTGAGGGTGCACGTGTCCACCTACACAGAGGAAGGCATCCAGTGCCCTGAGCTATCTCTCTGCCTAATTCCTTGCAGACAGTGTCTTTCTGACACTTGCCTGCTAAGCCGGCTTGCCAGCCCTTCCTGGGAAGATTTGGATGTGTATACATGTGCTAGCTACATCACCTTAAGTATGCAGCGGCCACACATGCGAATGGCCCTGGGAGTGTCCCTTTCTTCCACACAATAAAGAGGTCCTTGCAACCTCTCTCCTAGATGTTCTAGATGCGGCGGAGGATGGAGGTTCTTACTGTGGACTTACTATCCCAGAAGGTGCAGTGCTGAAGCCGGGGTTCAGCAAGGGTGTGGTGTGGGCGTCTCCCTTCCGAGCCATCTAAGATGACTGAGGAACATCCCCAGACAATGACAGCTGACAGTGACATTCGACAAATAGTGACTATAGACTCAGCTCGGCGCCTGTTAATATCAGAAAAGGAGAACCTGCAAGCCAGGGGAGAGGCGGAGGGGAGGGGGAGATTCTTCTTCCTAGACCGCAGTAACAGTAAAAGCCAGTGATAACTTTTGGAGCAAGTTGGCTCTTAATGGATATGTGAAATCTGTGTCTTTTGTTTTTGTTTTTAAGGAAATGGAGAAAGGAAGGAAGCTGGAGGGTTTGAATTTGTTCTGCTAGCTTTGGAATTCTGCAAAATCAGGAAATCAGAATGCACCAGTTCTCAGAGCTGTGACATTTAGCTTGATTGGGAAAGACACACCCAAGGTCACCCTCTGAAAGGGCTTGTCTTCCTTTGCCACATTTTGTTTTACCCAGCCTGGGTTTTGGAACTCAGCACTTTTGGCTCTTTCCTCTCAGTGTAGGAAAACGAAGTTGGAACATGACTGTTGCCTGGCTTGACTCTTAGAACGCTTTGTCTAGCTCCCGGTGCCTCCTCCGGGGTGGGATCTATAGACGTTTGCTGATGGACTTACAGACGGAAGTCTACAGGGAAGGAGTGGAAGGAATGGGGATGGGGTGGGGGTTTCCTTCCACTCTGTGGCCCAGAGAACTGGGTGTGTTTTTACACGGTCCTTGTTCATGTAAGATAATTTAGGCTCCAGGTATATTTTTAGTGTATTGGTTTAAAACTTAAAAATAATAATAATTTGAATGTAGCCACCACTTATTTTTAGTATCGTAACTAAAGTCTGTTAAGACACTGTTATTTGTACTTTCTTAGGACCTGGATAACTGCACGAGTCCAGGAATAGCCTGCTCTTGTTGCTCAGTGAATATTCCTTTTACAACTACCCTGCTCCCTGCCCTCTGCAGAAGACAATGGGAATTTCTTCTACCCAGGACCCAAGTTAAAACTGAACCGTATTTACCTGCAAGGCCCCAGAAAGGAGGGAGTTACAGATGTCACTCAGCAGGTCTTTCTCAATCTCTGTAATTTTCTCATTTCTGTTCACATCATTCTTCCCCGGGCCATGAGGCTGGAAACCTTCTGGCTTCTGGCTTTTCCTGGGCATTCCTCTTCACTAGGGGCCAGCAACACGGACTCCACTTCAGATGGAGTCTGGGGGTCTCTACTTTTCTACTTGTAGACACATTGTGTTTAAGAATTCAACCCCTCCCAAAGCTGGACAGGTGGCTCAGCGGCCAAAAACACTTGAAGTGTGAGGCTGAGTTCGAATCCCCAGCACCCCGCCCAAAAACCAGGCCACATGTGCCTGCAACACCAGCATTGATGGACCAAGACAGGTGAATTCTGACAGATCACTGGCTAGCCGGCCAGCCTACCCAGTGAGCTTCTAGTTCTCAATGCCATAAAGTAGAGTGATAGAGAAGACACCAGATGCCCTGCTGTGGCCTCACAGGTGTGCATATCCAGACACTTATATGTAGCACACAGAAACACACAGTTCACACTTCATCAGTAGAATACCCTAAGTAACAGCATGGGTGATCCCATATGCAGTGCCCTAGGCTCTGTCAGCTAACTTCCCCTCCACCCTGACTGAGTCCTTGGTGACAGTGGGTGTGCAAACCCTGCTCATTCTTTGGTTGCACCTCTCCCTCAGCCTTTGCTCTGAGGCTTAGTCACTGAGGCCTGTTGGGCCCTCCCTCCCCCTCCCCCTCCCCCACCTTGGAGAAGGCAAGTGTTTGTGGCAGATTGTTTCAGTGTGCCATCCTGAGGTCATTTCCCAACTGCTAGCAGCCACCTCTGCTCAGGACCTGCAATGAGCGGTGTGTCCAGTTTCTCCTCTTTACAGACTTCACTCTCTGGGCTCATTCAAGAAGTTCCCGCCACCCCCACCCCCACCACCCCGAGACCTCGGTCTCCCCTCATTTCTCCTCCCTGTTGTTAGATGGGGCTGTTTTACGTCAGACTTTCCTCAAGTCTGCAATTTCAAAAGTCTTAAACGACTTTCCTCATTTAGATTACAGTTCTGTCTCCCACCAGTCTGCACACCTCGGTGCCCTGAAATACCAGAGAAGGTGTCAGCGGTGAGTAACTGCTAGATTGCCCTCTAGCCAAGGCTCTCTCACTCTGCTAACGCTCCAAGTTAGTGTTAATTCACCTCTGCTTATTCTCCTCCCCCCAGTTTATTACTATCCAGTTGTCCTGCAGTCTCGAACTGAGCATGGTGACACATGCTTGTAATCCCAGCACTTAGGAAGCAGAAGAAGCAGGAATTACTGCAAGTTCAAACCCAGCATGATCTACATTGCGAGACTCTGTCTCCCTGCTCCCCCAATAAATCCCACCCCAGTCTAGTCTTGGAATATATACAGCTCAGTGGTAGAGCACTTACCCAGAGTGCACATGGCCCTGGGTCTAGTGCTCCCCCCTCCCCATTCCTTAGCATGTACATAAAAAAGAGCCAACCTATTGTTTAAGGTCACCTGGTGTATCGGATCCATCAACCCAGAGGCTGTAGGGAAGACTACTTTCTATAGCTTATAGTAAGGTGGCCAGGGCCTTGTTTTGAGTTGCTAAAGGGTTATTTTGGTGTCTTATCCATGAAGAGCCTTGTATGACGTAGTGCCCACCTCGGTACAGTGTCTAGGAGGGGCTGGGGGCGTGTCCAGCCTCTCTGCATGGGAAAACTGTGTCTGCACATTATTCACAGAATATTCAGGGTTTTGAAATAATTTGGGACTGAGTAGCATAAGAGAACCTGGAAAGGGAGAGAAGAGGCTCAGGAGTGACAAGCTAGAGCATGAGAGAAAGAAGCTGCCTGGCCAGCGGCAAGCTCAAGGCACAGGGTGGCCGTCTGAAAGGCAGGCTGCTGTTCTGGGTGAAAGCTGAGGTGCTGCCAGCCCGGCCGCACCTATGGAGTCTCTAGATAGATGTTGTTATTGCTCCTCGCATACGCGGAGAGCCCTAAGGAGCCAAATACATGCTTTGTGTTGCTGTGTTTCTGCAGATTTGTTAAGCAAGCTTTGAGAGACATTGCTGCAGATCAGGGACCATAATGTGAACGGCGCCCCCTAGAGGTGGGAGGTGCCCCACACACACAAGAACTCACAGCAACCATGCAAATTGTGGAATCCCGGTCACCAGTGAGGGTTCAGGGAAATGCCTCAGTTCAACTGTTCATTCATTTAATGAACATTTCTTAAAGGCCTTGTTGAAAGTGATTTTTCAGTAAAGACGAAAGGGAACAAGACCGGTGGCAGAAAGGCACCCCCAGGAAAGGCAGAAACATCCTGAGGTGGGTTCATGGCGGGCAGGCTGAGAAAGAAGCAAGGAACAGAGTAGATGGACTCAGTGCTGGCGCTGAGGAAGGTGCAGTTAGAAAAAACAGAGCAGCAGAAAGGGGGTATGTAAGATAGAAATGGTATGGAAAAGTCAGACCATGGACCTGCTTTGAAGGGAGAGAGAGCTACAGGACTTGTAGGAGGATAAACTTAGGGTACAAGAGAAAACAGAGTCAGGAATGCCGCTGGAGTGACAGGAAGGAAGGAGGGGCCATTGCTGGAAGCAGGGAAGGCTGTGGAAGGGTCGGGGTTCCGAGGTAACGGTTAGGAGTGGTTGGGATGCTTTAGGGACATCCAGTGTAGGTGGTGATTGGGAAAAAGCCACCAGGAAGTCAGGAACTCCCGGGAATGAGCGAAGAGAAAAGGCGAAATAGCTTGGTAGGTGTTGTAGTCTTCTCTCTTGCTGGAAGAGTAGGAACTGTTGAAGGGGGCTGACATCCGACAGCCAGGGCGTGGGATGGGACTCGGTGGCTTCCAGGAGAAATATATGGCGGGGGGGGCAGTCAGAAACTGCAGAAGGGGACTTCACTTAGGACAGTGTTAAAGCAAAAGGAGGTTGTTGCTGCCCACAAAGATGTACTTAGTGTCCCGTTAGGGCTGGGAGCAGACACACATGCCAGGCACTGACGGCTGCTCTCCAAAGTCCCAGGCACACACCTTACTCTTCCAGAACACTCAAAATCCGATCTAGAGACACCAGTGTAGTCACCGGCTTCCCACGGCAGGCTGGCTATGGTCCATCACTGGCCTAGGGGCACAGGCACTAGGAGCTTCTCTTCTGGGAGCCAAGGGCTGAAGGCCAGATTCTATGCCAGGCATCACACCATCCTCTCTTCCATGAGGGGGAAGGGTGTTGGTTGACTAAACAGGCTTCAGGTAGGCTACAGTGCAAATGATAAGACTGGACAAGGACCATGTGGTGGATTTTGAGTTACAGCATCAGGCCCAAGAGTCTCTTTAAAATGGGACAATGAACTTCTATCCCCTGAAAAGGTGTGGTCATATGGAAGCCACCAGCAAAAGGCCATGCCCCTTCCTCTGCCCCAGGCGGGCCAGCATTGGCTTTGAGGTGGTATGGGGAGATCTTCATCCTAAGTTGCTGTTTCTTCTGACTATTGGCTCTGGATAGGATGGCACACAGGGCAGAGTTAATGCCACAGTGTTATTTATTGCGACCAGTGGTAGCATAGATCTGGCCTCCAGATGTGGCAAAGCCCCCAGTGGCTTAGTTCTGCACCAGGAGAAAACTGACATGGATATCTCAGCATGAGAGAGTGCTGGAGAGTGTAGTGTCTCAGCTTCCAGCATTTCCCAAGGTTTCAGGCTCAGTGGAGATCCGAGCTGCCCTCGGAGAAAAACTCAATGAGATTGCAGCAAGGCAAGAGCTGGGCATGGTGGCTCTCACTTTTAATCCCAGCACTCAGAAGGCAGAGGCAGAGACAGGCAGAGCTCGAGGAGTTTGAGGCCAGCCTATTCTACATAGTGAGTTTCTGGCCAGCTAGAGCTATGTATGTAGTGAGGCCCTCCCTGCCTCAGAAACAAACAGATAAATAATAAAGACAAGCTTTCTGGAGGGCTAGGGAGACAAGAACAATGGAGAGACCACACACCATCTTCGATGGCCCAGATCCAGCACACACACATACACACCACCTTACCCACACACTCCAGACGGGCACACATAGGATTCACACCTGTCGTCTCACTAGATCTGCACGTAGTTGTAAGGATATTAGCAGTGGAGCTGGTGTAGCCACTCCTGTTGCAGACCTGGGCTCCCCTGACTTCCTCATCTGGCTGTTGAAGGCGGAGGAAGCAGTTCCTTGGATAAGGACACCCCTAGCATTTATTAGTAACACATGAGTCTCAAGGACCCTGGCAGAACTACAATCCTCGGGGCTCCCAAGCATATAACTCATGAAACAGTTGCCCGTATCTCATGAAATCATGCGTCTGGTCATTATCCGACAAATGGAACCCCCTCAAGGGGTTGGCCAACGTCTTACGTGGCAGAAGGTGGTACTAACAAACAGGCTTCACACACATGTTCTACTTTAGCAGGAGCGTTTGGTGGCTGTTTCCTACAAAACTGAAAGAAGCCATCATAATCCCCATGTCCTGTTTAATTCCTCTACTGAGGCGGTACCTATACCAGAAGTCCCTTCTGTCTTCAGAAATGTTTCAGCAAGTATACTCAGAAGGCTGTGTGTTGGTGGTGCACACCTTTAATCCCAGCGCTCAGGAGGCGGAGGCAGGAGGATCTCAGTGAGTTCGAGACCAGCCTAGTCTATAAGAGCTAGTTTCAGGACAGCCTCCAAAGCCACAGAGAAACCCTGTCTCGATAAATAAACAAACAAAGTATACTCAGAAGACTTCATCCGTGCTGAAGGAGAAACTGGACTAGTTAGCATCAGCTGTCAACCTGACACAGCTTAGAACCACCATCTCCATCAGGTTGATCAGTGGGCATTGTTTTGATTATCTTAGTAGGTATGGGAGGATTCAGCCTGCCGTGCACAGAGCCTTTTCCTCAATAGAAGGCCCTGGGCTGTATAGGGAAACTTGCTGAGCATGAGCTTAAGAGAACCAGGGAGCAGGCCAGCATGCAGTGTTCCTCTGTGGTTTCTGCTTCCGATTCCTGCCTTGGGCTCCTGCCCTGTTTTCCTTCAGCGATGGGCTGTGACCTGGAAGTGTAGGAGGAAGTGAACCCTTTCTTCTTGATTCGCCTTCAGTTGTGGTGTTTGTCAGAAAGGAAACTAGAGCAGAACTCAAGCTTACCAGGCTAACAAAAATGCCCAAACTAGTACATAGCATGCTATGATTATAGTGGCCATTGTTACCACTAACATCTACTGTACATAAGGACAGCCGTTCATGTGAGGTCATTTCAGAAGTTCAGCCTATCATCACCAACACCATCATCATATTTGTATAATAAGCTGTTCTGCTTTCATGTATGTCTGTACAGCCACATATGTGCCTGGTTCCCACAGAGGCCAAAGGGGGTGTTGGATCCACTGGAAATGGAGTTATAGATAGTTGTAAGCTATCATGTAGGTGCTGGAACTCGAGCCTGCATCCTTTGCAGGCACAACCACTGAGCTATCTCTCCAGCCTGTAGTCTTGTTTTCTGAAGCAGTGGATCATTTTATAGACCAGACTAGCTTTGAACTCAGAAATCTGTCTGCCTCTGCCGTTTGTGAACTGGGATTACAGGTGTGTGCCACCACAACCGGCCTTGTTTTTTGTTTTAAAGATTTATTTATTTATTCTGTATACAGTGAGCTGTCTGCCATGCAAGCCAGAAGAGGGCGCCAGATCTCGTTACAGATGGTTGTGAGCCACCATGTGGTTGCTGGGAATGGAACTCAGGAAGAGCAGCCAGTGCTCTTAACCATTGAGCCATCTCTCGAACCCCCTTGGGTTTTTTTGTGTTGTTTTTTGGTGTTGTTGTTGTTTGTTTGTTTGTTTTGAGACACAGTCTCACTGTTGACCACAGGTAGCCCTTGTCCTCCTACTTTAGCCTCCTGGTGTTTGGATATAGGCGTGTATCACCACCGTTGAGTTTATGTTTATCTTCCTGTTGAGTCTAACACAGTTTTCACATTTTACTTTAAATGCTGAAACAAATCTCAGAAACAAGAAAGCCTCAGGCAGATATGCTACAGCCTAGTCCTCGAATTCCCAAATCCTTCTAAAATGAAATCTCTTCCAGGTTGGGCAGGGGAGGGTCCTGCCCCTAGGTGAGTATTTTTGAGAAACTTTGCTTCAAGTTGATTTAGACATTTTTATTTAATTTGCAAAATCTACGTGGACTTTTCTATTCACACTGTTTCAGGATTCACAGAACAATCAAACCCATTCTTCCAGCAGTAGAGTTTGAGGGGTTTTTTTTTGCCAAAATTTTGAGGGTTTAAAAATAAGCTTCAAATGTAGAGCATGCCCATGGTGAGGTTGTCCATGTGTCCTGTGGCCCCACAGAGTTGGGCATGAGTGCTGCAGCTGGATTCGATTCCTTTGTGAACATGCAAATTAGCATCTTCGGTGGCTCCCTCTGCCAGCATACTTATCCCCAATCTCCAAATGTGTTATTTGTTATTAAAATCACCATATTTATATGTGGGGGGGTTGCGGTGCTGTCCCCAGATGCTGAGATCCTAACTGTAACCATGCAGATTATTCAAACATCCCTTGGGGCTTTAAGAAATCTCCAGTCCATAGAGTAGATGTGAAAGGGCACTTTGTGGCTAGCAGTGTTCGGTCCTGTTAACGCCAAGCCAGAGAGACGGCTCTGCAGATGAAGGTGCGTGCTAGGGAAGTGTGGTGACCTCAGAAAGCACTGGCTCCACATAGTTGTCCTCTGGCCCCCACATGGGCACTGACACACACACACACACACTCACACACACACACACACACACACACACACACACACACACACACACACAGCAAAAGCCTTCTGAGGTCAGACAACTTGTAATTGACCAGTGTGGTAGTATAAACACATAATCTCAGCAAAAGAATCAATAGTTCATGGGCTACATGAAAACCTGTCTCTAAAAAACAAGCACACCTTTAATCCCAGCACTCGGGAGGCAGAGGCAGGTGGATCTCTGTGAGTTCCAGGTCAGCCTGGTCTACATGAGGCCTTGCCTTAAATGAAACAAAGCAGTTTGAAAAGCAATGACAACAAAATGTAATGACCAGGCCCTTCCAGGTCCTTATTTTCAAATCAGGTCTGTCTGGTGATGTATTAATAAGTCATTAGGCTTTTTGTGAGCAGCAGGCCATAAAGCCAGGCAACCCAGTTTCTAAGTGTGAGAGGATCAGGACCTGCTTAGACTGTTTCCATGGACCCCGGATTTTCCTAGCCTCTCTCTCTCTCCCAGCCGGCTGCTGAGCATTTACATCTGCAGAGGAGAAAATGGTGAACATCTGACAACATTGGTTTAGCTGATTTTGATTGTTGCTGGGAGCCCTCACTCCAACCCCCCAACCCCACCCCCACTTTGCGGATTGGGAGAGGAGGATCTCAGCCAGCCCCCAGCCCCCATTCCTCCAACTACCAAGATGGCTAGCGTTGTGCTTGCCATTCTCCAAAAATGTGCACAGACATGGCTGATCCGCCCACACTGGCCTTTGCGATAACAGACAGCTCAGCCAGAAATGAGTGCTTGGTCCAGAATAAACCCACCCAGGGTGGCTGTCGGCTCTTTGCAGCCCCTGTTCAGACCTGGCCTGAGGACAGACATTTCCTTTAACTGTCTCGAGTGAGAGCTGGCCTGGGCTTCTTCCAGCAGCCCCTGGCTCCCCTTACCCGCCCCTGCGATATGTGGGCGCTACATAAATACTTGTTGACTGACTTGATTCATTCCCCGAGAAGCAAATCCAAAGGAAGTAGGGAAAAGGGAAGCGAATTCAACTCTTTCTCAAGTATCAGAAGGAAAGGCCCGGCCTGATGTCTGGCTGCTGGTGGGATATGGCTGTTTTCTCTCCATGAAGCAGAAATAAGAAATGAGAACATTCGTCACTCGCTATTATAGGCTGTGTCCCTGAAGGCTGAAGGCGAACGCCTTCTCAGAGATGGGTGTACATGTTCGTGGGTGTACTCGGAAGCGGACATCAAAGATTGACATCCATTGTCTTCCAGAGCCACCCTCTACCTCGCCTCTA
The DNA here is from genome assembly GCF_017639785.1 of Mesocricetus auratus. NCBI lineage: Eukaryota > Metazoa > Chordata > Mammalia > Rodentia > Cricetidae > Mesocricetus > Mesocricetus auratus. The sequence continues at coordinate 134,201,959 of NW_024429266.1, read as the reverse complement.
GAGACAGGGTTTCTCCCTGAACCCAGTGTCCACCAAGTGAGCTCAGGGATCCTTCTGCCACTGTGTCTCTGATACATCCCCACCCCGCCAAGGTTACCCCATCCCCCATCAAAGTTCCAGAAGTGCCTTCAGGCTCCACTGGGTGCTGGGATCCAGCCACCAAATGTTTCTTTCCTCTACCCGCTGTGACTGCTTGGATGACGTGTCCCCACCCCTGGACCTACAGCGAGTGGGCAGGCTTCGTTCTTTGTTCTGCAACACTTGCAGGGGTGAGAAATGAGACTTTGAGGGTCTGCCATTGCAGCAGCCCGGCTTTTCTTTCTCTAGTTGTTTAGCTGAGAGCATGTAAGGCTGTTTCTCCTACGCCCCTGTGGAGGAAGGCTAGGTGAAGGGACTTTGCAATAAGGGGTTGCTGTGTGCCCACTCAAGCTGGCCTCACCTCCACTCAGCTGCCTGCCTGCCTGCCTGCCTGCCTGCCTTCCTTCCTTCCTTCCTTCCTTCCTTCCTTCCTTCCTTCCTTCCTTCCTTCCTTCCTTCTTTCAGAACCCAAATAACTTTTGTCACCTCCAAGGACCCTTTCTGGGGGACTGGAGAGATGTTTCAGTGGTAGAGAGCACTGACTGCTCTTCCAGAGGACCCGGATTCAAGTCCCAGCTACCATATGGCAGTTCACAACTGTCTTTAGCTCTGATTCCAGGGGATCTGACACCTTTGCACATGAAATAAACTTAAATAAATTTTAAAAAACCTTTCTGGTAGAAAGCCTCCATAAAACTCATTTGCTCAGGGGCTGGAGAAGTGGTTCAGAGGTTAGGAGTACTGGCTGCTCTTTCAGAGGTCCTGAGTTCAATTCCCAGCAAACACATGGTGATTCACAAACATCTGTAATGAGATCTGGTGCCCTCTTCTGGCATTCAGGCATAACAGACATGTAGGTAGAACACTATATACATAATAAATAATTAAATTTAAAAAATTCATTTGCTGTTGAGGTTTGAACTTGGATTTCCATCCTTTTGTGAAAGAAATTCTATAGCTTCTTGGGGGTGCGGGCTTGGTTCTCTATCTGCAAATAGCCATTCCCAGTTGTGACCATGAGTGGGTCCCCCCACGCCTGTTTCTGTATCTTAGAAGATGATGAGGAGGCTTCCATGTCCTGCTGTGTCATAAAGACTGAGTGAGTTTGCAGATGTGAAGACAGACTTGGGCACAGTGAGGGGAGCCCCTTGCGGTGCTCATGCATTTGTATTTCATAGAAAGGATGAACTCTAGGGCTGGAGAGGTGGCTTAGCAGTTAGGAACACTTGCTGATCTTCCAGAGGACTCAAGTTCGGTTCCTAGCATCTGCACTGGGCTGCTCACAATTGCCTATAACTCCGGCTGGATCCAGGAGATCTGATGCCCCCTTCAGGCCTCCACAGTCACCTCCCGTCTACATGAGATAAGTAAGTTACAAGCTTCCGGGGTCTGAGATCTAACCACTAGGCAGGATGGTCAGTAAGCATATGTTTTTACTAATGACAGGAAGAGAAGCGGAGAATGGCCAGCAAGCTGTGAGGCACTGGTGTGTGCTTTTACCACAAGCTCTTATGGTAGAAGAGAAAAGAATGCCCTGATTCCTGTTTGCCAGCTTCCTTGTCGGAAACACTCCTGTGGTGACTGTTTTCAAACTACTGACACAATGTGGCTGAGCACTGAGTTTAGGAGAGATGCTAGTAACCGCCATGGGAAGGTAATTGTGACACCTACTTCAAACCTTCTACCCCACCACATAAAACAATTGATAATTTGACCCTTCTAAAGAGAAACCAATGGCAATCTATTAAATATACCTAGCCCGGTGGTGCAGCTTTTAATAGGTCTGCTCACTTCCTGTTGCAGCCTGCTCACTTCCTGTTGCTTTATTCCATGGTGTGCATGTGTGTTAAAAGCTCTGGCCAGTCTCATCAGCGCCTCCCTGTCGCGCCCCCCCCCACAGGACACTGATAGGCATGTTTGGGGTGCACCTTAGGAGAAACTAACGTCGGTATGGGATGCTTCCTGTACAGACTGAGAGAACGTGTGTTACAGAGCAGCTGGTTCTGAGAGCAGCCTGTTAGTGGCCAAATGCTGGAACCCATAGCCCAGAGCACCAGGGGGTCAGCGAGAAAGCAGCCTGGAGTAAAGCAGATGGTGGGAGCGGGGCCCTAATTTCTTCGGGGGATGTTTGCACGCTATTTTTTTCCCTCTCTTTTCCTTTCTAAATAATGTAATGATTTAGGAGTGGAAAGAAAAATTAACCGATTTATCTTGCTGTCTGAATAATGTTTTGGAATAAGCAAGAACAGGTCAGCGTACCAAGTGGGTAGGTCGTTGCCCTGCTTAATGACCTGTATCCGGATTTTATTGTGTCTGGATGATAGTCGGCACTCATTTCCACTGTGCACAAAGAGAAGCCTGTGAGGAAGAAATAAAAACCTCTGGTTTTTAATGGACACAGGAGATGGTGCAAACCATAGGTGCTTAATACACGTTAATTACCACAAAAGCCCCTCCTAGCCGCTGGGCGCCATCAAGGAGAAGAACCGAGGAGGCCCTGGATCTGGTAGTCAGGTCCTAGCTTATGTTCTGTGCTCAGCCTGCTACTTTTTACCTTTCTCAGTGCTGAGAGGGGCCACCAGCAGGATATGACCTCCATGAGGTTCGGCTAAAAGCTTTCTATCAGAAACTGCATCTTTGGGGTCACTGCTGAGTCCAACATCTGCTTCAGAAAAATGTGATAATCAGCATCTTCCTGCCACTCGCTCCTCAGAGCAGCAGGCATTCCTCATTCGCCTTCCGACTGCAGTCAATCCACACACAGCTGAGGGAGGGTATCAAGCACATGCTGGTTGTATGTGCGCTGTGATGAGTGGGGCCTTGAGGGGGAAAGAGGCCTAGAAGGAGCTGGGCACACAGAAAAGGATCTGAGTGTCGCATCCATACTCAAGATTGACCCTCTCCTCCCTCCCCACACCTGCTGGAGTCTCTGGATTCCTGCTAGTTTTCATCTGCGGGTCCTAGCTCCTCAGGCCCAGTGCCGGCAGCAGCAGGGACCTATACTTCTAGTTGTGATTACTACCCAAAATGAACTGTGTCCTGTTGCTTCCTGACCCAAACTCAATGTGACCCCTCAGTGGCCCCCTGGCTCCCAGGAGAGAATACCAGAATAGAGGCAAACGGAGGTGGGGGGGAGGGAAAAGCTCCACGTAAGAGCTGTGTAGGTGGTGGAGCAAATGCTCTCTAGAGCCCAGTTCCAAAGAACAGTCTAGAAATGTCTTTAGGTAAAGAGTGTCATCCTAGTGAATGTGCAGCTTCCAACAGTGCCTACCACCAGCCCATCCCTGCCCTGGAGCCCAACCCCAATTCCTACTTGGCTTGTCTTAGGAAACCTCCTGGGACCTATCCTTGCGGCCCCAAGGGTAGGTTGCAAATGCTAGGCTGAGAGGCTGACATCTCAAGGAAACAGAAGGGCTTTATGATTTTGTAGCCCAGAAATGCTGAGCACGTGACCCCCATTGCCGGCTGGAGGCGTAAGGCTGGGTGTGTGGCTGTGGGGGCACCGCACTGTCTCAGAAAGCCTAAAATTAGACTCTTGTCACTCCCAACCAAAGCATGTTTCATCCTGGATGACCCATATCTGTAAAACAAAGCCGGATATGTGGACAGTGCAGTGAGACACCCAATAATGCATTCAGAGCTCATGGCACGTTGAGTGGGGATGTTGGGTGCTCGTGTTTCTGAAGATGGGAAGCCCCACTGGACTGCTTGGTTTGTGATCATCCATTGTGTGGCAGACCTCTGGCTTACTGTGTGAATAAAAAGTAGATGCTGGTGGCGGTTATCGTGGAGAGTTTGGCACCAGGTCAGAGCACTGTCCTGATTCACCAAAATGCCTTTCCTGTTGCTCTAAATCCAGAAATGGGGCCTGCTTGCTGCAGCAGGAGGTCTGGCTTGCTTCATTTGATCACAGTGGCATTCTTGCGTTGTCCTGGGCTGGCTGGCCTATGCTAGAAGGTCAACGTGGCATGTATTCATGTATTGTTCTTTTTTTTTTTTTTAATTAAATGCAAGCATTGGCCTGAGCATTGCAGAAAGTGACAATGAGAAAGACCAACCTTGTGCGTAAACCTGGCTGCTCATCTGTCAGAGCAAGATAATGCTTGAACTGTTGTGAAGACGGAGAAAGGTGGTGTCACAACAAGAGAGCAGTTAGCCGTGAGCCCTCAAAGAAGCAAGGGCATTAGACACCACACCTACCCCTCAACCCTCAACTCCCCCACCCCCAGACCCACACCCTTCCTACTTTTTATTACCATTATAAGAGCTTACCCCATCTAAGCCCTCTGCTTGCTAAATGTTTGCTCAGTTAAACCATGCCACACCCTTAATAGATGATACTAACCTTTTTGTGGGCAAGGTCCTCTGTAGCTCAAGCTGGCCACAAAGCGTTGTGCTTGGTTGCAGGTGTGTTTCACAGCCCAGTTTATGTAGTGCTGGGGATAGGACCTGGACCTGTGTGTTCTAGGCAAGCACTCTAATAACTGAGCTACACAGCTCAGCACTACCATCGTCATACATGTTTGGGTGGTGGGGAGGGCGCCTCCCATGGCACACATGTGGAAGTCATAGAACAACTTGTAGGAGTCAGGTTTCTCCTTCTGCAGTGCGGGCCCTGGGCATAGAGCTCAGGTTGTCAGGTTTGGTGACAAGTGCTGAAGCTCACTGAGCCATCTTACCAGCCCTGTGCTAATGTCCTTATTACTGTGGGGACTGAGTACCAGGAAGGTTAACTGCAGATCAGAGGAACTAGAGAAGGGGGTAGTGGAGTCAGCGTGGCCAGACTCCACTGTCACCTGTGACTCACCAAGGGCCACCAGTGGCAAACAGAAGAGCGGAGCCCTGGTTCATTCACACTTGAGGTAGATGTCAGCATGAATGGGCCAGCTAGTTTATGAAACCTTCCAAAGCAGGAATTTCTTGTCATTGTTTGGCCTTTTGCATGCTAGACGGGAATTCTACCAGTCAGTTAGCTGTCCTTAGCTCAAGGGGCAAGGTTTTTTGTTGTTGTTTTGTCTATTTGTCTTCTTCTTCTTCTTCTTCTTCTTCTTCTTCTTCTTCTTCTTCTTCTTCTTCTTCTTCTTCTTCTTCTTCTTCTTCTTCTTCCTCCTCCTCCTCCTCCTCCTCCTCCTCCTCCTCCTCCTCCTCCTCCTCCTCCTCCTCCTCCTCCTCCTCCTTCCTCCTCCTCCTCCTCCTTCCTCCTCCTCCTCCTCCTCCTCCTCCCTCCCTCCCTCCCTCCCTCCCTCCCTCCCTCTCTCTCTCTCTTTCTTTTGGTCTGTTTTCAAGACAGTGCCTCACTGCACACTATATAGCCCTGACTGGCCTGGAACTCAATCCATATGTAGACCACGCTGGCCTCAAACTCTCAGAGATCTGCCTGTCTCTGCCTCCTGAGTGTTAGGATTAATGGGCAGGATCTTGGCATCTGAGTTTTGCCAGACTGGCAATTGGCTCCCTGGTGAAGCTCTCTGTGCATCCACTTTAGGTCAGGAATCTTCTGCCCTTTGCTGGAGGGCTCAAAGTTTGTTTCATAGCACACATTCCCCTGGAGTCTCATTACAATTAATGTGCACTGTCTCTAAAGGAAGAGTTTGCCCGGCCAAGGAAAATGGAGCACCCCAACCCACACTTAATGAGTTTTGCCTGAGTAAACCATATTAATTGTGCTTGTTGCTTTTTAATTGTCCTTAAGTTTCTTGCAGTCTAACTGCCCTAGGGCGGGAGATCTGGTTTCTGCTTGCAGTATGGACCTCTACTCCCCAACTCCCACCATCTGGCACTGGGAATACATGGTTCAGAAAAATAAAAAATAAATGTAAAAATTTTTTAGCCGGGCGTTGGTGGCGCACGCCTTTAATCCCAGCAGAGGCAGAGGCAGGCGGATCTCTGTGAGTTCGAGATCAGCCTGGTCTACCGAGCGAGTTCCAGGACTGACTCCAAAACAATACAGAGAAACCTTGTCTCGAAAAACCCAAAAAAAAAAATTTTTTTTTAAAGTCCCCTTGGCCTAGACTGGGAGGCGGAGGCGTATGTGGAAATACACACGTAGGGGCTTTGAGCACAGGAGTCAGGAGAGGGACGAAGATCGTGGTGGGGTGTCTCCATTTGACAAAGGTGTCTGCAGACAGAACTGGATGATTTAAGAGGTGCCTTTCTCCAGCAGGTGGAAACCTGAGCCAGGCCACACCATGACACAGGGCAGGGCATGGCGTCCCCGCCCCTAGACCTGTCTGCCCGAACCCTGACACAGAAGACGCTCCCCTGCTGATGGTGTATGAACGTGACTCAGCTAGGTGACACAGCTACAGCGGAGTCTCTCGTGGGGATGTACAGACACAATTGCCAGGCCTTCCCCACCGATGCGCTGCCATCTTTCTTGGTTCGTGGATGTGTATGCCCCTGCGTACAAGGGGGTAAGAAAGAGGCACTGATCTGTGGGCTCACGTCTACAAGCTGTTTTCACAGGGAGCCCTAGAGCAGGGGCCAGAGCCCTCTGCTTGCTCTTGGATCCCCAGGGAGCAGCCTGGCAAAGTGTTCCAGGCTGTCGTTCCTGACTTTATGCTCCTCCTAGGCCAGCACTTCCCAGGCTAGACTGGGACAGGTTTCTGGGTTTCTGTAGACCTGAGTTTGGGAGCATCTCCCAATGCTCCCCACCCCAGTTTCACATAGGTAGATGCCCGGAGCTAGCAATGAGCCAATGTGACGATTTCTGTGTGCCCTGTCTGGAGTCCTGAAGGAGCCCCTGCACTTTTGCCTAATGGTCACTGTATAGTGATTGACTGGGCCTGGTGTCTGGAGCCTTTGTCTGGGCCCCTTGCATCCCTGCCCGGGGACCATTGTCTGGTTTGGTGGGTGTTAATCCGCAGCCTCTGGGAAGCTGCCTGGCAAATGGGAGGTTAATGTGCAAACAGCAGGGAGCGTTGTCAGTGTGTGGGGCTGGACAGCAAGTGGGAGGGAAATAGTTAAAAATCCTATTCAAGGCTTGAAGGGGAGAGGGGGGGGCGAGGGAGCAGGCCCAGCCTTGTGTTAATCTTACTGGAATGTAACCAGTTCGGGCAGTTTCTGGCTTTGGTATTGCCTGGCTGCTCAGGGGCCCAGTGCCTTCCTCTGCCTCCTAAGCTGCCCAAAGTTTGATGTCCTGGGTCTCTTCTACCTCGACTGCCCCTGGCATCTTTAAGGAACCTGACTGTAGACCCTCATCAGGCTGTGCCACAGAGGACCCCACTGCCCCCGCCACAGAGGAATCTCCGAGGGGTGGTTGTATGGGGAACTGGAGGGGCAAGCAGAGAGAATGTTCCAGGGAAAACCCCCCAAACCTGTTTGGTCAGACTTGCGTAGCTGCCTGGAGGCCTGGGAATGCATGCCCAGGGCAAAGGGCTTCTGCTGGACACTGACAGCTAACAGCCTGTGTGTGTTGGAGGCGGGTGCCAGCAGGGGTCAGCTTTACCAGGAAAGTGTGTTCCCGTTCAAACTGTACAACAGCCCATTGCATTGGTCTGGGCTGTGCCTCCATAATCTCTGCATGTTAAAAGTCCATCGAGCTGTACACAGGATTGTGTGTGCTTGCTCATAGCTGTCGTTGTTGAGGACTTTTAAGAAGTAAACTTTAGGTTGAGGCAGGCACTCTGCAGGGCCAAGCGTTGGCTTTGTAGTTGGGAGGACCTTTCACTCACCCCCCAGCAAATGATGATAAGCTGGGTAGAACTGAGAGACCATGTTCAGCTCCCAGCACCCAGCTGGGTTGGGTGTGCTAGCAGTTGGGTATGAGGGCCGGGGTGACAGAGACAGGATCGCTGAAGCTTGCTGGTTGACAACCCAACTCCAGGATCAATGAGAGACCCTTTCTCAAAGAGTGGTAGAGCAGGCTGCCCTGGCTTCCACAAGCACGGCTGCACACACGCATGCGTATGTACCACACGTGTACACGTGCCTGGTATGGTCCTTATCATCTGAGCTTTAGGGAAGGGGAGACAGGTGCATCCCTGGAGCTCACTGCCAGCCAACCTTGCTTGCTAGGTGAGCATCGGTCACATGAGACCTTGTCTCAAAAAGAAAAAGAGGGGGACTAGAGAGATGGCTCAGGGGTAAAGAACACCTGCTGCCCTTGCAAAGTGCCCTGGTTCTGTTCCTAGCACCCATGTCAGGCAGCTTAACTCCAGTTCTTGGGGTATAATGCCCCCTTCTGGCTCCCGTAGGCACCAGGCTTGCACTAATGCTCATGTAGCAAATATACATACCTAAAATAAGAATGGAAAGTAGAAATAAAGAAAAGAAACCCAAGGTGGACAGTACCTGAGAAATGATACCTGAAGTTGACTTCTGGCCCCCAATGTCGGTACACACACAAATGCATTTTTTTAAAGAAATAATTAATCCCAGCACTCTAGAGGCTGTGACAGGCAGATCTCTGGGAAGCCGAACTGGTCTACATAGCAAGTTCTAGAGCGACCAGGGCTACACAGTGAAACCCTGTCTCCTCCCTCTTTCCTAACTTTGAAGGCCTTTTCTGGCCATGCCAGCAACAGGGAATGGGGACCCGGGACCACCATGGGGTGTTGGTGTCCAAGTGACTACTCTGCTGTTGGGAAACAGAACAAAGTTGCACAGCAGCCAAATCCAGGGGCTTCCTCGTCCAGGCCACCACTTTACTCACAAAATCTGAAGAAAGAATCCAAAGAAGCAACTGCAGAAAGGTCTCCAAGTCCCCATTCAGCATGAGGTCACCTTCCCAGCTCAGAGAGCCACAGAGCCATATGTGACTGCTGAGCTGTCCTGACGCCCCGCCGGCTTGTATATTCATCCAGGGAACCTAGATCCAGAGCACAGGTTCTGCTGTGCCCCAACTGTGTAGGACACCTTTCTGCCCTTACAGGGACTTCCCAGCAGACAGGACCCTGGATTCCTCCTCTGCTGTGACCCACGAACCATCCTGAGTTCAACATAATGAATTTCATTTCCTTCCCATTCTTGATTTTTCCATGATTCAGGATTGGGAAATGATTTTCCTCTGAGTATTTTTAGGCCACAACATGCAGCATCTAACATTTAAAACCCTGGCTCCACCATATCTAGCTGTGTGGCCTTAGATAAATTAAAATTTCTGGGATCTCAATTCCCCCATATGGGAGGTAATAGGAGTAGCAATGTTATTAAGCTCTCTGTGGAGGACTAAGTGCAGAGCATACAAATCATACAGATGTACTTGTTACCTGGGATACAGATTGTCTCCTGTCATCATCCTAATAGGAACACAGTCCAGGACACTGATCCCCTCCCTGGATGCAGCATCACCCCTAGACCTAAGTAACAAGAATCCGCCCCACCCCCAGGAAAGCTCTACTTTGGCGCCTTTTGGCACTGCCTTCCCAAAGAGCAGCTGTGATGTTAGGAGACCTCCTGAGACACAGATGGAAGCAGACTGAGGATGCTGCTGGACCGGGCTCACTGCGCCCCTGCCGCCACATCTCATGTGCAAGTGAAAAATCTGGGGTGCCCTCTATTTGGACTTTGCCTTTTTATGTCCCAGGAAGGTTTGTTTGCTAGGCTGGGAGTGACTGTATTGAACAGATCGTTGACTTGAGTTATAACTGTGAGTGTGTGGACATCCTATCTCCGACCTTGTAGACACTGTGCCCTCCTTCCCCAAAGGGTAGCCATCTTGGTCTCTGAGGCCAACGCCAGTTTTTTTATTTTTGTTTTTTTAAAGGATTTATTTGTTTTATGTGCATTGGTGTTTTGCCTTCATGACTGTGTGAAGGTGTCAGATCTTGGAGTTACAGACAGCTGCGAGCTGCCATGTGGGTGCTAGGATTTGAACCCCGGTCCTCTGGAAGAGCAGCCAGTCTCACCAATGCCAGTTTTAATGATGGCCTCTATAATTGTAGTTATGAAAACAGTACCATGGATCTTGTTCATTATTCAAAATGTTGCTTAATAATATTGCTTGTAAGCCTGGGGAGACAGCTCAATCTATATACAAAGTGTTACCAGTTATAGATGAAGTCCTGAGTTCGATCTCCAGAACCAATGTTTAAAAAAAGGCAGACATCATAACACATGCTCTTAATCTCAGACTGGGGAGGTGGGGATGGGTGAGTCCCTGAACTCTCACTCCAGGTTTAGTTTAGTGAGAGACCTTGTCTCAAAACAAAGTGGACAGATTCCAACTCCCAACAGCTGAGGATGTCCTCTGCCCTCTGAGCACACATGAACACATGTGCATGTGCACCCCCCCACCTCCACAACAACAACAAAGAAAAAAGTGCATAGAGCCCTCCTCAGTGTGAGTCGTCACCTAGGCTCAGAGTCTCCACCTCTCAATCATATTTACCATTTGGGACACATGCTTTGTCCACTCTTACTAGGTGGCGGCTGCCTGCCTAGCCATATTGTCCTGTCTCCACAGCATGCCCCCATACAGAGCTGCAGCACGACGGTGCACCATGAAGATTTGTGGAATGGCATGAGAGTTTTGTGTACGAATCCATGTTTCTTGGGCTTGCTTTGGGTTTCCTAAAACTGCCCTGTCAGTACCACACCACCACCACCACCGGAATAAACAGATTGAGATCCTAAAGAAAATCAGGCAGCCAGCCTTTAACAAGCCAATAAAGCCAGCCTTCATTTGGATTATCTTTGGGTTAGGTTTGCTTGGGAATTTGTATCTGTAGAAAAAAAATCTTAGTGCTCACTGCTGTGAGGCAAATTTTTTGCATTCATTTATTCTTTCGGTGGTTTGGCCCCATAAAGCAGTGGGCTGGCCCGAGGGGAAAGCTGCCTGGAGGAATCCGAGTTTGTCTTTAGTGGTAGAAATTAAACTACTTCTCTGGGCCATGCCCTCAAACTTCAGCCCCGTTTACTATTGAAAATTGTGTCTCAAGGGTACAGAGAGGCGTGGGATAACAGCGACTGAGAAATGTTTGAGATTTGGACATTTTGTTTTCTTTTTCCCTTGGAGAATAATCTTTTGGGAAAAACTTGGATGGAGACCCTTAGAGCCATACAATTTTAACTTCAATTCAAGCCCTATGTTGTAGCTCGATTCATTTTTGCGAACAATGGACAGAAGAGTGCCAGGGGAGAGCTCAAGAGGCCAGGATGCTGAGCGAACTGAAGAGAAGGACAGGGTCGGCTGAGAGAGTCCCATGGCTGCGTGGACTGCCCAGGGCTTCCCAGGCGCTCAGGAAGGCTTCAGAACTTAGTGGCTGAAGCACCGGGCATTGTATAGGTATCAAGAAAAAGTTTCCAGAAACTTCCAGGAGATGCCCGGTGTCCCCAGCAGATCTGTGAGGATCTACATCAAGTTGTGGTAGCCGGGACTAAGGCCTGCTGGAAGGTCAGACCCCGCAAACCCGTCCTCACTGGTTCAGGCAAGCTGCCACAGTTGTGATGTGGCAATAGCATGATAAGAATTGCTGATGGGGCGTGGGGAGTTGACACAATCGGTGACGCGCTGGCCGTGCAAGCCTGAGGACCCCAGTTCAACCCCTTAGACCTGAAGTCTCAGCACTGGAGAGGTGGAGCTCAGAAGACCCCCGAGGATTGCTGGTCAGGCAGTGTAGCCCAACCGATGATCCATGTTCATTGAGACACCTGTTGTAAAAAAATAAGGTGGTAGGCAGAGTTGCCAACCCCATTTTACTGGTAGTGGACTACAGTCTATTTTTTTTTAATGTGCTTGGATTTTTTTGCCTGCCATGTATGTCTATGTAGCACTTGCATACCTGACCAGAGGAAAGTCTTAGGTCCCCTAAAATCACATAACGTTATGAGACACTATACTGGTGTTGGAAACCAAACCTGGGTAACCTTTGTCGTGTCCTCTCCACCCCACCCCCGACAGGGTTTCTCTGGGTAACACCCCTGGCTATCCTAGAACTTTTCTATAGACCAGGCCTGCCTCTGCCTCCCGAGTGCTGGGATTAAAGGTGTCACTGTCCAGCACCTTTGTGCCTTTTCTAATTTGTAATCCTTGGTGTAATCTGAATAGATGCTTAAGCATTAATGAAGTTATCAACTGCTTCCAGAATGGTTGCTGGTGTGTGTGTGTGTGTGTGTGTGTGCGTGTGTGTGTGCGCGTGTGTGTGTGTGTGTGTGTGTGTGTGTGTGTGTGTGTGTGTGTGTGTGTGTGTGTGTGTGTGTGTGGTATTTCAAGCTATTTCCAATGATACTGCCCACCATACAATGGACTATAATAACAGAAAGCTTCTGGCTTGTATTGGGGATATTTGGTTTCTGTCAAGTGTTCACCACACAGGCCAAATCTCTAAGTCCCCACCTCAGCTGGCCACTCCATACGCGCATACAACAACAGAAAGGAGAGCTGGGCATGATGGCACTCACCTTTAATCCCAGAACTCCAGAGGGAGAGGCAGGAGGATCTCTGTGAGTTACAGGCCACCTTTATCTACATAGAGTTCAAGAACAGTCACGGATGGCTATGTAGAGCCCCCCCCCCAAAAGAACAGAAAGGTCATTTTGGGTGGAGTTGTGATTATCAAGCACATGACCCCTGGGTCTAGGGAGCCAGCTTGCTGAAGATCTGTGAGCAGTTCCCTGGAGGGTTAAGTGAAGGAGTGCTCCCTGGAGTGAATGCTATGGACCATTCTGCTAGCACTGTGTGTCTTGACAGAGGTTGTCAGGACAGGAAGGCTTGCTTTAACTGTAACCCAAAGCCAGCCTAAGCCACGGGTAGTGGAAGTGGATGTTGTTACAGCCAAAAAGAACAGGATGTAGGCTTAGGGCTTCCTCTCCTGAGGAGTCCCCTCTAGTCCCTGGTGCTGTGACCAGCCAAGTGGAGTAAGGGGGAAAGCGCCTGCAGGGTGCAGAGGCTGCCAGCTTGGAAGAAAGAGCTGCTGGATCAAGGTAAAGGAGGAGGTGGCTCCCAGTGTCTCATTAAGGACTTGGTAAAGATCTGGGCTTGAAGTCTCCCAGGAAGACTTGTGATCAGGATGTTGCCAAAAGGAAAAAGATGCAGCCACATGGAAGGATGAACTATTATCTAATTGGGGATTCCTGAGAACCACAGGAACTCTTGAGAAATCGGGGAGTGATCGGAGAGCAGAAGTATGGGCTGTGGTTGATGCCTCACACCACCTTTGAGTAGCCTGGCATCTGCTTACTGTGGGATACAATGCACAGACGGTAGGAGCAACTGTGGCAAAGACAGGGAGGTAGAGAGTGGCACTAGATACCAGCCACTGCTGTGGTTTCTCCTGCCTTCCCAAGGTCAGTAGCTGGAACTCTAGAAAACAGACATGCCTCCTGCTATACAAGAAGGTGTGTGTGTGTGTGTGTGTGTGTACATGTGCGTGCACGTGCATACACAGACGTTATAATAACTACATACCTTCCCAATGCAACTGGGGAGAATCATGGTCCTTCATAAGCCCACCATCACTTGGCACAGTGACCAAATAGCAAATAGTACCCAGAGTAGTGGTCCAGCTCCTGGAAAGTGCATGGCAGTCTTTTGGCAAGTCTTATAGGCATAGATGAGGACATTGGGATGACCAGAACAAGCCTAAAGGTTAGATAGCTGGAGGTAGGATGAGGAGGCTGGGGTCTTAATGCCCGTGGGGTAGGTGGGTACTTTTCTGTAGTATCAGGGAACTGAACAGAGCTTCTGGCAGGCTGGTGTCACAGTCAGTAGTAGGAAGGACCTGGTGACTTGGTCAGGAACTGTAGGAGATGGCTAGTGAGGAGTCTGATCAAGAGTTTCGAGGTGACCCACTCCAGAGTTCCAGTGGTAGGACTTGGTCCTTTATCAGGTGCAGGTGAGGAAAGGATAGGAGCCAACATGTCCCCAACATTTGCTCAGTTGTCAGCGTGGCCTCCAATCCTGCTTCCTGTCAATGCTCCCTTCACTTTCAGAAGAGCCTAGGTTTACTGGGCATTAAGAAACTGGATCAATGGGGTTGGAGAGATGGCTTAGAAGTTAAGAGCACTGGCTGCTCTTCCAGAGGTCCTGAGTTCAATTCCCAGCACCCACATGGTGGTTCACAACCACCTATAACAAGATCTGGGCCTCTTCTAGTGTGCAGACATACATGCAGGCTGAACACTGTATACATAATAAAAAAAAGAATAAAAAGGAAGTTTTTTTTTTAAAGAAACTGGATCAAGGGACTGGAGAGATGGCTCAATGGATAAGAGCACTGGCCGCTCTTCCAGAGGTCCTGAGTTCAATTCCCAGCAACCACATGTGACTCGCAACCATCTGTAATGAGATCTGGTGCCCTCTTCTGGCCTGCAGGCATGCACGCAGGCAGAACACTGTATACATAATAAAAGCATTAAAAAAAAAGAAACTGGATCAATCTGGCTTTTGATGAGTCCGTGGGATTGAGCTGTTTGTGGCCAGGGGCAGAGGAAGCAGCTGGAAACAAGAAGAGAGGTCACAATCATCTACTGTTACATGATTTTTCCTTAAGAGATGCAAACAAACATTCATCCCAGATACTACACAATGACACACCAAGGCATGATCCCATCCAGGTGTAGCGTGGTGAGCTGATGTGACTGACTGCAGTTCAGCTGTGTCGCTGAAGAACCCACCCCAACACAAGCGATACTCATGAAAGCTTTCTGTGTGGACTTCTCTGCCCAACTTGCAGGCAGTTCCACTGAAGAGTCTCCCGTCTCAGCAAGTGTTTGTTTGCTTCTCATGTAACCTTTGGTGAGGGGCCTTGTGAATCTTGTAACTTTCTGAACTTCCTGATTCGTACGAATTTAATTTCCTTATCTTTTTGGATCTTAGCCCCCCCCCATCCCTCCAGGAGAGAATATTTCACCATACAGAGATTAGGATCACTGTGTGGGTACCAGCCAGGAGAGATGAATTGACAAAGACATATTTCCAGGAGCACATGAAGGCCATGGACTGGGAGTGGGGGGCAGGGTGGGAAACCACTGACAAGTGCCTCACAAGGTGACACAGTGAGTTCTTAGGGAAAAATGACAGTAGTTAGGAGGTCAGCAGTAGCCTTAGTGAGAACAATGGATCAGAAAGAAAGAAGGGTAGGTAGTATTGCTGCTATTATTATTATTATTATTACTATTATTATTATTAATTTTGTGGATGGCTGCATGCCACAGAGGACAATGTACCATGTGGGTCCTACGGATCCAGGTGAGATTATCAGGGTTGGTGGCAAGTAGCTGAGCCATGTCGGTAGCCCTTGTTTGATTTTGCAAAGAGTTCAGCAGATGTCTCGAAAAAACAATAACAACAACAACAACAAAAAAGTTCAGCAGGGAAAACGGCAGCCACACAGCAGCCTGCCCGCTCCACTGTGACTGTGAGCACCCATTTACATTGAGTTTGAAACTTCTTCTAGAAAATGCGAATTGAAGAAGAAGAAATCAATGATCCATTTGACTATGGCTTTCAGTTTCTTTGATTCAGCATGCATTTGCATGACTGAGTGAAGACCCCTGACAAAGACTTAATGTACGGGGCATTACATGGAACACAGAAAATCAAAGTGGATCACATGGAGACTTTGGCCAGTGAACTTCAAACCTCCCGTGTAGCGCCGATGGCGTTGTCACCCAAGTCAGTAGATAGGAACCGTAGCCCCATGAAGGAAGTGGCAGAGATATAGCATCCTTGGATGAACAAGACCTGGCCACTTTTCAGTCTTGGTCCCCAATAGCTGCCTATAAAATTTAGCTCCATACCCAATCTCATGTGTAGGCTGTACCTAGGACCAGTGTGCTACCAGAGTCTCTCAGGAAATGATGCGAAATTTGAGATGTGTTTTTTAGAGTGTGTTCAGAAATGTCCCCTCCTAGCTGAGCCAGGATGCCTAGAATTCCATAAAGACCAAGCCTTGCAATTGGCTGGAAGAGGCTCTGCAGCCCTTCTCTCAACCCCGAAATAAAGTGGAATGTGTTGACACTATTAGGAATGTCCAAGAAATATTGGTTTTAATGGTCTTGTCTAGTATGCCACCAGGAATCCCAGTGTGGAGTCTACTGCCTGATCTTCTGGTAGTTTATTTATAAGATCCTGTGAAGGCTGTTCTGAGGCTGTGGATTTTCCATATGTATCAGAAACATCCACAATGAGACTTCTAATGAGTCCTCTGTATTGCAGATAAATATTCTGGGAGGATTTACACAGATTAAGACCATAGTAGCTGGCATGCTGTTGCACTGAAAAGTGCCTGTTGGGGTGGTGGGTGGATTCTTGCTCTGGGGGTATAAAAGAAGGGCATAAACTGAATACGGGGTAGGGATGGGTAGGGTGAGGGCTGGGGGTTGTAGCTCAGTGGTGAAACACATGCCCAGGGTGAATGAAGCCCAACAGAAAGAAAAAGTAGACCATTAAAGGCCTGGATCCCTGGAGATCTTTAAATTAGAAGCTCAAGCAGCAGGTAGAAACTGCGGTGTAGTGGGTGGGTGCCTTGGAGTGTTTGGGGGCAGCCCTGACCTCATGCTAATATCACCTGGAGAGCAATTAAATGAGGCAGAATGTCAGGGCCCCACCCTGGAACCATTGTGAGGCAAGGGGAGGAGGGATGGGAGTCAGTGGCTTCATAGCTCTCCAGGCAGCCCAGATGTCTAGGGAGGGCGGAGGACCAACAAACTGACTCCACTATACGGCCTTTCTCTCTGGTCCAATGGAACCCAAATCTTCCTGTGTGTCCATAAAACTCTTCCATTCACCTGTAAAGATGCCTGCATTACAAAAGCAAGTTCTCTATTCATTTGGTGTCTTGCTTTTTCCCTTGAGTATCTAGCGTCTTTGCATGTCTTTAGATATTCACCTGCTCTGTAAATTCTAATACCATTGTAGCATGAGTTGTTTAATAGCTTTCTGCTCTTAGAAATGACTCCAGTGAGCATTCTTTCAGCTGTATTTTGCTCACATCCTTAATTATTTCCTTAGGATACATTCCTTGAGGTGGTACGCCTTTGCAAGACTTGATACATGCCTCCAAATTGCACAAGAAAAGGCTTACTAATTTATTCTCCCACCAACAGGGCATCGAAAAAGTGCCCATGGTAATTAAAGTGGAATCAAAAAGGCTCTTGACAGCTTGACAGACTAAAAGTAGTTAACTCATTACTGAATTCATAGCTCCTTTATCTCAGGTTCTGCAAACAAATGGGAGTGGAGCCTAGAGATTTTTCCAGATGGCTTGGTGCCTGGTCCAGAACATCTCTGCAGTCTCATAGACTCAAGTTTGATGATCTGAGGCCTTTGTTCCCCATAGTCATTAGCTAGCATGCTCCCAGCGGGTACACAGGGATCACCAGGGGTCAGTGTGGAGACTGAGAAGGCCTTCTGGCTTAGCCATAAGAAAAATTTGAATGACACAATTATTCTTTTGTTGAGAGTTTTATGACTTATGCAGATTGGTGCTCATAATACCGATTTGCCTGCATTAGTAGTTCATCCTCCGGTGTTTTTTGTTTTTTTTTAAATGTTCACCTTTGTGGGTTCTGGAAAATATCATGATCCACCATAGCTCTTCCACAGTGAGGGCTCAGGACACCTGGGTTGTTTGTTCTAATTTCCTCTAGGTGGGTGGTCTCTGCGACCATGGTGGGACAGCTCACCCCTTCTGTCTGAGTGCCCTTGTCTGAGGAAGGCAGGGATGGACTGCGTGGAAATGATGCTGTGTACCGCTCTCTTCAGACTAGGACACTTGAAGGGTTAGGACGAGATAGGACTGGGCTTAGTTACTCAGCTCTCTGTGCCTTTTTGTATCATTGTGGGGGAAATGCCTGAAAGTTAGCTTCGTGGTTTGCAGAGTTCCAAAAAAGGAAATCTGCATCTCTCTATGTAGACCCTGCAATGTCCTTCCCCCGATTTTCTTAATTTATGAGTGTGTGTATGTGTCAGCTTGTCTATGTGAACACCACATACTTGCAGGTGCCCTCAGGGTCCAGAAGAGTGTCGGATCCCCTTAGAACTGGACGTACAGGCAGCTGTGAGGTGCTCAATTGTGGGTGCTAGGAAGTGAACCCTGGTCCTCTACAAGAGCAGCAAGTGCTCTTAACTACTGAGCCCTCTCTGACACCTTGCACTTTTGCACACTTCTTTTCCTCCCTAGAATGATAGTAATATTAGAATGTGGATTTTAAAACATGCTGTGTTCCACAGCAGGGTCAAGCAATGCAACTCCAGCTTCCCCGGCAACAGAGAATTAGATGTTCATTTGGCCCCTGCTATTTTGGGGGGGGCAAGTTTCAGGTCCCATGGATGCTCAAGTCCGTGATTTAAAACAGTGTGGCACTGGGATGCACACATGGCTCGTGGTAAAGTGCTTGTCACACGAGCCTAACAACCTACGTACAGAGCCCAAGAAACCACTTAAGAAAGTCGGGCACCGTCGTCCAAGCAACTGTAATCACAGCACATCCACGCCGCGATGGGAGGCAGAGAGAAGGAACGGCCAGCAGCTTGCAGGCCGCTTAGCCTGATGTCCACAGCAGCTAACTAAAGAGACCCTGCTCCATGATCGGTACCTGAGGACCGTGAGCCATGATCGCTACCCGAGGACCGTGGCACACGTGCGGCTGCAGTCAGATACACATTAGTTAATTGATAACCGGGTGATTCCTAGGCACATCCTCCCCTATACTTTAAATTGTTCCTAGATTACTTTAAATACTTAACATAGATGCTATGGAAATAGTTAAGTAACAATACAGAGAGTGGTATGTATGTGTGTTTGGTATAGATACAGTCTCTGAAGGTCTATGTCTTAGGGTTTTTTTTTGTTTGTTTTTTTTTTTTGTTTTTCGAGACAGGGTTTCTCTGTATTGTTTTGGAAGCTGTCCTGGAACTCGCTTTGTAAACCATGCTGGCCTCGAACTCACAGAGATCTGCCTACCTCTGCCTCCTGAGTGCTGGGATTAAAGGCGTGCACCACCAAACGCCCGGCTGTCTTAGGGTTTCTACCTCTGTGAAGAGACACCATGACCATGGTAACCCTTACAAAGGAAAACCTTTAATTGGGACTGGCTTACAGTTCAGAGGTTTAGTCCGTTATCATTGTGGTGGGATGTGGCGGCATGCAGGCAGACATGGTGCTGGAGAAGGAGCTGAGGATTGTATTTGGAAACAGCTTACTGATACCATTAACTGGAGATTGCTGGGGCTTGAATGGGAGCCTTGCATGTGCTAGGCAAATGCTCTCTACCACTGAGCTCTATCACATACAGCACAGGCCGTAGGTAAACTCATGAGCTTCCTGCTTTACCCAAATTCTGGGCCTAACGGTATTCACATGGTTTCTGGATCAATAAATGGTGTTTGTTGCTTTTAGGCAGGAGCTAACCTGGAAGTTGCTATGTAGGCACGTCTAGTCTCAAATTCACAGAAAACCTCTGCCTGGTCCTGAATGCTGGGATTAAAGTTGCGTATCACCACTCCCAACCCCTCAGTACACATTTGATGGAGTCTTACTCAGCTGCTTTGTAGCCTATTGATAATGTAGTCGCCCGTTCTCCAGCCTCTTTCACTGCGGACCAATCAGGTCCAGGGACAACCCCAGGAGTAGTCATTGATTGCTTTTGGAATGCATTTCACCTAAGCTGGCGGAAACCTTTCCAGGAAAGAGTCCTTCCGCCTCTCATTCAGTTACTCCTGAAATGTCCTCCGCAGGTCACCAAGCACTTACCACAGACAATGTGCTATGTCAAGTGCTGTGGTGACCAGAGCATATACAAGCTTCCTGTCCCCAAAAAGCTTAGAGGGGAAAAGAGGAGAAAGCAAGCCTCGGAGGGACAGAGACAAGAACACTAGGAAGTAAGGCATCTCAAGGTCAAGGCTAGAGATGGAGAAGATGCTTCGGCAGCCAATAGACAGGACTTCCTGGCCAGCTAAATGATACGACGTGAGGAAGCGAGTGGAGGGTAAGGTGTCTGCTGCTTTGACCTAGTGTGCACCAGAGGGGGGTGGGCGGCTTGGTGAGAAGCAATTACAGTGTCTAGGCCTTCTGTGTGAGCTTCTCTCAATGGTTAAGGTCATCCTTACCAAGATGTGCTGTAGCCCTGAACTCCCTTCAGCTGACTCCAAATGTTACTTGTCTGTATGATCTTGCCTTCCCACCACCTGTATACTATTGTGTTTTCCTTTAAACAAAGTCACTTTCCCATACTTTTAAAGATGGGGGAGCTGGGTATCCTGGTGGTACATACTGGTACTGTTACCCAGGACTCAGAAGGTGAAAGCAGAATTGTAAATTCAAGGCCAGCCTTGGCTACTCAGCGAATGTGACCATGAAAACCCTAGCTCTAAACAAACAAACGTATATAAGGCCAGCAAGATGGCTCAGGGGATAAAGGTATTTGCCACCAAGCCTGAGGACCTACGTTCAATTTCCAGGACTTACATAGTGGGAAGAAATAATTCCCACAAGTTATACACTGATGACCACTCGGAGACTGTGACGCATGCCTGTACATGTGGGACATACATACACAATAAAACGTAATTTAATTTTTAAAAAGAATTTTTGCCGGGCGTTGGTAGAGCACGCCTTTAATCCCAGCACTCGGGAGGCAGAGGCAGGCAGATCTCTGTGAGTGTTAGGCCAGCCTGGTCTACACAGCGAGTTCCAGAAACCCTGCCTCGGAGAAAAGAAAAAAAAAAAGAATTCTTAAAATTGTAGGAGGTGTGCATGTGTTTTGCCTACATGTATGTGTGCATATATGTGCGCAACACATGCTCTGTGCCTAGTGCCCTCAGAACCAGAACGGGGTGTTGGATCCCCGGAACTGAAGTCACAAATGGTTCTGAATTGCCCTATAGGTACTGGAAAATGAATATGAATTTTGCAAGAGTAAGTGCTCTTAGCCATCTCTTCTGTTCTTAAAATCTTTAATTATCTCATTTTATATGCATGGGTGCTTTGCCTGCACCTATGTTTCTCCACCAGTGCATGCCTGGCGCCCACGGAATCAGAACAAAATCATGTGGGTGATGGGAATTAACCACTGAGCCATCTCTCCAGCTTCTCTTAATTTTTAATTTAAAAAGTCGTGTGTGTGTGTGTGTGTGTGTGTGTGTGTGTGTGTGTGTGTGTGTGTGTGTGTGTGTGTGATATATGTGTGGAACTTCATTATAAGTATCAGTATCCGGGAAATGAGAATTTTAGAATAATATGTGCATATACTTTAGTAATTATGTTTGCTGGCTAATTACAGTACTGGGGACCAAACCCAGATCCTTGAGCATGCTGGACACTCCAGGGACTCCCTGAGATGACCATTCATTTCATGCAATCAGAAAGGCGATGGCGGTGTGGGTTGTGATATAGCGCACAGAGATGGTCTGACTCACAGCCTGGCCACCGTGGATGTTCGCTTCTTAGCCTTCTAGCCATCCTCGTTTCCTGTGGGCTCCCTTCAGGATAAGTGCAGGATGCTGTACTTTGGGCCCCTTTCTCAGGGGTCATGGCCCTGTGTAGAAGTCACAGTCTTTTCTCACGTGTCGATAGAGACCTTTTCTAGGACTGCTCACCGATGCAGGGGTACTTTGGCACTAGGGGCAGGCTTTGCAGATGGTGTGGAGGAGACTCGGAGGGGCCCTAGGAGCTCTGCTGGGAACCAGCCCTCTGCTGCCTGACTGTTCTTTTGTGTTGTGTATTTTACTGGGCCCAGATAGCCACTTCCTGTTCCCTATTGATTTTACACAGACCCTGCTTCCTTTCTCCTCAATACCTGGGATGTTTTCCAGCTCCTCCTCCCACAAGGGAAAATCCATAAACTTCAGAATTCCCAGGCCTGCTTTTGGTCACTGGACTCTGCAAGTTGGGACTGTTTTTTTGCTTCTCAGTGGCCTTCTCTGTGAACACTTGCCCCCTTCCAAGAACGTTTCTGATTGTGCCAGCCAGAAAGGAAAGGTTCGTGGGGCCTGGTTCTTCCTCCTGCTTCTTTCCGGGTAGACTATCTGTCATTCACCATCAATTCTAAATCAGAGAAAATTAAGTATGACTGTACCTCACGGTGATTTTTTTTTCACCCACTGTTAGCCACCTGGAATACTGTGTTGAGCATTCTGAGCCCACATCAGGCAGAACTGGGAAGTATTCGGTAATCAATTAGCAGTGTCTAGCATGGGCATGGAAAGGGGTGTCCCGTACCTGTGCCCCATGGTCAGTGTTCCAAGATTTCAGGGTTAGATTGACACTTCTAGAAAGCAAAAATGAGGTCCTGTACCCTTCAAGATAGTCAACAAAGTGCAAGGCCCTGTGCCCACCTGCTGCCTCTGTTAGCAATGAGATTACAGACACCATCATTGCATCTGACTTAATACTGAGTTTCCTGCATCAGACTCAAGTCACCGGCCTTCATGGCTTAGTGATTTTTACTCCTGAACCACCAAGCCCACCTGTTTAGTTGTGTAGTTTCAAAGGGGGTTTCTAAAGGAAAGTGAAAACGGAGCAGACAGATGTGGAGTGGTGGCACTGGAGAAAGCATTTGGGACCTTCCTGGGTCTACCCATCACCCTGTTCCTTGGTAGAGACACGTGCCATTTAGTCCAGCTGAGGCAAAGGGGCCTGCTAATATGTTTCACAAACCTGGTCCCTTCAAACCAAGTTGCTTAAGCTAGAAGTGTAGCCCAGTGGGTATACACACACACACACAGAGAGAGAGAGAGAGAGAGAGAGAGAGAGAGAGAGAGAGAGAGAGAGAGAGAGAGAGAGAGACTGAGACTGGAGGGATGGTCCAGGGATGGTCCAGGGATTAGGAGAATCACTGTTTGTGCAGAAGGACCCAAGTTCTGTTTCTAGCACCCACAGGGGGCAACTACAACACCCTGTAACTCCAGCGTCAGCGGTCCAGTGTCCCTTTCTGATCCATGCAGGTACCCATGTTCGTGGGCACATACATACCCACACACAGACTCACGTGCACGCACATAATTCAAATTCAGCCTCTAAGGGAAAAATACAAAAACAAACAAACAACAACAAAAACAGGTTGCCACCCCAAGGTTCTTCGCAATCAGGGAACTACTGCACTGGCCCAGCCCCAGACAAGGCACACTTTCAGAAGTGTCTAGAACCCAGTGGGAGGCGTCTACTGCCAGTGAGAAGCGATAAAAGATACTAAAGTAGATTTTGAGGTTTCTGATTGAATAAAGTGAGGGAGAAAATTATTGAACGAAGACTACTTTTAATAGCTGGATTTCCTGCTGCTACTGTGTAATACATGGACCTTGTTTAAGTGGGGGAGGCAGGAAGTAACTGAAGCAAGGTACAAACGCAAAACAAGTTGCCTGAAATGCTGAAAACCCGGTGGTGACATTTCAGTGAGTGTCCACCCAGCTTTTGTTAACTGGCTTTTCTCCTGAGCATTTTGTCCAGGACACGTAGTTAGGTCAGTAAGTCAGCTCCTGCAAACACCTGCTGGGGAGGAGGGCAGGGTGCTTCCGGCAGGAGGCGTGTCTCCCCAGAGCTGCCTGGCGAGCAGGGGCCTGGGAGCTGCCCACGGCTAGCCTTCATTGGGGCTGTAAAATCATCCAGGGCACAGCAAAGACGCAGAGAGTCTACACAGCTGCAGTGTCTACACAGAGGTGGGGGAGAGAAGGCCGCCTGGAGTCAAGGGAGCCACCTGAAGGGTTGAGGGAGAGGCTGCCCACGTGGATCCCTGTCTCTCCTCTGCTGCCGCCTCCTCCATATCCCTCTCTTTCCTCCTGCCCCTTGTTTTCCTTCCTTCTTCAAACTGTTCTTTTTCTTCTCATCCCCAACTTCTCTCCTTCTGTCCCTCTTCCCCTCATCTTCCCTCTTCCCTCCACTTCCTCTCTTCTTTGACTCACTACCCCCTTTTCCTCTTCCCCTCCTTCTCCTCCTCCTGCCTCCTCACACACCCCACAGTCCAAGTCCCCAGTGTTTGGCAAGTCTACCCTCTTCCCCCTAAGCGAGGGTCTGCCAGTGAGGACGCCACACAGACCCCTCGGGCTGCAGCCTCCCCCTCCCCACTGCTCTTCCCTCGACTGTGACGTCCTCTGTGTCTGCCCCTCAAAATGCTGCCCACTCGGGGCTACGTCCCAGCCTCACTTAGCATCACGAGAGAGATGCTCGCCGAAGTACCAGTTTCCTGCTGTTTTGCCTACAGTTTGGCAAAGGTCAGAACATTTAATGCCCTGTGCGGATGGAAGTATGGAGAAGTAAACGCACTGCTACGTTGCCCAGAGTGGTGCTGGCTTCTCAAAAGTCTTACTATGTCTACACATGCATACATTGATCTAATCATTGCCCTCTCAACCAGAAACATGCCCTGTGACCCCTGTATTCACACAGGGGCCACGCGATGCATGTTCATGGAAGATGGGGTGTTCACTGCCGGAAAGGGGCAAGAACACGGTGACTGAACTGTCATCCTCTACCGGGCAGCTGGGTAAGAGCAGGCACGGGCCCGGTTCTCCCCTGTGTGGCTAGGAGAAGATGGCAGGGCCGTCTGTGAAGGCAAGAGTACAGGGCTGAAGGTGGAAGGTAGGAGCCAGCAAATGGGCTCCACACCCAGGGGCCAGCGCAGCTGGCCTCACCTGAGGAAAAGATGTGCGGACGGCGAGGGTCTCCAACAGTGACGAAGTGTGGACCACAGGGAGAGCTGGTGGAAGGCCAACACTGTGTGTGCTTCTCTATGGCACCATCACGGTCAAGCGCTAAGTGCGGAAATCCATCAGGTCCAGAAGCCCCAGGTCAAAGCCACGCAAAGGCAGTTCAGACCCAGAGAACTGTAGGCTGCAGAAATGAGGACACAAAAGGAAGTTCAACATTGACTTGGGTTGATTGGTTGATTCATTCATTCATTTCTGAAATAGGGTCTCAGTATATAACAATGGCGTTGAACTTGAGTTCTTCAAGCCCTCCATACTGTGTCACTACACCCAACCGGCTTTTTTCATCTTAAGCCTCGGGCTCTGCTCCCTTGGTCTAGGTCATCAGAGTGTCCATGCCCAGTGCTCAGAGGAGGATGCAGCTGCAGAAAGATGTATGTGGTCTCCATGACGACCTCAGGCCCAGTCAACCAAATACCACATGTACAGCTTTCCAACCATCTATGAATGGAGTCAACAATTCTGCAAGTCAAGACAGGCCAAAGAGCCCTCTCCACCCCTGCCTACTAGCAGTGGTGTGTGGCCAGCCAGTTGGTACCAGGCCAACTATTAGCCGTCTCTTCCCACTGCTTACAGTGACTCACCACCGTCTCTCCAAACCAACCGTGGTGGGAATGTTCACACCACAGATACCACAAATGCTACACTGCAGACTTTGGTGTTGGACTTCAGTTTTTGCTTAGGAAGCAGCAGTAAGGGTTGACGGGGCACCACTGAATGGGAGCTCTTCACCACAAAAACACTGTGTGACTCCCCAAACTCTGCTAACTCTCCCCTTGCCCCAGGCAAAGTACAAGTCATTAGCTACATGAATAAAGGCAACTAAAATTGAATGACTCGATGCATGGTTTCTGTTCTATTCTGACAGGATCTTGCCATGTCGCAGGCTGGGTTTGAACTCCTGGTCTCAACTGACCTGCCTCCGCTCTCCTCAGCAGCTGAGGGAAAATGGCGACATCACTTTACATATTTTTTAACATTTCTTTATTTAGTTGGGAGGGATCACATGGAGGTCACAGGACAAATTGGGGTATATGTCCATCCCCCTACCATGCAGATTCCTGAGATGTAACTCAAGTCATCAGACTTGAAGTGTAGACCCTTTGACCCTCGAAGCCATCTCACCAGTCCTCTTCTTAATCACTGGGTCCTCTCCATGGTGACTGCCCCACCAGCAGAATGGTTGATCTCCCTCCGTAGGCGAGAACATGTCCTGAGAAATAAGGTCCCCGCAGGTCAGCTTGTAAATGGCGTTCAGCCTGGACACCTGACTTTTGAACACCTTGACATGCCTCTGTTTTTAGATAAACAGCTACCATTGTTTTGTTTTCGTTTTTTCCTCCTCTAGGTGGCCATCTGGTCCAGGTCTTGTCTCTATATTGACAGAGTAAAACACTGCTGGTCTGTAGGTGAGGTGACCGAGTTCAGGGGGGGGGGTGGTTAGATGGGGCCTGGGCCTCTGGAGCTCCCCACTTTTCCACTAGAGAGCAACTTTCTAAATCAAACCTTAGTCCAAGTTGTGGTAGGAGAAAACATGAGATTGTCTGGAACAGGAGACACAAATAACTGCAGGTCACTTGGAACAAGGTGGAGTGCGCACCATTTTACAAGAAAACTGAACTCTGCTGCCCACCGCCGAACCCCGCCCCCACCTCGCCCCCGTGTGTGTGCCCGTGCACTCGCAAATTGTTCGTTCTGGAGGCCTGAATAAGGGTCAGATGCCCCGGATTTGGAGTTGCAGGTGATTATAAGCTGTCTGACACGTAAGCTGACATCCAAACTCTGGTCCTGTGGAAAGGCAGCAAGCTCTCTATCTGCTGAGCCATCTCTCCAACCCCAAAGAGTGGTTTTACTTTTTTGAAACAACTTTTCCACAGAAAATTATCTACTGTATCAACTACAGAAGTAGCTTATTGTAGATCCCGATGGACTTACAAACTGAATTTATTTTGGGGGACTTGCTCATCTGCCAACCTCAGGAAGGAATGTGGCCTTCTGCACTGAGGTGGAACAGAGAGGTTGTGCTTGTGATTTAATGCCGTACGTTTGTGCAAATGTTTAAAGCTGCTCTTGTAAAGAAAATGAGGGATATAAGAGTCACAGTATGATGTCTTATTTTTCTTTTCTTTCATTACCCTTCTTCAGTGGTTTCTGAAAATTAAATATTTTTCCCGCTTGGGGAGGTATTTTTGTCTTCTTGCTACTGAGACTGATTGTTCAGGGTTGGTGTATTTTCCTTTTTAAAATATTTACTTATTCTGTGTGTGTGTATGAGTACCACGTGCATACATGAGGTCAGAGAGGGGGTAGGATCTGGAACCGGAGTTGCAAGTGGCTGTGGGCCACCAAGTGGGTACGGAACACAGATCTTCCACAAAAACAGTAAGTGCTTTTAACCACTGAGGCATCTCTCCAGCTCCCAGAGTTGGTGTGTTTTTAAACATAGAGCAATCTATGTGTGGGAGATAAAGTACCATTTTCCCAGACCCTGTGTGTTTGTGGGGGGTCTCAGACCCTGTGTGTGGGGGGGGGGTCTCAGACCCTGTGTGTGTGTGGGGGGGTCTCAGACCCTGTGTGTGGGGGGGGGCAGGGGCTGGAACTCAGGCTTATCCTGCTTTCCACCTTCCAAATGCTGGAGTTACAGGTGGGAGCCACCACCCCTGATTAGATAAAGGGTCTTAAACAGACTTCTAGGAATCCGCAGGGCTGGGCAAATAGACTCCACGCTGTCCCTCCAAATCCTAGCAGTACTAAATCAGTCGTTCCGTAGTAAAGATCAATTGCTCAAGAGTGAATGGAACAAAAGTGGCGTATACATTTAATGCCAGTAGTTGGGGAACATAGTGAGACACTGTCTGCCTCACCCCAACCCCAACCCACCCCCCAGAAAAAAAGGGAAAGACTCCCTTGCATATAAACCATATCTCCAAAGAGTACTGCCACGGACTGGCCATCCCAGTCTGTTGAGTGACAAATGGACTTAGCACAGTTGTGAGGACAAAGTGGGTTAGGATTTCAGTACGTTATGCTTGCCGTCATGGCTTGAATGTGAAATGTTTGCCCACAGACTCGTGCATTTGAACACTTGGGCCCCAGCTGGTGGTGCTGTTTTGAGAGGTGAAGGAACTTTGTGATGTGGGTCTACCTGGTAGACCCAGGGTGGCCTAATTCCAGTATCGCACTTCCTGCTCCCAGGGTATGTTAGGAGTCATTCCACCTGCTGCCTAGGACTCTGCGTGCCTTCCCCGCCCATTATGAACTGAAACATCCCTGTGTCTGTGAGTCCAAATATCTCCCTCTATTGCAGACATGAGACACATAGCTCAACAGGCATGACCCATGAGGTGCCCAGAGGGCAAAGTATTGAAGCAATGCCCATTCCACCATATGAGTTCTAGAGACACTCCAAGCACACCCAGGCCAGTGATGGGTAACTGAGTTGTTAGAAGGTAGCCTTGGGTCTGGGATTTGAGCAAGGTTAGTTCCTCACAAGTAAAAGATACAATAGACTGGGGGACCATCAGAACAAAATAGGATACTCAGTTCCAGCAAGAAGTTACAGATAGCTGGTGTTGGGAGACAGTGAAGGTTGGTTGGCTTGCTGATTTTATCCCTGGACCGCTGAATACAACCAGTGTGAAGTCTAGCAAGGGACAGGTACAGTGGCTTGATGAGGAGCAGTTTGAGCATCCAGTGTGGAGAAATTATTCACTGTTCCACATTTTCCAATTGTTGCACAACTTTATGTGGACACTGCCTTTAAAAGGAAGAGGACGGGCTGGGGAGGTGGCTTGCTGAGGACTGCGTTTACCGTGCAAGCATGAGGGCCAGACTTCAGCACCCACAAGGCTTAGTTTGGTGGCTAGTGTGTATATTAACTGGGGAAGAACAGATGCAGGTGGGTCCCCGGGGCTCACCGGTCAGAACACTGGCCCAGTGGACCAGCTCTCTAAGTCTCAGGGAGAGCCTATGTCTCAAGTCACGGTGGCCTGTTCCTGAAAAACACCCAAAGCTCACATCACACATGCGCTCTCTCTCTCTCTCTCTCTCTCTCTCTCTCTCTCTCTCTCTCTCTCTCTCTCTCTCTCTCTCTCTCTCTCTCTCTCTCTCTCTCTCTCTCTCTCTCTCTCTCACACACACACATAGTGGGCCTGGGTGTGGTAGAGCATACCTGTAATGCCAACACCAGCCCTCAGGAGACTGAGCCACGTGGATTATTGTGAGTTGGAGACAAACCTAGGCTCCATAGTGAGACCCTGTGTTTTGAGATATCTCACTGTGATTGAAACCATCTTGGCGGGAGGGTGCCTCGGTCTTGTCTCCTAGTGACAGCATCTGTGGCATCCTTTGAGGCAGCCTTAGGAATCCTTGGACTTCAAGAGAACCTAGCTTAAGGTCACAGGAATCACTGTTGCCAGTGAGGACCAGAGAGGCAGGCAGGGTGCTCTCACTCCGGAAGCTGGGACAGACTCTCCACAGAAGTGGAGGGCTTCCAGGAGCCGTGGTTCGTTCGAGGTATGAGTGTTTCCCTTGCTCTGCTCTTGGGAGCTTTGCTCTGGGTTCATTCTGTGACAAGAAGTCTTGATTTTTCTCTGGTGCTCAGACCTAGAGAAAGGGTTTTCTCTGAGAGCATGCAAACAGAGCCTGGGCCTGCCAGCGAGTCCTGTGCACAAGGAGCTAGTCTGAGAAAGGGCGGGCCTGCCTGGCGTAGGGGCCCTTGCTACTTTCTGGGAGCCTGAGGGTTAATCTCCATAGCTCATTGGCAGCACTGCCTCTGTCCAGGGCATGCTGGGATTTCCTCCCAGCTGTTTTACATCAGGAAGATTTGTGTGTTGGGGAAATTCCAGGGCACAGCTGCAATTAATCTGCTGCAGGGTCTCGGAGCAGAGTGGGGATTGTGTAGGACAGGTCTCCGCCCCGCTGCAGGAAAACGGGCTCTAGCCTCTAGGGAACATCTTTCAGAGGGACCCTTCCCCAGGCCCGAGTCGAGCGGAAACAGCCCACCTGGCCGAACACTTAGCCCAAGGAGGACTCTGGGAAGGACTGAGAAGCAAAAAGAGACAGCGGAACATTGAGGAAAAGAGGCACAGCAACCCCTAATAAAGTAAGAGCAGCATCCAGAGCAACACTTGTTAGAAATATCACCCAGGAGAAAACGACTTTTGTCCGCCTTTACTTAAGAATCTGGCACCCTGGTCAGCATTCCACAGAAAAGTACAAGAAAGAGCAAACCCTGGTAGCCTCTTAGGATTCGCCCAGGGAATGCAAAAGTGCTCCCAGGTAGGAAAATCAGTTACTAGGGATGCATCTCACAAATGAGTCAAATCAGAAACCACATGACTGTTTTTGGTGGACGCTGAGTGAATTCAATGTCTGTTCCAATGAGAACAATGTAACAAGGTGAAGATGTATTCCAGGGCTGTGTCGGTAAGCGTAAGCGTGTTTGATGCACAATCATGAGGAGGAGACTTCAAATCACCATCGTCCACGTTAACAACAAAAACACCTGGAGGCCAGGGAGCTGGCTCAGTGCATAAAGGCACTTGCAAGCCTGAGGACCTACCTGTGTTTGATTCCCAGGGCCCACATAATGGGCGAAGAAGGGAACCAACTCCACAAAGGTGACCTCTCGCCTCCACATGTGGCACACATCACACACACACACACTGATAATAAATAAATTTGGTTTTTTGTTTGTTTGTTTGTTTTTGAGAAACGGTTGTTCTGTGTAGCCTTGGTTGTCCTGTATACCAGGCTGGCCTAGAACTCACACAGAGATCCAACTGCCTCTGCCTCCTGAATACTGGGATTAAAGGTGTCCACCCCGGGCTGATAAATAAGTAAATTTTTAAAAGTTGATGTTGAGGGGCTGGAGAGATAGCTCAGAGGTTAAGAGCACTGGCTGTTCTCCCAGAGGTTCTGAGTTCAATTCCCAGCAACCACATGGTGGCTCACAGCCATTTATAATGGGATCTGGTGCCCTCTTCTGGTGTACTGACAGAACAGTGTATATATAATAGATAAATACAATCTTTTTTAAAAAAGTTGAAGTTGAGTGTGGCCACATGTGCCTCTGTGACCTCAGTGCTGAGTTGGGCAGAGACAGTGGGATCCCCGGGGCTTGACCTCAGTGCTGTGCTGGGCAGAGACAGCGGGATCCCCGGGGCTTGCTGATCACTAGTCTAGCTCCAGTGTAGTGAGCAATCCTGCCTCTGGCCTCTATGCATGGGTGTGCGCACACGTGTGTACACACCTCACCCCTTCCCATGTGCACACATAGAAGTGAACACAGGTATTTTATTGCATTTATTTAGTGTGAGTCTGGGGGGCTGTGATTGTCACAGCATGTGTGGGGAGGTCAGAGGACAGCTTTCAGGAATCAGTTCTCTCCTTCCACCACATAGGTCCCAGGGATCAAGCTCTAGTTGTCAGGCTTGGTGACAAGGGCCATTACCTACTGAAACTACTTTATGGCCCCAAACAACAAGAAAAGATCCATTGTAAACCACAGACTCACTGTACTTAACTATAAACCATAACAGCAGAAGGCTAAGTTCTCCCCCCCACCCACCCACCGGTTTCCAAGTTTCTGTGACAATGCAAACTCTCTCTAGGCCATTCACATGTGTCATGAAACATGGTAGCAAATTAAAGCAGTGTGTGTAAGTTGATGGTGGTCGCGGTCGCAGTATGGTCTTTTCTATGGATGCATTTTGAAGAGGTCCTTTTGTCATAGACAGCTCTCCAGAGTAGCTGTCACTGTCTCTCAGTCCAACAGTTGCATTGGTATTTTGAAACCCCCCCAAAAAGAAAAGAAAACCCAGAGCTTTGTCTTTTCAATGGCCATGGGGGGTGGGGGGTGGACCAGACCATGAGCACATCAGCTACACTCATGCCCAGCTGTGATATGCTAGGCATAAGCTTGAGCCTCAGGCAGCTTTGTTGAATAGAGCTTAGATAGGGCTTGGCGAAACCTGTTTTAATTTGTCCACACACCATCATTGTGCCCAGAGCCTAAGCTCAGCTACACGACACTTAATCCCCACAGACATGCTCCACCCATGTGCAGTGACCCCCAGGATAATTGTGGGGCCAGTCTCTCATGGGAAACACTGGCAACAAGCGCTTTCTTGGCGCTGGAGAGATGTCTCAGTGTTAAGTGGGTACTGCTCTTGCACAGGACCTGAGTTTACGTCCAGCACACACAGTACATGGCTCACAAAACCACATGTAATTGCAGCCCCAAGGGACCAACACCCTGACTGCTGGGGTACCCACACACATATGCACAACACACAGAGACACAATTAAAATTAAAAATAAATAAATCTTTTTAAAAAACGGTTTCTTTCCACTGGGCATGACCTAGGCATTCAGAACTATGCAGATGCCTGCACATTCCTAGTGCTGACGTGGGGAACTACAGGGCTCTTGCCTCCTGTTGCCCTGATTCATGGGAAGCATTTTAGAAATCCCCGTGCTGCAATCTGGAGGCTTTCTAAGTCATTCTGTTGTCCAGTGAGCCAGTTCCGCCATCCACCCCACTCACAACTATCTTCCAAATACTAAAAACAGGTTAGGGAGATAACTCAGTGGTTAAAAAATACTTGCCACACAAGTGTGAGAGCCAGCTGTAATCCCAGCCTTTAGGAGGCAGAGATGGGATCCAGCAAGCTCTGGGTTTAGTTGTGAGACCCTGCCTACCTCAATATATTAGGTGAAGAGCAATCGAAGACACCTGGTATCAAGAGACTCAGACAAAGATGATCGTGCAGGACTCTGGCCTCTACCTGCACAAGCCCACACATGCATGTGCATCCATACATACAAACACACATGTACACCACACACAAGGAAAAAAAATTAAGTTGAAAAAGGGAGAACTAATGTAGTACTCCCTTCAGAAATGACTCTCTACCCTATTTCCCCAGGCCTGGGCTTAAGACTGTTACCAGCTAAGTTTCCCTGTCTCAGGTAAAATTAGTGTGTGAACTGGGCATGATGGCACATTCCTATGTTCCCTGCATGGGTCACTGAGGCACTGGAAACCCAAGGAAGATGTCTCGTTAGACAGATAAACCAACCGAGGTCAGAGTTCTTACTCTGTCAGTGTGTGGTAATGTGAAACTCTTTACCGTGTATGTGTGGTAATGACATGCATATACATACCTCCACATCCGCACTGTCAAGTGAGATGAACCCTTGTAAAAATTTAGTGACTATAGGTCAACTCCTGGGTCACTAGAATAGTGATTTCCCCACAGTAGGCAGCCCCACCCCCTGCCCCCACCCTGGGAACATTTGAGAAAGTCTGAAACGTTTCTTTTCTGTTCTTAATGTTTATGAGCATTGTGTGTGTGTGTGTGTGTGTGTGTGTGTATGTACATTCAATGCCTGCACAGGACAGAAGAGGGCATCAGATCCCCTAGATCTGAGTTACAGGCAGTTGTAAGCTGCCATGTGGGTGTCTGGATCCGAACTTGGGTCTTCTGCAAGAGCAGCACATGTTCTTAATGGCTGAGACATTTCTTCATGCCTGACTCTGAGACATTTCTAACTGCCAGGAGAGGTTGGGAGGCTGCCGAGGCCAGTGTGCTGCTGTGTGTGAGGGTAGCATCCTCCACAGCAGAGTCATACACCTCGATGTGTCAGTAATTAGTGCCAATGGGGAACAACATTGCTCTGCAGTCCTAAAGCCAGCTGTGCGTGACAACCCAAAAGATCGCTTGCAGTGTCATTTAAGACCCCAAACATTGTCCCGAATTGAAATTCAGATTGCTTTGGTCCACCCAGATATAATTTAAAGCTATCTCGGGACAACCAACAGGCCCGTGTGTTTTTATGGCTCCATGGGAAACGGTATCGTGGTAGACCTGATGGATGTTGAGGCTCCCCTGCTGCAATTCATGTTAGGGTGGTATAACTTTAACTTGAGACATTTCCCTTTAGCACCAGATGTTTGGTACTGAGGTTCAGTTTTGCAAACTGGAAGACATTTGGTACTCAGTACCGGCCTCCTCCAGCCACCACCGTAGGAGAACATTGGTGTCCATATTTCCATTCAACCTCTGGGGGGTGGGGGCGGCCGAGAGAAAAGGAATGGGAAAGTCCATCAGCGCAAAGGAAGCGTTGGAGGCTGGTACAGTGGAAGGGGTCCTGATAGGCAGAGGGCATCCCACTGGATGAAATGCTTGCCATGCGAGCACAAGGACCAGAGTTCAGATCCCTGGCACCCATGTAAATAACAGGCAGGCATATGATGACCCACCTTTGACCCCAGGACTCGGAAGGTGAGCTGGAGAGATCTTGTCTCAGTGAATAAAGTGTGATTGGGAAAGACTGAGATCTGAGGTCAGTCGCGCATGCACGCACGCGCGCGCGCGCACACACACACACACACACACACACAGAGAGAGAGAGAGAGAGAGAGAGAGAGAGGATGTTCATGATCATAGATAAAATCCTAGGCTCACGTTTTGACGCAGTTGGCCTATCCCTTTAGCCTGTGTTTATAGCTACTGACTCACCCAAAAGCCCAGGCTGGTGCCCCTTCCTGCTCCTAGAAGGAAGGGCTATGTGCTAGCCTGGGTGCTTTGAATGGGTGTGCTTAGATTCGTTTTTTTATTTTCCCAGGAGTTGGTTCTCACCTTCCACTTGCAAGGGCAGGATCTTCCTTGTTTCTGCTGCTGCACTGAGTACTGTAGGCTGGCTGACCCTAGAAGCTCCCAGGCAATTCTGTCTCTGCTTCCCAGATTACAGTAAGAGTGCTGGCGTTAGAGATGCATACTCCCAAATGCTGTGTGTGTGTGTGTGTGTGTGTGTGTGTGTGTGTGTGTGTGTGTGTGTGTGTGTGTGTGTGTGTATGCGTGCACATGAACTTCAGGGTTTCTCAATGCCTTTACCTGCTGAGCCATTTCCCTGCCCTACGTACTTATTTTTTGAGACAAGGTCTCATATAGCCCAGACTGACTCCAAACTTTTTTTTTTTTTTTTTTTGGTTTTTCGAGACAGGGTTTCTCTGTGGCTTTGGAGGCTGTCCTGGAACTCGCTTGGTAGTCCAGGCTGGTCTGGAACTCACAGAGATCCGCCTGCCTCTGCCTCCCGAGTGCTGGGATTAAAGGCATGCGCCACCAACGCCCCGGGCTCCAAACTTTCTATCTAGTAAGTGATGACCTTGAACATCTGGTCTTCCTGGCTCCAACTCCCCAGAGCTGGGATTACAGGCATGTATTACCACTGTCAGTTTATGTATTAAGAAGCAAACCCAGGGCCTCATATATGTTAGGAAAGCACTTTGTCAGCCTAAGCTACATCCACAAGCCTTGTAGATACGTTTCTGAAAACTCAGCCCTTGCCATGTTCACCCTACCTAATTCTTTTCCACTCGTAGCTAGTTGTACCTCCCTTGTCTGTGAAATCCTAGAGCACCGATGACTCAGAGGCTCCCTTCCGTCTCTGAAAGTCCTTCTGAGCCTCCCCTTCCTTGCAGGACTCTAGTTCTCAAACTAGTCTCAAGAATTCTGCACAGACGCTGCCTCGCTGGTCGGGTGCCCAGAAGCACCTTGTCAATGTTGACTCTAGGACAACATGCTTGCTTTCGCTCCTGGCAAAGACTAATGGTTTGCTTATGAACATAATAGCTGCCATTTATCAAACATCTCCCACGTGCAAGACAGTGTTCAGTCCCTGAGTGATCCAGTTCCTGCTAACCGTCTGTAAAGTTAGTCATAATAGCGTGCCCCACAGGTGACAAAACAAGACTCCAAACTGTTAAGTCGTTTGTCTTGGGTCACAACCTACATTGGTTGAGTGAGATCTATACCCGTGGGTGCTGTGCTCAGAGCCCAGGGTCCCCCACTTCCCATAGACTCCCTCCTGTCAGCTGTGCCATAGCAATGTTAGGAAAGGTTTTCCCTCTATAGAGCATGTGTGCATGGATCTGTATGCACACGGGTATGGAAAGATTCCTCCCCTCCTCCAATGATGCAGAAGGTGGGGTGCCAGGTGATCGTTCTTTCCAGGGTTGAGAGACATTAGTGGAAGGTCAGCATCCCTGAGTGTGAATAGATGCTGGACCTATAATCTGAGTACGCCAGTGTAAGAGGCAAGAAGATTGCTGCAAATCCAAGGCCAAGCCTGATCTAAATAGTGAGTTCCAGGCCAGCCAAGAATATGTAACAAGACTTCATTTCAAACAAACAAACAAAAATCATAATTACTTATGACCCTTGGCTGTGGGGCAGGTAATAGTTTTTTTAGACAGATCTTACATATGCTAAACTAGCTTCACACTTGTTACATAGCTGAGGGTAATCTTGAACTTCTGATCCTCCTACCTCTGTCTCCCAAGAGCTGATATTTCAGGTACGCCACCACCGTTGCCCATGTGTGTTGAGGGTTAGACCTAGGGCTTTGGATGCTGTGTGAGTACTCTCTACCACCTGGACCATATGCCCCGCCCAGTCCAGGGCTTTATCTTGTTTACCACTCTAAGGGCATGCTATCAGTGAGGCTGCAGGAGATGGAGATGGACCAGGCAGGCCCTCCCTTTGGGAATCTGCTCTATGATGATTCGCCATACTCCATACCGAGAGTAAAGAAAGCTTGGGCCTCTCAGATAGGTTCTTTGAAGGTGGTAGTCATTGTGTCCATCCCCTTCCCCACTTAAAAGTTTAGCTGAGTTGTTTGTTGTCTTGCCTGGTGATGGGATGGTGGTAGCCATGTGACTATAAATGTTTGCTGTGCCGTATCAGAATCATGAGGTAATGGGGGTGATGCCCTGTCCGGGGCCTGTGGGCATGTAGCTGTAGGCCTCCTCCCTGCCAGCCCCTTCTATACTTGAGAGACTTCATCTCAACCTGCTTCATGTTTTCTGTCCCCTATGCAGTACCTGCAGATGAAATGGCCCCTCCTCGATGTCCCCTCCAGTGCTACAGTCAAGGACACAAGATCACCGTCTCCAGCACACTTGGTGAGTCTGTTTTACCAGCCTGGGCCCCTGTCCCTGACTCCTTTCCACCTTGCAGAAGTCTGTCTCCCAGGTGTCTTACTTTTCTGGCTATGCTAAAATAGCTGACAAGGGCGACTTAATGGAGGAAGGGTTTGTTTGACTCACAGTTTGGTGGGAGTGGCTACCTGGTGGGGAAGCCATGGCTGCAGGAGTGTGAGGTGGCTGCTTACTCTGCATCCAATGTCAGGAAGCAGAGAGTGATGGATGCTGGTGCTCAGCTCATTTTCTCCTTTTTGTTCAGTCTGGGGATCCTGCCCGTTGGATGGTGCCTCCCACATTCCGGGTGAGTCTTCCCTCCTCGGTTAAATCTTTCTGGAAACACTCTCACAGACACACCTGGAGGGTGTTTCCATGGTGACTGTAAATCCAGGCAAATTGACAATGGAGATTAACCCTCACACTGTGTGGGCACAGTCAGGGGTTAACAAAGAGGTTACGTTTTAGACAGCCTCACCTTTTTGTCCCGCTCAGCACGTAGGCTTGCACCACCTGGAATGCTTGATTGAAGACACATGGCCCTGGCCATTAACCCTGCTTCTTCCTGGACACCTGCTTCAAATCCTTCTCCACTTCCTATGAACAAGGAGTCCTTTCTGTCCAGTTGGTGCTCATTCAGAACACCTCCTCTTCTCCCGGTAGCTGCAAGGCTGCAGTTAAAGAGGCTGTTCTCTACCAGCTGTTTCAGGGAAGCATCCATTAAAGTGTGGACAATGCCCCTTCAGCACAGCTGTGGTACCGTTGGCCTTTGGAGGAAAGGGGAGATGGTCTTGGGAGACAAGAGCAGTGGGGTCCCAGCAGAGCTCCTCACCTCCTCCTGATACAGGAATGAAGTCCAAAGCATATTAAAAATGATGCTGGAATAGAACCCTTGCATTCCATCTTCCAGGAAACAAGCAAGGCTGTGGATGCCTGCCAAGCTCTCTGGTGACTGTCCTAACCAGGGAGTCTCAGAGTCATAGAGGACCTTCACCTGGGTCAACTTTACAGACAGGAGGCTAGGGCTTCCTCACTGCCAGCCATGCTAGCTATGAAGCCTCAAGAATCCTTAGCGATTTTTGAAACTTTATTAGAGACAAATTTAAAGACCCATGAAAGCAGAGTGTGTTATATAAAGTGAACTCCTGAAAGCAGAGTGTGTTATATAGAATGAACTCCCATACGCCATCACTCACAATCCTCCTCTTGCCACTCTATTTTACAGCAAATCCCAGACATACTATTTTCTCACACAGGACATTGTACAATATACTGATGATCCTTGCTCATTGAAAGCGTAGAGGCTAGCTGTGAGGAAGAAGATAATATACACAGAATATAAATAGAGGTGTGGCGAACTTGTGCGGTTTCCAGCAATCACTGAACCAACTTAAGAGTGTCAGAGCCCTTGGTAGTTTACAACATGATGTCATGTGTGGCTCTCAGGTGACTGTCGCAGCCATCTGTCAGAAGGTGGCAGGAATAACCATGTAGGGCAGAGCCAGCCACCCAGGGTAGGCTGTTCTAAGACATGCAAGGACCCAGTGGCAGGCTCTGTATCTTCTCACCAAAGCACTGAACAGTTTGTGCCATGAATGGGCTGTGTGATTGTTCTGGTCCCCGAGGTCCTATTTGGGATGGTGAGCATGAGGAACAGGTGCCTTCTAGTGGCCTGAATCAATCAGACACAGTGAAGGACCTTCAGTGTCCCCTCCCCATCCTGTGGCACCCCGGAACCTCCAGCAGTGACCCCAAAATGTCGGGGCTTGCTGCCGTCTCTCCTGTCCAGAGACTATCTTTTCACAGGTTCCTTTTTAGGGACATGATTTCAAATCTAACACATATTTCTGGATGTCCCTGTGAGCATCACCCTACCTGCCTCCTGACATTCCCAGCCCAACTTCCCACACCCCCATGGTCGCATCTCCCCTGTCAACCTGTGGCAGCTTGGCTCAGCCGTCTCCTTGCTGTCCAGGCACCATCTAGGTGACAGTTGACAATGTTGACCACTCCCACCTCTTTGGCTCCAGGACACTGTCATAGTAATACTCCATATTAGCTCTTGGCCTTTTTCTTTCTAGTCCCTTTCCCTCAAATAAACCAGCTGCTCATAGCTTTCTCGGAGTGACAGAAAAGTGTATGAAATTTCCTGAACTCTCAGGAAGCTTCTTGCAGTTGCAGCTGCCAGTCATCTGTCCCCTGCAGATGAGTGCTCTGGGTGTCAGGTCACAGCACAGGAGGGAAGCACGCAGCCCGTATTTTGTCTGAGAGCAGAGAAGCATGGACTGTTGGTACACATTGCTTTATAGATAGCAAAGCGGACAATTTTCCCAGTAATGCCATACCATCATACTCAGTATTCTAATGTTGCAAAGCAGAAACAGACCTCAGTCACAAGGAAGCCAGAGAGAGGGCTCTGCAGACAGAGGTGCCCGCTGCCATAACCAATGGCCAGAGTTGGATTCCTAGGACCTACTTAGCAGTAGAGAACTGATCCCAGCAAGTTACCTTCCAACCTCCACAAGCAAACCAGAGAGAAGAAATGTCATTTTTAAAAAATCTGGATGGGCTGGGCATAAACAAGGCAGATCTCTGTAAATTTTAGGCCAGCCTGGTCTACATAGCAAGTACCAAGCCAGCCAGGGTTACAAAGGGGGCCCTGCAATAAAATGAATTAAATAAAAGTAAAATTCAAAACCTGAATGTCTTTTTACAAAAAAAAAAAGATTAATGCACACAAGGGGAAAGCACTTAATATGAACTGGAGTCCAGCAGCTCATCCAGACTCCTGAGAGGGGGGACCTGAGGGTGTCTCGGGAGGTGCTGGTGATGTGAAACACTGCAGATTTAGACCCTGGCTTTGCTTCCTTCTCGAAGCTTCAGGCCAATTACCTCATCTCTCTGTGCCTCAGTTTCCTCATCTATTAAATGGGGATTAGAGGAACGCTGATGTCATCCAGTGGTACCGAAATGAGGCAGTGTGTTGTAATGAGTTCAGCATTGTGCCCAACACAAAGTAACTCTTCACTGGCGGTTAGCTCTCCAAACCATCGCCACACTACACCATCGTTGCCGCCACCACTGCTGCCATCGCTATTGTTAGGAAATTAAGAGAGGGAATGAACAATTAACATCCCGTTTAATTAGCAGAACTAAGAGGTAATGAGGGCCTGAATTAGGTGCCAAAACAAATGGACAGATTGCGAAGGTAATAGAGATAATGAGCCCATAGAATTTAACATCTTAATCCCCCAAGGATATGATTTAATTGGGCTGGGGTGGGGCTGGTATCTTAGATTTTTAAGCTCCCCACGGCGACTCTAAGGGGCAGCCAGAGTTGAGAATCACTCCCATAATTGCAAATCAAAGACAGGAGGCAGGGGAAAGAGGCTCCCAACACCCCTAATGACTTACCATGACTCCTTGTCAAGCCAGAGGGTATGAGCAGAACCTCAAGTTTCTCAGGTCCCAGTCACAGAAGTTGGGGCATTGTTTTTTCTTTTCTCTTTTAATTAGAGAAATGAAAACACTCTAGATTATGAAAATTTAGCTTAGATCAGAAGTAAAATATTTAAAGACGCTTGCCCAGGGAGTAGGGCCAATGAAGAAAATAGGCTACATACTTGCAGAGATTTGGTGAGTCATGTGGAGTCTGTCAGGGAAGGGTGTCCAAACAAGTCATAACCCGGCTGTGATGAGCGGGGGCAGGGCTGAGCGGTACTAGTACTTCCATTTACACCTTTAAAGCAATCTGGGGGGAAAAAAAAACAGGAAAATCACCTCTGTTGCTGTCGCTGTTCCTGCTTTGCTTTGTTATAAAGATTTTGTTTTTATTTTATTGTGTGAGTGTTTGCCTGCCTGTCTGGGCTCCATGTGCAATACTTGGTGCCTGAGGAAGACATCAGAGCGGGTCACATCCACTAAAGCATTGCGTCTCAACCTGTGAGCTGCAACCCCTTTAGGATTGAATGGCCCTTTCACAGGGGTGGCCCAGAACCATTAGAAAACCCAAAACTTGTGGTGGCGGTGGCAAAAAGCCTTTAACCCCAGCACTTGAGAAGCAGAGGCAGGCGGATCTCAGTGAGTTTGAAGCCAGCCAGGACTGTTACAAGGAGGAGGAGGAGGAGGAGGAGGAGGAGGAGGAGGAGGAGGAGGAGGAGGAGGAGGAGGAGGAGGAGGAAGAGAAAACACAGATATTTACATTGCAATGAAATAATTTTATGGTTAGGGCTGCAGCATTAGAAGGTTGAGAACCACTGCCCTGGAAATAAGAGTTACAGATGGTTGTCAGCCACCATGTGGATTCTAGGAACTAAACCCAAGTCCCCTGCAAAAGCAGCCTGTGCTCTTAACCACTGAGCCATCTCTCCAGTCCCCTGTGTAACTATTTATGATATTTGATTACCATGATCTCACTGTGTGGGGACGATTGTGCTGACCCCCACACTGACTATCCCTTCCAGCCCAACTCTATCTTTCACCACTCTCTTCCTGGGGTGCTAAGCAAAGAAAGAAGAAAATCTGCTTTGTTCATAAGCATTTACCCTGCATCTTCCGTATGCACAAGGAGCATTTGTTACATGAGTGGCAAATGGTCTGTGAGAAGGCTAACAGTCCTTCTATACATCTTCTTACCTCAGGGTCATCTCCTTCTTAGGAACAATAAATGTAATGCATGAGTTAGGTGTGGGATTTATGCCTACTGTAATCCCAGTACCTGGGAAATTGAGGCAGGAGACTTAGAAGTTCATAGCAAGGCCTTGTCTCAAAAACACAAAAATGTAAGAATTTGTATACTGAGTCACTTGAGAAAGTGTCAAAGGCCATAGAGGAAGACAGCTGGCATACATACCGCTATATAGCATGTCCTGTGTGTGTGTGTGTGTGTGTGTGTGTGTGTGTGTGTGCGCATACACTTGTTTACAGAAATTCACCACCACGTTTGGTTTTCAGGATCTGAGGATTGAATTCAGGGCCCCTTCATGCTCAGCTAATAAAGGCACCTGCCACAAAGCCTGACAGCCAAAATCCACATGGTAGAGGGAGAGGGGAATTCCTGAAAGTTGGCTTCTGACTTCCCCACACATGCACACACTCACAAAAAGTAAATAAATAAAAATGTAGTAACATTTTAAAAGAGCAGTATTACTAATGGAGCGAGGGGGGAAAGGCTCATGAGTAAAAAGATTTTTAAAGCCTTTGGCCACTATTATGCTGATATTTCAATAGTGACTTCCCTATTTTATCATTATGCATTGAGTCATTCTCAGAAGCAAACTGGGGAGCTTCGAGTCAAATGACTGGTGGCTGAGTCAGTGCTGGGATGCTGTCCTTCTATGGACAGTCTCACAGCCGAGCCCACGCTGAGGAGCCTGCTGTTGCTTAGCAGGTGAATGCTGTCGAAATCACTGGATAGAATTTCCCTCTTAGCATCGTACACTGAGTGAAGCTTGAGCAAAAGAAATCTCAGAGCCCACCCCCACAGCGACACACTTACTCCAACAAGGTCACACCTCCTAATGGTGCCACTCAGTTTGGGCACTGAGTGCCCAATGACCGTGTCCTCCGTCCTGAGTACCAGCTTCAGCTTCCAGTCGGCACAGGGCCTCGCCCTTGCTCTGTTTTCCTTAGCTCTCGCATGCAAGCCAGCCATTTCATCGCTAGGCTTTTCTGTTTCTGTTTTGTTGGGTCACATAACTCAGGCTGGCCTCAGACTCGGTATTTCCCCCAGGAGTGCCTTGAACTGCTGACCCTCTTGCCTCTGCCTCCGAGTGCTAGGAATGCAAGCATGGGCCACCATGCCCAGTCAGCTTATTCAGCCGTCAAGATGGAACCTGGAGCTTCATGTGGGAGAGCCTAGCACTCCGCCCTGTATCACCAGCCGAACCATCTGAAGGGTGTCCTTCAGTGTGAGTTTGTCTGACATTCCCTCACAGCTGTGACTGGACTTTAGGCGAGCGTGCCACCGTGTTCATGCTGTCTCTTGGTCCTATCAGTAGACCCTCTGTGTCAGTACAGCCCCATATTAGAGATGTTGGCTTTGGGATTAGCTGGTGCCAGGTGTTTCCACTGTAATGTTCTGTGTCCCCTCCGGCGTTAATGAGTGTTTACGGGGAGAGGATTTGAAGTTGAAGGCAGGGACTGCACCATCCCTTCTATTCCAGCGGTTCTCAACCTTCCTAATGCTGTGACCCTTTAGTATAGTTCCTCATGTCGTGGTGACCCCCAACCATAAAATTATTTTCCTTGCACTTCATAGCTGTGATTTTTGCAACCAGGCAGTGGTAGTGCAGGCTTTTAATTCCGGCCCTTGGAAGGCAGAGACAGGTGGATCTCTGGGAGTTCCAGGCCAGCCTGGTCTACAGAGCAAGTTCCAGGACAGCCAGGGCAGTTACACATAGGAAACCCTGTCTAAAAGCAACAAAGCAAAACAAACCCCAAACATTAATTAGACATCTTAAAGAGTTAGGTACTACTAAAAATTAAGCAAAGTGCCCAGCCTATAACTGTAATTTTGCTATTGTTATGAGCTGTAATTCTTTCCAGTGGTCTTCAGCGACCCCTCCAAGGTCAT
The DNA here is from genome assembly GCF_017639785.1 of Mesocricetus auratus. Taxonomy (NCBI): domain Eukaryota; kingdom Metazoa; phylum Chordata; class Mammalia; order Rodentia; family Cricetidae; genus Mesocricetus; species Mesocricetus auratus. The sequence continues at coordinate 134,158,735 of NW_024429266.1, read as the reverse complement.
GACCCACAGGTTGAGAACCAACCAATGTTCTATTTGTTTCTATAATTGTACTTTGGCTTCTTTGAAATCCTTACACCTCCCACTTGCTAACTTTCACATAGAGTCAACAATGTAGCAAATCAAACTCGCGATCGATAAACTGGTCAGTGGGGGTCAGTGAGATGACTCAGCAGGTAAGGAACTTGTCACCCACTTGTTGAACTGAGTTCAATTCCCAGTGATTACATGGTGGCTCACAACCATCTGTAATGAGATTTGGTGCCCTCTTCTGGCCTGCAGGGATACATGTTGGCAGAACACTTTGTATTATAATAAGTAAATCTTAGGCAAAAACAAAACAAAACTCAGTTCTGTGAAAATACGGTATTTTCTACCAACAGACTGGATTTCAAGGATGTTTAAATGTTTTCCATTGTTAGGCTGGGTCACAGAGGCCTGTCCTCGGGGAGGAGTAATATGAGTTTGAAAAGGCTGAATTACAAGGCAAGACCTGTCTCAGCAGTTCCCCCCAAGTGTACACAGGAGGGAATGGCTGAACCAACTGAACACAGATAAAGTAGCCATTGGTTCTCTCTGTCTCCCCTGCTACCAAGAGCGGGGAGCAAGAGCCCTGCTTGGGAACGGTTCGTCCAAAGGACTGTATTAGTGATCCAACTCCCAACTCGCAAAGCCTTCAAGGTAGACCATTGCGCAAAAGGACCCGAAGGCGCATTCCAGTTCCCAGAGCATCTTATCTCTCGCTGCTCTGCCTTATCTTTGCGTCTTTCCTGACCTGCAGCATGGTCCTTGTCAGGTCCTAGGGACTGGAAAGTTCCCTTTTGGATTTTGGTGTTATGCTGTTTAGAGACACGGTCTCACTATAGAACCCAGATTGGCCCCGACTTCATTTCTTTTTAACTTTCTAAAAGTGGGAAGAGGGAGGGAATGAGTTATGGCACATGTGGAGGTCAGAGGGCAGCTTGTGGGAGTATTTTCTCTCCTTCCACCATGCGGTCCTAGCAATCAATGCAGGCCACCGGGCCTGGAGGCCTTTGCCTGCTGAGCTATCTGCTTGCCCTACCCTCAACTTCTTCAAGCGTCTGGAAGCCAGGGTTACAGGTGTGACTGGTCAAGCCTCGCCTATTTGGAGTGATTTGGAGACACTAGAGCTGGAACCCAGGGCTTTCCCAGTGGTCCGCTTTCTCCTCTTGCACAGTCCTCTGGCCTGTTAGCTCCCCAACACAGAGTGTACGGCCCGCTTCAACTGTCCTAGGTTCCTTCCTGTGCCAGAAGACGCCCCACCACCTTTTGCTTTGTGTCTAACTGGCTCCTGCCTTCCGTCATTTAAGTCATTTTTTTAGTGACCTTTTCTGTGGCCTCTCTGACTAGCCTAACACACACCTGCACTTCTTATCTGCCTTTCCAGTTTACTTCTTCTCGTGGGTGTTTATCTTACTATGTACTGTATTGATATACCATGAGGACAAGTACTTTTGTCTAAATAGATCAGGTTCCCTTTTTTGGCAAGATTTATCTGTGTGTGTGTGTGTGTGTGTGTGTGTGTGTGTGTGTGTTTCTGCGTGACTTTATGTCCACTGCATATGTACAGGTGCCCTTGGAGGCCAGAAGGCATTACACACAAATGTGGGATACCATGTGGGTGCTGGGAACTGAACTCAGGACTTCAGCAAGGAGCAGTAAGTGCTGGTAACCACTAAGTCATTTTTCTGGCCCCAGATAAAGTTCTCTTACTGCCTCCATAAAACCTGAAACATGTCACAGAGTGAATATGAAAGTTCTTCCTGTTTATTTTTGCTATGCTTAAGTTTTTGTTTTGTTTTGTTTTTGCTTTTCTAGACATGGTTTCTCTGTTTAGCTTTGGAGCCTATTCAGGCACTCGCTCTGTAGACCAGGCTGGCCTCGAGTGCTGAGGCCAGTTGTTCTCTTTGCTGACAATTCTCCCTCTGTGGCTGTCCAATCAGTGCTTATCTCCACAGTCATGGAACCCATAAATAAAAGTGTCACAGTACAGAGAGATTCTGTGTGGGATTCATGTGTTTGCTCTCCTTGACAGGCTGTGGTAAGGGAATTGCTAAAGAAAGTACAGTGTGGCCGGGCGGTGGTGGCGCACGCCTTTAATCCCAGCACTCGGGAGGCAGAGGCAGGCGGATCTCTGCGAGTTCGAGGCCGGGCTGGACCGATAGCCTCCAAAACAATACAGAGAAACCCTGTCTCGTAAAAACCAAAAAACAAAACAAAAACAAGAAAGTACAGTGTGGTTTGAGAGTATTTCTACTGGCCTGGGGATGTGCCTCAGTTGGTAGTATTTGCCTAACACACACGAAGCCCTGGGTCCCACCCTAGCACTACATAAACCCAGACATAATGATGACACCTGTAACTGAAGAACTCAGGAGGTGGAGCCAGGAGGATCAGAGGATCAGGGCCATCCTTGACTACATAGTGAATTTGAAGCCATCCTGGGCTACGTGAGATCCTGTCTCAAACAAGGAAGTGAAGGAAGGAAGAAGGAAAAAAATTATTAAAGAGTTTGGGAGGTGTTTGTCTATCAAGGAAGATGTCCAATTTTGCATTTTTAAATTTGTTTTGGGTTTGTTTGGTTCTTAGAGTGGGGTTGTTGTTGTTGTTGTTTTGAGACAGGGTCTCTCTCCATAGCCCTGGCTATGGAGACCTCATTGCATAGACCAGGCTAGCCTCAGACTCTCAGAGATCCACCTACTTCTGCCTCCGGAGTGCTGAGATCAAGGCATTTGCCATCAGTCCTGGCCTAGTTTGTTTTGTTTTGTTACAGTCATTTATTTATGGGGGGACAAGGGGCAGCACATGCCTTGTGATGTGTTTGTGTGGCTCAGGGGACAATGTCAGGCATCATTTTGTTCTCCACCTTGTGAGTGACTATGGCTGAACCCATGTTGTCAAGCTTGCTGACGCAAACCAGCTGAGCCATCTCACCAGTCTCTCTGGTCCAAATTTTAGGTTCTTCTTTGCCTTGGTCCTTGTTGTATATAAATCTTTCACCCTTATTTTCTGCACCCACTGGCTTCTTCTGGAATATTTTGCTAACTTTAAGATAGACTTGGGAGCAATTTAGAAACAGGTGGCCAGAAATTGGTAAGGAATCCAGAAACAGGCAGACACTCATACACATAAAATAAAGTTTAAAAACCTAGAAGCAAAATTCATTTATTAAGGAGAAATAAAGCACTCGTCTTTGATCCCAGCACTTGGGAAGCAAGGGTAGGTGGGTCTCTGAGTTTGAGACCAGCCTGGTCTACAGAGTGAGCTTCAGGACAGCCAGGGGTACACAGACAAACCTTGTATCGGGGAGAGAGGGAGGAGGGGCGAGGAGGAGATGTGCACATCTGCAGAGTTACAAAGAAGACATCTCACATTTGCTTTAGAGCCTTGTAGGTATCTGATGGGATGCATGCAGAGAAGGTTGCATAAACCTTCTCTGTCATAAAACTTTAAGCAGTGAATTAACAAAAACAAAAGTGTGTGGATACACTTGCAAATCAAAAATGTTTAGAATAATTTTAAATTAGGGCCTGGCCGGTGGTGGTGCACACCATTAGTCCCAGCGCTTGGGAGGCAGAGGCAGGCAGATCTCTGTGAGGACAGTCAGGGCTACACAGAGAAACCATGTCTCAAACAAAACAACAAACAAGGAATGAATTCTTATCATGGAATGTGAAGTTTGGCAGACAAGTGTGTGGCAACACGCTTACCTGCTGGTTCTTCGTCTTGTAACACATCTCAGTGTAGCTGAGCCCAGCTAAGTAGCCATGCAGGTCTTGGGAACACACTTAGGAAATACACAAAGAGCTTGGGGCTGTTCCTGCAACAAACCCGGGGTTAAAAGTCAAGGGACACAGCAACGCTGATACTTTCTGTTGCCTGGGCTGGACGACAGAAGAGATGGAGTGACCTTGTCTTAGCTGATCATCTGGGACAGATAGAAGAGTGGGGGGCTGGAGGAGTGCTGCGGCAGAGTCCCTCAGTCCTGGGAGCTCTTCTTCCTGCCCTACATGTTCCGATCACGACGGATGGTACCTGGAGGGACAAGGTCTGCTGGAGCCTCTCCCAGCCACGTCCTGTCCCGCTCCCTCTCATGGACTTTGTGATGTTTCAAAGAAGCTGATGTCACTGCAGACATTCTTGGTTTTCTTTCTTCCCAGAGCCCTGCTTTTCTGCGTCGTCTCTCACAAACAGCCCTCCCCCGACCACACACACACACACACACACACACACACACACACACACACACACACGAAGGTCTCTGTCGACAAACAGATCATGATGGTTGGTAGTCACATTTTGAATGCAGTTAGTTGCCTACTGAAGTTTTGGGTGACTTTCTGGGCAGCCTTTGTCAAGTTCATGACTCCTTCATGAGTGATGGCGAAAGGGAAGGAAGGGTCTATTCTCCTGAGCCATAAACATCCAAGTATCTTATTTCTGATTGGGTTAAGGGGTGGGGGAGGGACACAGTGTGGCGGGGGCTCTGATGGAGGGTTTTCCATGGGGGAGCCATTAGGGATTCCCTTTACTCGGAGGTGTGTGTGTTGGGGGGGAGCTTCCCTAAGAGCTGGGAGTTTGAGGAGATTTAAACTTGGGAAAGACTGATGCGGGTTGTGTAGGTCACAAGCCGGCCTCCCTTACAGTTAAACCCATGCCCTAGAAAGGCAAAGAAGGGGGCTAGGGAGTTGGCTCAGCAGATAAAGTGTCTGCTCTGGAAGTGTGGGGACCAGAGAGAGTTGGGATCCTCCGAACTCAAAGTCAGAAGGAGAATGATCAAAAAGGACACCTGGATGTCAACCTGGGCCCCCATATGTGTACACATACACACAAAACTTTAAAATGGCTGGGAAAACGGGTTGACAAGACACCTGGCTGAGAAGGTGCTTGGACTGTGTAGCTCGCAGGAAGGATTTGGCTGTTTTGGATGGGTGCATTCCTTGCTGAGCAAGCACCTGTGTCCCCCATGTCTTGTGCCGAGGTTGTCTGTGGGGCTTGTGCATTCCTGATCCATGACCTCAGCCTATGCTGTAATCATCAAGCTCCCGAGGGCAGCTGGAGAGAGAAGAGCAGAGTGGAACTGTAGCCTCCTAGAGGAGGCCCTCAACACTGTCTGACCCCTCGAGGTTCATTTTCTGGACAACAGTGCCTCCTAGTGGCAGACAATAACAACCCACAAGACGTTTAGGTTGGTTTATACCTAGATTTGCAAATTGAACTCAGTTTTCTTTGCTTTGTGTTCTTTGACTCGACAGCACATGGGCAACTGAGACTTTTTACTAGAGGGAAGAAGGGAGGGAGAGGGAGAGAGTGCCTGAGCGCAAAGAATGACCTTTGGCTATTGCTCTTTCTACTTCCGCTTCCCGAGTGCAAGCGCCTGGGTTACAGGTGTGTGTCAGCCCCCACCCCATTCATGCGGTGCTGGGGATCAAACCCAGGCCTTCAGTCATGCTAGACAACTGAGCTACATGCCCCGGCCCAAGACTTCTTACTATAAAATGACAAAAAGATACAAGTAAATATAAATTTAAAACTGAGGCATGAAGGCTGGAACAGATGGCTATGAGTTTGAGACTAGCCTGGGCCACATAATGAAATGGTGTCAAAAGTAAATAAATGATATAAGGGAAGTTGATGGCAGGGGCTGGCTTAAATGGTATGATTGTGTAGCAGTCACTTTTTTAAATCGTAGTTTATGTGTTTCCCAACTGTTTTGTGTAATTCTTTTTTTTTTTCATTGTATTCTTGGTACGTATGTGTGTGGGCATACTTGTTCCACAGTGTTCTCATGGAGATCGGAGGGCCTACCATATAGGTTCTAGGTATCGAATGCAAGTTGTCAGGCATGGCAGAAAACACTTTGACTTTGCGGGGCGGTGGTGGCACACTCAGGAGGCAGAGACAGATCTTTGTGAATTCAAGACTAGCGAGTTCCAAGATAGCCTCAAAAGCTACAGAGAAGCCCTGTCTTGAAGGAAGGAAGGGAGGGAGGGAAACACCCTGACCCATTGAACCTTCTGACCATTATCCATAATTCTTCTCTCACTTTTCTTTGGTTGCCAAAAATCATCCTTTGACAAGCCATCCCCAAGAAACCCAAGTACATCATTTGGATATTCTTAGCAACCTGGTGTCAGAATTATTGTTTGTGCTTTTAGTTGGGCTGTATGTTCCTACATATAGAACCGCTGGTGATGGCTAGTAAATAAAGTGAAAACATTAGGAGGGTATCAACATTGCTCATGCTACCACAGCCAACAAGCACAGAGGGCTGGGAAGCTGCTCAGTGTGTAGCCTGTTCCCTCCACCCCTAGCCCTGCTCACAGAAAGACCTGTGAGCCTAGGAAGCTCCAGGAACTGAGCAGATTGGAGCCTGTGGTGTGAACCAGTGAAAATAAGGGCTGCAGGAAGGAGCATCGAGTTCAGAGTGCCCCTTATCTATGAGTCTGAACGTGGTGACGAACCCGAGCGCTCCTGTTGCAGTGGAAGTGGTCGAGAAAGTGAGCCACGCCCTCTCCCACCCACAAGGATCACATGGCCCATTAGAACTATGCAGCCCGCAGGCGCCTCACGGCACCTGTGAAGGATGCTGTTCGGGGTTGGAGAGGGATTTGCTGTCATCCTCTTGTCTCGTTTCCTTCTCTCTAGGCCTGTTATGAGGGCTGGAGAGGGTGTGGCAGAGAAAAGAGGCTGCGCGCATCCCACCAGTGAATGAGCGCAGGTTGTGCGCACCGCCCCCTCGCCTGTACCTAGTCCATCTTCTCTCTCTTGCAGTCCAACAAAGTTCCTGTTGTTCAGCACCCGCATCACATGCACCCGTTGACACCCCTCATCACCTACAGCAACGACCACTTCTCCCCTGCTTCCCCTCCCACACATCTCTCCCCGGAGATCGATCCAAAGACAGGTGAGTGGTCCTTGATACCTACCGACTGTGCTCCCGTGGGACGGGGTACAGAAGAGGCCTTGTATGGATAAGACCTGTGTTCAGATCCTGTTGCAGATCCCAAAGGGTTGACCACCTTGCCAGTTCGCTTGAGGAGTGTTTTGTTGTTTGGTCTGGCATGGGTTTGTTGTTTGTTTGTTTGTTTGTAACCTGTGCCTCCCAAACTCTACACTGAAAGGCCAGTGTGAGGAGTAAAAGGAATGAAACGAGTTAAGTATAGAGCCTGGTACCATTGTAAATTCAGAATGCTATCCAGTCCATCTGAGGCTGTGCCTCCATAAACCAGAATGTTTACACCGTACATTTCAAAAAAGGGCCTTCTGGACAGACTTTAAAATAGCTATAACACAGGGGGCGGGACTGCCTTTATGTGTTGTTGGTGAAAATTAACTGCCCACCATACCTATCTATCCCTGGAAGCCAAGGTCTTTATATCATTCCTACTGAGTCACTGTGGTTCTAGGAGTGAATCTTCAGAACCCTTGTTTGGAGAAATAACAGTTGTTGTGGTGGGAGGGATAAAGGCAGGTGAAAATCCAGAGTTTAGCGGCAGGGTTTATTGGCGGAGTAAGTTTATTGTGCTGGGAATGAAGCAGGTTTTCTCGAACATTACTTAAAGGATGACTTGGTATTTTTTTGCTCTCTGTTGGGTGTGTCCTGGACCTTGTATGGATGCCTGTCCAGAAAACAAAATAAAGTTACAACCACGGAGATAACCTCTGGGTGGTTAGAGAAGGTATACAGGTCCTCCCTCCCTTTGGATGCCCTTGGGTGGCAGGCCAGAGTTGCTTGAAGATGGAAAGGGCAGAAATGATGAGAGACAGGGCCTTTCCAGGGTATGGACAACAGGGAAAGGAGGCTCCTATTAGACGTTATGTGAGTTATGAAGGTAGGGTGAGGGAAGTATTTGACACATCTCTCTTTGGAAGCAGGAATCCCCCGGCCCCCTCATCCATCCGAGCTGTCACCGTATTACCCACTGTCTCCAGGAGCTGTCGGACAAATCCCCCATCCCCTCGGCTGGCTTGTCCCACAGTAAGAAAACCCCCAGCTTTTCTTACCCTCATTCCTTCCTCTGCTGACCTCTGCTTTCTGGACCCCAGGACTTAGACATCCTCACCCCCACCTTGAACAGTTTCCTCCCAGCTCCTCTGACTTCCTGCCCCTATTTCTCATCATTTCTCGACAGCCCCCTCAGTCCCCTAAACATCCCTAATGTCTGGCTAGACCATGATTCTCCTTCCTCACCCTCACAGGCAAGGACAGCCCATGTACTCGCTCCCTCCTGGTGGTTTCCGGCATCCTTACCCTGCCCTTGCCATGAACGCCTCAATGTCCAGGTTAGTCCTAGGGCTGGGTCTGTCGACATGAAGCGTTGGGATATTTGCCTGTTAGTGATTGTGCCACTTCAGGCCATGAACCAGCCTGTCCCCTGTAGGTTAGTGAGCAGATGTGGGGTTCCCAAATCCTCACTTCTCTTTGATGAGGAGCTACTCTTGCCCAATACTCCTTACACCACAACCCCGTGGAATAGGGACCCCGGAACTCACACACACACACACACACACACACACACACACACACACACACACACACACACACACGCAGCTAAAACCTCAGAGCCCTAGCCTGTTAGCCACCTTCCACATCCCCACATACCACATACGAGGCTCTGTGGAACAGAGTCATTTTGAACATGTCACACTGAAGTCAGAGACTAGATGAAAATGTGTATCTTCTGTGATAACATCAGGTAATGTACAGAAATTTCTTACCAGGGGTGCCTCTTCCTGACAATGGGAGAGATAACCTATGACCTGTAGTTCTGCCTTTCCCGATATCCCCTGCTTTCTGACTCCACACCTCCTGTGCTTTTCATTTCCCCTGCATCCAGCGCCAGGCTTGGGTACCTTGTATGTGGTAAGGGAGGGAATAGATAGCATCATTAGGCGGTCCCCAAACCGATAGCTGATTCTGCAGATGACAACCATCTGGGTGGCACGCAGCCCTTGCCTCTCTGTTCTCATTTGTTTCCACTTGTTGTGCAGCCTGGTCTCAAGTCGGTTCTCCCCACACATGGTGGCCCCTGCCCATCCTGGCCTGCCCACCTCAGGAATCCCCCACCCTGCCATCGTCTCCCCCATTGTGAAGCAGGAACCAGCACCCCCCAGCCTGAGCCCTGCAGTGAGTGCGTAAGTAAGGGAGCGTCTGGATGGAGGGGGCCGTGAGCGACTGGCCGGTCCTCTCTGCACAGCCCATGCCATTTTGTTTTCTCTCCTGGTGTCAGCTTTAACCCTATCTTCTCTCCGGGAGGCTGTTCTCTTTGATTCTCTGCGTCCCTTCCTTTAAGACTTGCTGCGTCTGTTCTCATAATCAGGTTCTGGTGGCTGTGCGGAACTAAGGAAGTGTTTAGCTTCCCTCCCTGCCCTGTTATCCCAATAAAATGTGAGGCCAGGAAAGGAGAAAGTAATTCATACTCTCAAGACTCGTGACAGCTAATGCCAGAGCAAAGACTCAGACGTTATCCTCTCTGCTGGAGAGACAGGGACGCCCATACCACTGGCCCCATGGCTGAGGAACCCAGAGAACCATACCCTGCCTCCTCTTCTCTCTCCTCCTCTTCCTCCCTCCCTCTCTCCCTCTCTTTCTCCTCCCCTCTCTCTTTCTCTCCTCCCCTTCCCCTTTCTTTCCCTCCCTCCCCTCTCCCTCTCTCCCTCTCTCTCCTTTCCTTCATCTTTCTCCCTCCCTTTCTTCTTTCCTTCCTCCCTCCCTCCCTCCTTCCCTTCCTCCCTCCCTCTCTTCCTCTCTCCCCCCCAAACCCTTAAAGTCATGTCCACCTAGAGGAGGCAGGGATTGGGGCAGCCGGATGGTGGTGATACCTAACCTGTAGCCACATGCCTCCACAGAAAATCCCCCGTTACCGTGAAAAAGGAGGAGGAGAAGAAGCCTCATGTGAAAAAGCCTCTGAATGCCTTCATGTTGTATATGAAGGAGATGAGGGCCAAGGTGGTGGCCGAGTGCACCCTGAAGGAAAGTGCCGCCATTAACCAAATCCTGGGAAGAAAGGTAAGGCCTGCCTGCCATCCTGTGACTCGTCCTGGCATCGGGCCTCCGTGTCCCCTGCCCTGATCGGTCTGTTTGTCTTGACCCTCTCTCCCTCAGTGGCACAACTTGTCTAGAGAAGAACAGGCCAAATACTATGAGCTTGCCCGGAAAGAGCGGCAGCTTCACGCACAGCTCTACCCAACCTGGTCAGCCCGGGACAACTACGTGAGTGTTCATGCTGTGCGGGGACTCAGACACGGACACACACACACACACACACACACACACACTCACACAACTATGTGTTTGTTTTTGTGCGGGAACACTCAGACCCCACCCATTCCCATCTTCCCAGGAGCTGGGCATTTCTTAGGATGAAGAGGAGAGAGAGCAAACAATTTCAGCTTGCTTTTAGAGGAGAAGCCATGTTCTCTAGAAACAAGGAATCCAAGTTTGGATTCTTAGGGGCTGTGTCTGGAAATTCTTTGAAACTTGACAGATTTTTAAAATATGATTTCCCTTTTTTTTTCCGTGTAAGAGGGTTCATAGCTGCATTAAATTTTCAGAGGGACCTGGCACACCTCAGAAAAGATCAACAACCAGGCCAGGGTGATAGCACATATTTGCTTTGAGGGCTGGAGAGATGGCTCAGAGGTTAAGAGCATTGGCTGTTCTTCCGGAGGACCTGGCATCCTCTTCTGGCCTACGGGCATACAGACTAAATAAATTTTTAAAAAAATCTTAAAAAATGTTAAAAAAAATTTGCTTCGCAAGAAAACAAGTATTAATTTTTGACACACTTTTGTACAAAGCCAGGGGTGGTGCTGTGTGCTTAGACTCTCAGCACTGGAGAAGGGGAGGCAAATCCTTGGGGTTCACTAGCCAGCCTATCCTGCATGGCAAGATCCAGGCCACTGAAGAGATCACATCTCCAAAACAGGTTGACAGTGCTTGAGGAATGTAATCCAGTCCTTAGATCACACACACACACTCACTCTCTCTCTCTCTCTCTCTCTCTCTCTCTCTCTCTCTCTCTCTCTCTCTCTCTGTCTGGGGGAGGAGGCTTCTTCTAGGGGGTAAAGCTTGAGAGAAACAGAATAGCTAGAAGGCTGTTAAGACCAAGAGGCTGCCCCAACCAGAGGGACTTTTTGAGAAAGAAGGGCGGAGTCACTCTCCAGCATCCTCACCAGAAGCAATCAAGAGAAGGAGGCTTGGAACTGTGCTTCTGGGGTGATCTGGGGTCGTCTTGCCAAGCTGGGATTAGTCTGTCCCTATTCACCTCGTCCTGCCGCCATATTTTTCAGGGTAAGAAAAAGAAGAGGAAGAGGGAAAAGCAGCTGTCACAGACACAGTCACAGCAGCAGATTCAAGAGGCAGAGGGTGAGTCCTGGGCTGGGGCCTCCAGGAGAACTGCTTGTCAGTTCTGGAGTTCTGGGTCTGATCCCAGCCCCCTCATATAAAACTTCGGAGGTTTTGGGACCCAGTTACTCTCCTTAAGATAATAAGTATCAAAAAAGATAATAATTATCTTATTTACATATTTGTTTATTCGCTTACTTATTTTTTTTTTCAAGATAGAGTTTTTCGGTGTGGCTTTAGAGACTGTCCTGGAACTCACTCTGTAGTCCAGATTGACCTCAAACTCACAGAGATCCACCTGCCTCTGCCTCCTGGGCGCTGGGATTAAAGGCGTGCGTCACCACCCCCCAGCCTCGATAATAACTGTCTTAAAGTGAAAGAAACAGTCTTTTCAAAGCCCAGGCATGTCTCAGTCCCGCTGAGTTGTCCCTTAAGGCTTATGTCCTGCATATAGTAAAAAGAAGAGTTAGCTGGAATTGATCTCTGAGATTCCCTTCCAAGGGTGGCATGCTAGAGATAAACACAGCACCTGGATTAGGTACTTTTCTCGTTGCCTTGATAAAATACCTGATACCTGACAAAAACAACTTAAGGAAGGATTTGTTTTGTCTAAGAGCTTAAGGATACCGTCCCTCATGGTGGTATCCATGACAGCTGATGGCACTGTGTTCGTGGTCAGGAGGCAGGGAGGTAAATGTGGATTCCCAGCTTGCTTTCCCGTTTTTATTTAGTCCAAGCTCCACCTGTGTTTATGGACACAGAGGCGTGTTTCCATGGAGATGGGGAAGATTGACCGTCACAGCGCTTAGCCATGAGTTCGCTGAAATTAGGTTTTCCTTGGCTGCACACCGGAAGAACAGTGTTTGCCTTTGTTCAGGAACCACACCACACAGGAAGCTGTAGTAGGTGACAGCTAGCACAGAGCATTGCTCAGCGTGACAGGTTTTTAGGTCATGGGCTTACCTCAGTATAAAGCTGATATGTAACACATGTGCAACTGCTTGTGCCATTGTGGTACACTGAACTGTCTGCCACGTGGTCTATATGTTCCTATGTAGCAATGCACAGTAGTGAAATATAGAGATGATGAAACATCTGTCACATGCCACGGTGCTCAACAGTGTGTCATCAGCCGAGGATTTTAAAGCAAACTGCGTAGAGATTCCTCTCAACAGTTAAGGGGTTTAAGGAAGGGGGTGATGAGGCAGAAGACTTTGAACTGTTTCTCTCTGGCCAGATTCTGAGTGAATCTTGGTCAGTTTGGCATCTGGTCTTGGATTGTGCCTTCTCCGGGTATTCTTAAGTATAGTTTCCTAATCTGGGACTCTTTGAAAAGCCTGGGGCTGCAGCTCAGGAGATGGAATGCTTGTCTAAGCATGTGGGAAGCCCCGAGCCTGATGCCTGCACCACATAGAACAGGGATGGTGCCGGGTGCCCATCCTAACGTCCCAGAGGTAGAGATGTGATAGCCATCATGAATGCCACCATGAGGGACAGTCCATGAGAGCCTGTCTCAAACAAACAAATTAACCAAGGGCAACTTGGTGGATAGAGTCGTGCTAGCATGAGGACCTTCGCTCAGACACCCAGTACCCATGTAAAAGTCACCAGGGCAACCTGGTCATCTAGTCTACTAAAAATAACAGGCTTTATGTCCAGTGAGAGAGACTGTCTCAAAAATAAGGTAGAGGGTCTGGACAGTTGGCTCAGCAGTGAAGAGCACTTGTACCCATTTATAACTCCAGTTACCTTGGATCTAATGCCCTCTTCTGGCCTCTAGGAATCAGGCACGTACTTGTTACACATACATGCAGGCAAAAAAACACATACACATAAAATATTTTTTAAAAAGGTGTAAAACAATGGAATACTCCACTTCTCAGCCGATCCACGGGTGTTCAAGTCCCTTGAGTGAGGTGGCCTTGTATTTATATATGGCTTATGCATATCTTCCATCTACCCTATACCTCTAGATGCCTGCTGTGGAAATAGCTGTTAGGTTTTATTTGCACAGTGAAAAAACAGCAAGGGAAATAAAATGCATGTTTAATGGGGGCAAAGGTTTTTTTTTTTCCCCTGGATATTTTTCGTCAGCTCTGAGTTGAATCCACAGAGTGGGAGCCACAGATCCACAAGGCTAACTATACCTGTGTCTAGCCTCTGCAGTACCTCTGCGCGCGTGCGCACACCCCCCCCCCCCCCCCCCCACCCCCCCCCCCCCCCGCTTTCCGCTGATCATTTCTCCTTGTGTTTTTACCTTTAGGTGCTCTGGCCTCTAAGAGCAAGAAGCCATGTATTCAGTACCTGCCCCCGGAGAAGCCCTGTGATAGCCCTGCCTCTTCCCATGGCAGCACGCTGGACTCCCCAGCAACTCCCTCCGCAGCCTTGGCCTCTCCAGCTGCCCCTGCAGCCACCCACTCCGAGCAAGCCCAGCCCCTGTCCCTCACCACCAAACCGGAGACCCGAGCCCAGCTGGCTCTCCATTCAGCTGCCTTCCTGTCAGCTAAGGCCGCAGCCAGCAACTCCAGCCAGATGGGCAGCCAGCCCCCACTCCTATCCAGGCCTCTGCCCCTGGGCTCCGTGCCCACTGCCCTGCTGGCCTCTCCCGCTTCCTTCCCAGCCCCTCTCCATGCCCATCAGGCCCTTCCCGTGCTGCAAGCCCAGCCTCTCTCCTTGGTCACCAAGTCTGCCCACTAAGCTGCCCCCTGTTCTATGAAGGCTGTCTCGGGACTCCAAGTAGTAATGGTTCAGACGAGAGGAGGGGGGTGGAAAGGAAACATTATTGGTCAATATTTGACCACTCTGGACTGTTCTGTAAAGTGACTGGTAACCGCAGTGCTTTACAAGTGTAGATGTAACCAGTAGCTGATCTTCAGGCTTTTTTTTAAAAAAGAGAAAAAAAAAAGAAAAGAAAAAAAACCAACAAAACCTTCCTCGCCCCTCCCCGCCCCGCCCATCTTCACAAGAAAGCACTGAAAAGCAGTGTGTTGCGCTCTCCCCGTGCGCTGTGGTGGGTTTACCTGGGCAGAAGCCGCCTCTCTACCTCTTCTCTTCCTGACTTTCTGCCCTCCTTGTCCTCACCAGCCCCCACCTGCCCTGGCTCCCTGCTGCGTCTGCAGCCTTGCCTGGCCCGGAGTTCTAGCCTGGCTCTCCTTCTTCCGGGCCACTCCTGTTCCCTTGCTCAAGTTTTTGTTAATGTGTTCAACACCATCCATGCCCCCTTTGACCTCTGCCCAGCGTAAGGCCATAACCGTGTGTGATGACATCTTGGCCTGGTCGTTCCCACCAGCATCCCTCCCCTCTCTCTTTGGGCCCCAATGGGCCAGCCTCCAGCTTGTGGTGGGGAAAGAGGTCCTTCCTCTGAAACGCCCCCCCCACCCCTGCATTTAAAGGGACTCAAGGTGCCTCCAAGAAGTCTATGTTCGTCTTGGTGCCCAGTTGAATTTTCCCGCCTCGCAGTCTCAGAGTGGCAGGCAGGACCCAGTCCTTGATGTCTGGCTCCTGTCACCTCAGTCGTACGTGCTAGTACAATCTGCGGAAGTTGTTAAGACCCTCTGCCCCTCCCCCCATCACCTCACAAGCTTCTGTGTGTATTTCATTTCGTTTTCATGGTTTTTTTGGAGCAATTTAAACTCCCAGTCTATTTTCACAAAAGAAAATAAAATTACAGTTGCAAGACTGTTTCTGGCTGTTTCTTTAGACCTTTTGTTGAATCAAGTCACTGCCTTCCTTCCTGCCAAGCCCTGGGTTAAATTTTTGCAGGCCACTTATAGAGTCATACCAGGTAAGCTTGGAAAAACCCAAGCAACTTCTAATCCTCTTTCTCCCCAATCATTTTACTTTGTGTGGATGAACATTTGCTTGCATGTATATATGTGTGTCATGTGTGTGCCTGGTGCCCTCAGGTCAGAAGAGGGCTTTGAATCCCTTGGAACTGAAGTTTTGGAGGAATATAAACCACTATGTAGGTGCTGGGAACCAAACCCAGGTCCTTTGCAAGAACAAATGACCTTAACCACTGAATCATCTCTCCAGTTCTAACTTCAGTCTTGAAGGTACCTATAGCCTAGTCAGTGTTGACCATTGAGTGTGAATCTTATAATTTATAATTGATTTAAAGAGACTTCTAGGGGCTGGAGAGATGGCTCCACGGTTAAGGGTACTGGCTTCTCTTCCAGAGGTCCTGAGTTCAATTCCCAGCAACCACATGATGGCTCACAACCATTTATAATGAGATCTGGTTCCCTCTTCTGGCGTGCAGTTATACATGCAGGCAGAAAACTGTATACATAATAAATACATCTTTTTTTTTTTTGATTTTTCGAGACAGGGTTTCTCTGTATTGTTTTGGAGGCTGGCCTGGAACTCTCTCTGTAGACTAGGCTGGCCTGGAACTCAGAGATTCACCTGCCTCTGCCTCCCAAGGGCTGGGATTAAAGGTGTGGGCCACCAACATCCGGCTTAAGACACTTCCAATCTAGAAGTTTTCTGCTTATGCTTCTGGCCCCCTTTTGTTAGAGTTGCCAACGAGCACCAGATAGCCTTTGAGCTTTCTATGGTGTCCAGCCCTGTGACTAGTGTTATTCATAATGACTTTCTTGAGATATAATTTACTAATTTAGACATTTTGCCCATTCAAAATAATGGATGGGGCTAGGGGGTACACCTCAGTGACCTCTGTAAGAGGCTTTGAGTTTGATACCAAAACTGCCAACTAAAAATGACATGCTAGGAGCACTTGGGAGGCAGAGATAAGTGGATCTCTAAGGCCAGCCTGGTCAACAAAGCTAGTTCCAGGACAGCCAGGGCTACATAGAGAAACCCTGTCTGGGGGGAGGCACAAATAAATTTAAATGACATGCTATTTATTAGCAGGTTTATGGTAGGGAAGCACTATCTCTTAGGGTGGTCAGAGGACTTCCTGGGGCTAATTCCACCATCCAGGGATGAAACCCAGGCCTTCAGGCTTGTGTGGCAAGTGCCTTTACCCATGGAGCCATCTTGGTTTTTTTTTAAAGAAGGCAATCTCACTGGATTTTAGTACGATGAACTGTGTATCTGTGTATCCATTGTTACCGCCAAGTATAGAGAATTTGAGTTCTTCCCAAGAGAACCTGTGTTCCTGGAAGGCCACTCCCCAGCCCCTCCACTCCAACACTAGCCAGCTAGCAACCTATTTTGTCTCTATAAATTTGTCTATCCCGGTATTTATTCAGAATAGTTTGACATGAGGTCTTCTGTGTCATGTCTTCAAGTTTATCCATGTTGTACCTTGTATCAGTATTTCGATATTTTTTAACAGTAGTAAATTCATTTGATGTGAGTAACGTTTTTATATTTTAGAGCTGGGCATATAGCCAGATTGCTATAGTGCTTGGCTAGCATGCACAGCACGCAAGCTTCAGTCCCCAGCACTCCAGAAAACCAGATGTGTGGTGGTGCTGTTATCCCAGCACTTGGAAGGTAGAGGCAAGAAGAGATCAGAAGTTTGTCATTGGCTACATATTGAGTTTGAGGCCATCTTAGGTGACATTCGCTCCTGCTTTTTTCTTTCTTTTTTTAAGCCATTTTAGCCATTTTTAGGTAGCATTGTACATTCACAACACTGTGATCATGATCACTATCTGTTTCTCCAGCTGGGTTACAAAGATGGCTCAATACTTAAGAGCACTTACTGTACAATCATGGGGGCCAGAATTGGATCCCAGCACCCACGTTAACAGGACAACTGACACTCACACACCTTTCAGCCCAGCTTAGAAAACTCAAGCTCCACGTGTAGGGAGAGATATTGCTTCAAAAAATTCAGCAGAGAATGACTGGAGAATGCTGGACAGACACCCTTTTCTGGTACACACAGACACAGGTGCACAGTCATACACATGGACACATAAACAGAAATGCATCTTTTTATTTATTTGAGTTTTGTTTTGAGAAAGGGTTTCTCTGTGTAGCTTTGTAGACCAGGCTGGCCTTGAACTCACAGAGATCTACCTGCCTCTGCCTCACCAGTGCTGGAACTAAAGGTGTGCTATGAAAAAGAGCAAAAGTGTGTGTGGGGGGTATGTGTTCCTTAATTGCTTTCATACTCGGGGCAATGACTAAGGCCAGTCAGGTTCTGATGCTCTATTGACTGAACTTCAATTTGTTTGCTTTTTGCCTCATAAGGAAGTGGTTACCAAGAGATGATCGTATTTGGCAACTCTAAGATAGGTCACATTGAGGAACTAGGACAAGGTGGAGAACTGGGACTTGCGTAAACAGTGACTAAATCCTGATTCAAAGGAGTAATGAATAGCTAGGCATGTCG
Organism: Mesocricetus auratus; assembly: GCF_017639785.1. Lineage (NCBI taxonomy): Eukaryota > Metazoa > Chordata > Mammalia > Rodentia > Cricetidae > Mesocricetus > Mesocricetus auratus. Next base: position 134,141,057 of record NW_024429266.1, on the reverse strand, counting down.
CTTGGTCAGTAAAGCGCCTGTCCAGCATGCATAGAGCCCTGGGCTCAACCCCTAGCCCAGTGTAAACTGAGCATGGTGCCCCATTACCCAGGGAGGTACAGGCAGGAGGATCAGAAGTTCAAGGTCATTTTCAGATAAATGTGGAGTTGGAGGCCAACCTGGGATACTTGAGACACTCTCAAAAAACAAAATATCACAAGATATGTTGGTGTAGGTCTTTAATCTCAGCATCCTGGAGGCAGAGGCAGATGGATCTCTGTGAGTTCTAGAACAGTGTCTACATAGCAAGTTCCAGGCTAGCTAAGGCTGCATAGTGAGACCCTGGTTGTTGTTGTTTTGTTTTTTAATTAAAAAATAGTTGCTGCAGTAACAGAATTGTAATCATTTACTACAGGATTGTGGGACTTGAACCCTGGGCTTTTTGTGAAGCAAGCTTCCATTCTATCACTGAGCTACCCTCCCTCCCTGCCCCCCTTGTGCTTATTTGTTCGTTTGATGACAAATATTTATTGCAACCATATTGCAGAGGACCTGGGTTCGATTCCCAGAACCATCTGACTTTCATAAATAATGCTGCTATGAACATTCACATACAAATACACTAGGCAGTGGTGGCTCACACCTTTAATCCCAGCACTCTGAAGGCAGGGAGGGCTACACAGAGAAACCCGGTCACAAGAGCAAACAAAAGAAAATTCACATACAAGTAAATGTTGAATTTTTCTTTTTTTTAATTCTTTGGGGATACATAACTAGGGGTGTGACTATGTCACATAAGTAACTATTTTAATTTCTTAATGAAGCCACAGACTTTCTCCTAGTAGCTGTACTGTGTTACATGCCTACTTGAGAGCCCTGACCCTCCTTTGTCTCATCAATATTTATTTTCTAGTTTTTCTGAAATAGTATTTCATTGGTTTTGAAGGGTATTTCTTGAACGCTAATGATACATAGCATCTTTTTGTGTAGTTGTGGGCTAGCTGCCCTGGTGTTATTCCAAGTCTACCCCCATTCCACACAGTGAGCTATTGTGGTACCTTCGTCAGAAATGAGCAAGCTTGTTTCTAAACTCACAGTTCTGGCCTGTTCATCCCCCATGTCCTTATACCAGCACCATACCTACCGAAGTATTACAGTAATTTTAATCTACTGAAGTATTACAGTAGCTTTAATCTACTGAAGTATCACAGTGGCTTTAACGTTGAGGCTGGAGAGACAGCTTATGGGTTGAGAGGACTTGCCAGTTTTTCAAAGGACCAAAGGTTTATTGCCAGCACCCTCATCTGGCAGCTCACAACTTCCTATAACTCCAGTTCCAGCGGCCCTCTTGTGGCCACTATGGGTACCTAAGGCATGCACACCCATAGAGATACGTGTAATAAATATAAAATGCGTCTTTCAGATCAACCAAATTAGTAGGTGTCAGTCCTCTGGCAGTCGTTTTGTTTTTACAGCACTGCTTGGTCCTTCTGAGTCTCTTGCATTTCCATATGAATTTTAGGATCAACTGATAGATTATGCAAAGAAGCCAAGTTAGATTTTACCAACGCCTGTGTTGGTGCGTCAATTTGGAAACCATATTAGCTACTTTTTCCATTGCTGTGACAAAATGCCTTACCGAAGGCCATGTAGAAAGAAAGATGCATTTTGGCTCACAGTCTGAGAAGGCTGTCATGGTGGGAAGGCATGTAGCAGGAGTGTGAAGTCACTGTTTACATGTGTGCAGGCAGGGAGCGGATGCGCGCCTGTGTGTGCAGGCGGGGAGCGGGCGCGTGCCTGTGTGTGCAGGCGGGGAGCGGGCGCGCGCCTGTGTGTGCAGGCGGGGAGCGGGCGCGCGCCTGTGTGTGCAGGCGGGGAGCGGGCGCGCGCCTGTGTGTGCAGGCGGGGAGCGGGCGCGCGCCTGTGTGTGCAGGCGGGGAGCGGGGGCGCGCCTGTGTGTGCAGGCGGGGAGCGGATGCGTGCCTATGCTTAGTTCACTTTCTCGATTTTGTTCAACCCAGGACTCCAACCCATGGGATTGTACTGCCCACAGTCAGAACTGGTCTTTCCTGCAGCCAAATTCTCAACACTTGGCTGAAGCTTTTGTCTTAGTTAGGGTTTCTATTGCTGCAATGAAACACCATGGCCAAAAAAGAAATTAGGAAGGAAAGGGTTTATTTGGCTTATGCTTCCACATTGTAGTCCATCATTGAAGGAAGCCAAGACAGGAACTCAAACAGAGCAGGAAATTGGAGACAGGAGCTGATGCAGAGGCTATGGAGCGGTGCTGCTTACTGGCTTGTTCCCTGTCTGTTCAGCCAGCTCTGTTGTAGAATCTACAATTACCAGTCCAAGGATGGCCCCACCCACAATGGGGTGGGCCCTCCTCCATTGATCACTAACTAAAATAATGCCCTAGATCTTATGGAGGCATTTTTCTCAATCGAGGTTCCCTCCTTCCAGATAACCCCAGCTTATGTCCAGTAGACGGAAAACCAGCCAGCGCAGCATCTAATCTGAAATCTTATTTCAACCCTGTGCCATTTGATACTGTTCATTTCACTTTCCCTCTTGAAGCAGCTACATTCTGTGACAAATCATAGACTTCTAAGGATGTAGAGAGAAAAAAACTAGTGGAAATCAAGGAGATGTTGATGTCCCAGATGACAAATGACATAACTCACTGTTGCACTAATAGCCACATGGAGACCTGTGTGGTGGGATTTGTATGCATGGTTTATAACTTGATGTATTTTCAGTTAACTATCATGTGCACATATATGACTAGAAAAATATTCATAACAATAAATTTAGGTTAAAAAATATTTTCTGCCATTTATCCCGGCACTTGGGAGCCAGAGGAAGGCTGATAAGCTTTGTAAGTTTGAGGCCAGCCTGGACTACAGAGTGAGTTCCAAGGCAGCCAGGGCTATTACACAGAGAAACTCTATCTCAACAACAAAAAGCAAAACAACGTATTTTCTTATTTAGACTTATCTTCATTTTCCAACTTTTCTATGCTGAATATATTATTTATAACAATAACTTTAGAACTTTAATTATAGTCTATGAACTGTTAAACACTATACACAATTTATCTCTCAAATATTTTTATCTTATTTATTTATTATTATTTTTGAGATAGGGTTTCTCTGTGTAACAGTCCTGACTGTTCTGGAACTCACTGTAGACCAGGCTGGCCTCAAACTCAGATTCACCTGCCTCTGCCTCCTGAGTGCTGGGATTAAAGGCGTGAGCTACCACCACATGAAAGCATGCACATATACATATGCAGGAAGTCAAGAACTCTTTTTCTACTATCAATTTGACACATTAAGAATTCTCAGGGCTGGGGGAACTGGCGGGGGTGGGGGGAGGATGGGACGACAACTAAAATAAATTCTGTTTGAAAAATGCCATTATGTAGCTTAATTCTTTGTATGCTAACAAAATGTAAAAGAGAAAGCCAGGCTAATAAAATGTCATAATGTAACTTAATCCTTTGTATGCTAACAAAATGTAAAAGAGAAAGTCAGGCTAATACTCAGTGCTGGCTGCTCACTGTAGTCACTGCTACTCAGGAAACTAGGTGGAGGATCCCTTGGGCCCGGAGAGAAGTGTGGGCCACATAAAGAGATGAAAGGGAAGCATGAGAGGGAGAAAAGGGAAGAAGAATGGGCAAGGAGAGCTCCCTGTTATCAGAGTTTGATAATTGTAACCTAGCCTTCGGCAAATTGCTCAGTCTTTCTGTGTCTCTGTCTTATCTTAGAAGGCTTGCAACCTAACCATGGACAATAAACAGCTACTAGTGGTGGATAGATGAGAAAAATCCAGGTGTACAATAGTAAGAAAACAGTCACAGTTACCATAAATGTGCAAATTCGTTTTTAATGAAACAGTTAGCAAGCATATTTTAAACAACACTGAGGCCAAGCAGTGGTAGCACATGCCTTTAATCCCAGCACTCAGGAGGCAAAGGCAGGAAGATCTCTGAGTTCCAGGCCAGCCTGGTCTACAGAGTGAGTTCCAGGACAGACAGGACAACACAGAGAAATTGTGTCTCAAAAAACAAACAAACAAAAACCAATACTGAGGACAATGGTTCTTATATTTGCTTTGAAGTCCATACTCACATTTCCAGTCATCATGCCAATGCCTCTGCTCTTGGCTATCACAATAGTCTAAAGTGAAGATAAGCCAAAGTAGTGGTAATTGACCAGAAGCAACTTTATTTCCTGTGCCTGTTCCATCTCTCCTGGTTCTCCAGCAGTGATTCCTACCTCAGGGACAAAGCATCTTCCTTTCTCCCTCCCCATCTTTCCTCTGCTTCCTTTCCAGTCTACGTTGGAAGCAAGTAGGCACTGCTTCCCAATTTCATCTCCAGTCTGACCACTTCCCATCATGCTCTCTGGGCCTGTGCACAACTTGGGACTGTTGCAAGAGTCTCCTAAATGATTAGCACCCAGATCACTTTCCCCTACTACCCAAGTCAATTCTTTGTGATACCAGCCAAGTAATGGCCAAGCATTCTCCACTCTGACTACACCTTGCCCCTATTTAAACCTCTTCAATTCCCAAGAGCTCCGTGTGATCAGAACTTTTTTCCTCCCCTACCTAGTAATGTGGACACCAGGTCAGGTTTAATAATTTGCCACCACCCTCCTTACCCACCCACACCCTCACTAAGCCAATATCGTTAAATGTTAGTCAAACATTTATCTTAAAGCAGGTGGACAGAATTTTCTTTTAGAAAAGGTTTCCTTTACCAGTTCACTTCCTCTAGCTAAGGCAGAGTCAACATCCTGAAGATTTTTTTTTTGAGTTCTGGAGACGGAACCCAGGGCCTCTCACAATGTCAGGCAAGCAGCACTGAGCTATCGCCCAGTTCCTGAAATAATCTGGTAGACTTCTCGCATCTGATTTTTATTCTTTCTTCAGTAAGAAGAGGGAAAGGGGTGGGGGAGAAGTGGTGAGGAGCCTGTTAAAGGGATTTTTATTCAAATAACAGAAAGAGCCCTTGTTTCTGAGACTGTAGTCGTGTCATGTACTAGTTCTTGAAATTCTGAAAAATTTCAGCCATCCAGGACTACATATCATCTATCCTATCATATCACATCCATGGCTCTCACAGAGTGTTACTTTCCTATGGCTGTAGTTCTCGTTGGCTGGAGTGGGCCCAGTTCACTGTTCAACCAGAGTTATCCGACATGTTTTCTATTGCATAAAAACTTACATTCTGAGCGACTCCCAGATCACTGGTTTCTGGGTCTGGCTCTGCTCCAGCCTCCTTGTCACGCAACAGGCTTGCTCTTTAGGCTCACCCACACTGCTATGCTGCTCGCCCAGCAGTATCCTCATCCCCTCTCCCTTTACTACTCCCCAGGAGTATCCACAACCTTCTGCCCTCAGTCCCAGAGCTAATTCCTCAGCCGATACACACTTTGCATATTTTGCTTGGCAGTTCTTGGAATGCATTCCGTCAGTTATTCGTCTGGAGGTCATTGCAAACTACTTGACAAAAGTAATTTGAAGGTTGATTTTGGCTTACAATTCCCAGGAATACACAGTGCATGGCAGCAGGGAAATCATGGCAGCGGGAGCAGGAGGTGGCTGGTCACATTGAATTCATACTCAGGAAGCAGAGAGGCATGAATATTGTATGTTGTGTTCAGCTTGGTTTCCATTTTATTCAGTCCAGGACTCCAGCCCATGAGATACTAATGTCTACTCACAGAGTGGGTCTTACCACCTCAATTAACCTTACCTAGATAATCCCTTACAGGCGTGTCCAGAGACTTCCTTCCATGGTGATTGTAAAGCCCATCACATTGACAATAAAAATGAACCATTACAGCAAACAAGGACAAACATCTATGTGTCAGTTATTGCCTCACCAGATTGCTTAGTTTGTGAAATTAAAGCTGTATTTATTTATGTACTTTTTGTTCTGTCCAGACAGGGTTTCTCTGTGCAACAGCCCTGGATGTCCTGGAACTCACTCTGTAGAACAGGCTGGCCTCAAACACACAGAGATCTGCCTGACTCTACCTCCTGAGTGCTGGGATCAAAGGTGTGTACCACCACGACTGACTATTTATGTACTTTTGAGACTTGAGTTTTACTTTATTCTTCAGATTGGTCTCCAAAACCTGGTAGTTCAAAAGACCCTTTGTCTCTGAGGTTGGAGTGATGGCTCATAGTTTAAGAGCTCTGGCTGCTCTTCCAGAGGACCCAGGTTCAATTCCCAACACTCATAAGGCAGCTCACAGTCATCTCTTAACTCCAGTGCCAAAGGATCTGACGCTGTCTTCTGGCTTCCTTGGACCCCAAACAGGCACATGACGAATAGGCATGAGTGGAGGCAAAACACACATGCACATAGAATAACTTCATAATTTTATTTAAAATAGCCCCTGTCTTAAACCTCCCGGGGTTTAAGGGGCATAGAACGTGGCACACAACTGTAATCTCAGCCTTTGTAAAGCAGGGGAAGGAAGACGGACGCTAACTCAAGGTCAGCTGCTTTTCCGAGTTAGTTCCAGGTCTGCTATAGCTGCCTTGTCTCAAAGCAACAAAAACAAAAGGAACAGAGTTGTTGGGATTTTATGTCTGAGCTAGGGCCTGCTATTTGTCAAATCATTGTTTACAAAATACCTAACCTGGCAAAGGTTCATAAAATATTTCAAGCAACCCGTTTAAACAACCCAGCGTAGCACAGGTGACACAAGAAACAAATGCAAACAGTAGTCAATAGCTGAGCAAGCAGCAAGAATTTAAAAATGCATGCATTCTGCTTACATGTGTGTCTGTGCATATGTGTCTGTGGAGGCCAAGCGAGGGTGTCAAATCTCCTGAAGCTGGAATTACAGACCTTTGTTAGCTATCTTTTGAGTGCTGGGAATGGAACTCAGGTCCTTCAGAAGAGCAGTTAGCGTTCTTTTTTTTTTTTTTTTTTTTTTTTTTTTTGGTTTTTCGAGACAGGGTTTCTCTGTGGCTTTGGAGGCTGTCCTGGAACTCGCTTGGTAGTCCAGGCTGGTCTCGAACTCACAGAGATCCGCCTGCCTCTGCCTCCCGAGTGCTGGGATTAAAGGCGTGCACCACCAACGCCCGGCGAGCAGTTAGCGTTCTTAACCACTGAGACATCATTTCTCTAGCCCCTAAAATAGTATTTTCTTGTTTTTTTTTTTAAGACAGGGTTTCTCTGTGTAGCCTTGGCTATTCTGAAACTAGACCAGGCTGGTCTCGAACTCAAAGATTCTCCTGCCTCTGCCTCCTGAGTGCTGGAATCAAAGGCATGTACCACACTGCTGGGCTGCTGAAAGAATTTTTAAAAGTATTTTTTTAAATTCTGCTTTGTTGTTTTAATTATTAAGAATGTATTGCTGCCAATCGGTGGTGACACATGTCCTCGTCGGGCCTCCAAAGAATAAAATAAATCTTTGGTATCTTATGTCTTAAATAAATAAATGGCCCGAGAGGGGGCGTGGAGAGACACATGCAACCCCAAGCACCCAAGAGGCACAAGCTGGAGGCCAGCCTGTCCAGAGTAATTCAGTCTCAAATACATGCAAATTCAGAAAGAAAAAACAATCCCGCGGTAAATTCAGAGGGCCCTAGATACCGTCAAGAAAGACATTACGACCAGGAATGAAAGAGATGAAGTGTCTGTTTCTAGACGGGAAGGACCCAAGCAGCGTACATTTTTGTGTGGCGTGAGAAAAGCCCCGCCAGCAACGTTAGAAAAACCCGCAGACGACGCAGCGAAGCGGCTCCCGGCCCCGCGGCCCCACATCATGAGCCTCGAGGGGCGACGCAGCGCTAGCCGCTCAGAACAACTTCCAAAGGCACGAGGACAAGTGAACGGGAGAGAGAGCCCGTAGAGCTCGTCAGAGTGCTGAGAAAAAGCGGAAGAGCGGGTCCTCACGCGCAGCCCACTACCGGAGTCCTCGGCCAGGGACTGCCCGCTCCCGTTAGCCCCGCCCCGGGGGCGGGGCCGAGCCGGAAAAGGACCAGCCTGCCGGAAAGGGAGGGGCCACGCGCTCGAAGTCCTTCGCGCCGCTCTCACGTCAGCAGAAGAGGGCGGAAGTGCGGGCTGCAGGATGCGGTTCCTAGTTGCGTTGCTCCTGCTAAGTGTCGCAGTGGCGGGTAAGGGCCCCCCCAGCCCCATCTCACTCTCTCCCTCAGGTTCCCTCGTCTTCACCACGGCGGGTTACCACCGGAGCTGGCGTGCTCCTTGCCTGACCCGACCCTCTCTGGCCAACTCCACCCTTCTCCCGTTCGGCCATCACCGCTGGGATCTTCCAGCTCTGAGAAGCCAAGCCCCTTTCTTTCTCCCAGCGTTTGCTTCCGAGGACTTAACTGCTTTTTCTCTTTCAGATGTGCCAGACGCCACCACAAATAACGATAATCCTCTGATCCAGTCTTCTAAAGATAAAGACTCCAGCCAGGACCCCAAGTCCCCGCCTCATGAGAAGAAAACGGATCCTAAGCCGGGAGAGCCTGGCGGGCAGACGGGGCAGAGGCAGCAGCCCACTGTCGTAGGCCCGAAAGAGCCGGTGGGGTCGACTATGGCCGCAGTTCCCAGTTCGGCGGGATCTGGACAGCAGGTCGCTGCAACCAATGCCCCCAACACAAAGGTGGATAATCCCCCAAAGCAGCCCAAGACAGCAGGTACCGCGTCAACGGGATCTGCACAGCCTCGCCCGACACCCGAGCCCAAACCGGAGGGATCTGGGCAGAAGTCCACAAAAGATGATTCAGACAAGCCCACAAAAGTTGCTCCGAACAAGCCCATCTCCACACTCTCCTCAGATAAGGAGACCGACAAGACTGACAAAACCGAGCTGGCTGGAGAAGAACAAAAACCAACGCCGACTTCCAAAACTGAATCTGGGGAGAGACCCGCAGGGGACTCTGACTTCTCTTTAAAGCCAGGGAAGTCTTCAGAGCCTACTGAAGCTGTGGAGACCAACGAGACTGAAGAGGGTGATACAGAGCCAGAAGAGGAGGGCTCACCGCTTGAAGAAGATAACGAAAAGGCTCTCGACCCGTCCTCCAGTGAGAACCGAGAGGAGACACTTAGGGAGAAGGATGAGTCTTACAAGGACAATTCTGGAAACACCAGTGCAGAGAGCAGCCACTTCTTTGCATATCTGGTGACCGCAGCTGTTCTTGTTGCTGTCCTCTATATTGCCTACCACAACAAACGGAAGGTAAGAGGAGACTGGGATTTCCCCAGCCCTGAGAGCTTGGTGCATGAGCAGCTACCTGTCACTCATCCGCTTGTGAGCTCTGAGGGTTTTAAGATCCACTTCAGTTTTTCCTCAGACCCTGCTAAGGCTTACAAAACCCTAGTTTTGTAAATCATGTGTTTTAATCATGTGACCTGTTTCCTGTGTGTTCTGCTATAAAGTGCCAAGTTGGACTTGACATGACCTGACCTAATTGAGTTCTCCGGTAATGTGGGGCTCGGATCTTACACAGCCTCTGTTGAGCAGAAATCTTCCAGTAGATGTGTAGACCTCTTTGCTTTTTCCATGCTTGAGACAGTTTTCCATTTCTAGGCTCCATCCCAACTGTCTTGCATCTGGAGTCAGGAAGAATATTTTCAGTTACATAGTCTGCAATACCAGTAGCATAAAGCCCAAGGACAGCTCTTCTGCAGCCAACAAGAGTTAGAAGCAAACCTAGAAATTGCTTAAATGTACACGTATTTGGGGTTAAAGTGTCACCCATGTCCTTTAGAAACAACTCTGATGACAAAATGGTTGTATTTCCTAATGAGCCATGACATTTAGAAGTTAACTTCAGTAACCAGTTTAACTGGAGGTTCAGTTTGCGATGGCCATTGGGCATATGGCTATAAAGAACAAGAGAAGACCATTAGTAAAAATGTGCATTTTTCATTCTACATACAAATGTTTGTGATCAGAGTGAAGTCGTTGAAGCAACATGTGTGTGCAAAGCATGTATTTGTAGACAGAAATAATCAGTGATTATGATCTTTTCTTTTTCTTTAAAGCCCTGACCTAGAACTCTTTGGCAAGGGAACTGACAGCCCTTTGATTCTATCCCCACAGTTAAATCATACAGATCCCACAGGCTACACCCTCCATCTGCTGTTCCCTATTAAATAGTATAAAGGATTTTCTTGTAACGAAGTCCCTTTTAAAACCTTTACAATTTTACTACTTACTTTTGTGGTGCTGGAGGTTGAACTCAGGTTGTGTGCATGTTAAGCAAGCATTCCACTACAGTGCTTGATACAGCATTTGCCTAGTGTGCCTTACTTGAACTACGGCCGTGGAGAGGGGTGGGGGTAAAATTTAAATGGATCTCTTTGTGGGTCTAGGTAGCTGCCTCTGATTTCAGGGACTGAAGTGCATCATTACAGAGTCAAATGTTAATCCGTTTTGCTTTTCCTTCCCTCAGATTATTGCTTTTGCCCTAGAAGGAAAAAGATCCAAAGTCACTCGGAGGCCAAAGGCCAGTGACTACCAGCGTTTGAACCTAAAGGTAAGGAAGGAGGAGTCAGGTCTAGGAGGGATGTGAAACTTCAGTTCAGTTGGGCCAATTCTGGGGATGCTGCTGTCATTGTCCCCAGCCCTTGGAGACTGCAAATAGACGTACATGTATCTACAAAGTTAGAGCTAGAAGAGGCCTTTCAGTACTTGTCACACTTGACCACATAAACAGATCTGCCTGGAAATGTGACTTGTTTGTCTGTTTTTGTCCTGAGTTTTCACTCAAAGGCAACACCAGCACCTGATAGTAACTTCATACACTTTTAGACACTTTTTGTACTATTTCAGCTCATGACACATGAACCTTGTGATAAGCATTGAACATTGTGATAAAAAGCCAAATCTGGGGCTGGGGGGATAGTTCAGCAGTTAAGAATTCTGCTCTTCCAGAAGTCCTGAGTTTAGTTCCCAGCAACCACGTGGTAACTCACAACCATCTATAATGACATCTGATTCCCTCCTCTGGTATACAAACATACTTGTAGGCAGAACACTGTATACATAATAAATAAATCTAAAAAGAAAAAGCCAAAACTGATTCACTAAGTATGGGGTAGAGCCTTACGTCCTCATTTCTGGGGATCACCAAATGCTGCCAGACCACTCTTTGGGCAGCAAAGGCCTATATCACACCTCTCTCAAAACAGATGAGCCCAGAAGCACTTAGGCCTCAAGTAACTGCAGGCTGCACCTCCTTACTGTGGCCAGTCTCTTCTCTGCCAGGCAGAGGAGCCTTCCTTTCATCCCACAGCAGCTTCAGAAGCTAAGGAAGGTTGTCCTCACAGGCAACTGTATGATCACATTAGGTGCTACGCCAGACACCTGCCCTGTTCTGTTAGGCAACAGGGAGGGCATTGGCAAAGAACAGTTGGTAACCCAGGTGGGAACGATGCCCAGACTTCCAATGGGGAACAAACAGGTCACCTGTACGATTCACAGCACTATAGACTAAGCCACTCTGCTGAGGCCATCTGTCATAAATAGGTCAACTGCACAGTTAGCTCTAGCCTGCTACTCTCCTTGATAATTGACTTTTAAGGATTTTTTTTTCCTCAATTTTGTTTTTGTTGGAAAGGAATAATACATGTGAAAATTATTCAGACTAAAAGGAAAGTAAATCTGGCGTTGTTGGCTCATGCCTTTAATCCCAGCACTCGGGAGGCAGAGGCAGGCAGATCTCTGTGAGTTAGAGGACAGCCTGGTCTACAGAGTGAGTTTCAGGACAGCCTCCAAAACAATACAGAGAAACCCTGTCTCAAAAAAACAAAACAAACAAATAAAAAAATAAGTAAAATAAAAGGAGAATATAAAGGAGAACCCAGTAATTCTGCCTACCTGCCATCATTATTTAGGATTTATTTCTTTATTTGCAGGTATTAATTACACTTAGTTTCACTACATTTTTCGTCTGTGTGTGTGTGTTTAGATAATATTTACCACTATCCCATTACGCCTTGTTTGTCTGCATGTACATATGTGTACTTCTGTGTACCTAGTGCAGTAGAAGCTAAAAGAGATCATTGGATCCCTGGAAACTGGAGTTAAGGATAGTTGTGAATCATGGTGTGGGTGCTGGGAAACAAACCCCACTCTTTCACAAGAGCAACATGAACTCTTACCTGCTCAGCTCTCTTTCCAGCTCATTTTAAAATGACCTCATGAGTTTCATTAGGGGTTTTTCACAGGAGCATGGCATGTCACCATTGGCTATACCCCACTGAAGAAAACACTCTACTGTCAACCATTAGCTTATTTTAGTTTTGTGGGATTTTTTTGGGTTTTTGGTTTTTTTTGAAACAGTCTCACTGTAGCTCAGGACTCATGATGCAATCTATGCTGGCCTCAAATTCATAATTCTTCTGCCTCATCCTCCTGAGTGCTGAGATTACAGGTATGAGCCACCACATTAGCTAAATGTCTGACTTTCTAATACATGTTTTATTTCCAGTTGTCTTTAGTGTTCAATAATGTGACCCATATACTTTCATTAACAGCTGTTTTGTGGTGGTGGATGAGTTTGTTAATTCTGACATTTCACCTGAACCTTAGTTTCAAAGTCACAACACTAGTATATTTCTCTGACAAAGGTGAACGTTACCAACGGAATGTGTTGTTCTCATTTCAGCTTTGATTATTTTTTTTTGTCTGCAAGAACCTTGTCCTCCCTGCTGATTTGTTTCTGAATCAAGAGAAATGAAAAGACTGAGCTCCTCTGGGGTTTGGTGGCAAGTCTGGGCTGGCCGAGACAGGATTGCTTCAGGTTTTGCACCTGCACTTTGGTGACATTGTACTCGAGTGATGTTTTATTTGCTTTTGTGTTCTCTTTATGCTGGTGTGTTCCATCATCCTTTCTTCTTTGGAGTGTGAGGAGGGAGTATGTGGAAAACATTACTGTGACCAAAGGAAAACCCCACCCTAGGCAGGCCACACAATGGACCACCCTCCAGTAGCATCTTTATCTTTGCAACTCTAGTAGGGAAGCTGCGGAGGGGTGCTTTCTAGACAGAACGTAGAAGATGGTGGGTGGGATGCTGAAGGGCAGAGAGAGGTTTGAACACATACTCTACAGCGGCCTCAGCTGCAAACCAGAATAGCAGGTTTAAAGAGTGTTAAAGGTTGATCTATCTTCTGATGGTCTGTATGTTTTTCTGAAAGTGTGCACTCTTTGGTTCTACCAGCATAAAAGGGAACTCGCAGTTTCTGAAAGTAAAATCACTGTTCCATGGGCTTTTGCTTTGTTTTGCTTAATATGATGATGATCATTGAACCAGTGTGATCTTGCATACAGACATCACAATAGGAAGGAACTCCTTGGAAAAGGGCAGGTTCATACTTTGTGGAAGAAAACACATAGGAGGGATTTGTTCTGTATGAAAGAGGTTTTCCACAAACTCCCATTTTGCCTTTATTGCCTATAGTAACTAGCTAGACAGGTAGATATTTAAGAACTAATTACACTCTCCACATTTTTCCTTGATGTTCCTCTCTTCCAAGATGCCAAGGTAATGAGTAAAGTCTTTTCTCTCCTGTGACATCTGGTCATGAAACTGTAAGAAACCAAGTAGGTTCCCTGACATAACTGAGGATGTCTTGGATTATGCTGTCTAAAGTTTTATTCCAGTCTGTGTGGTCACACCTAAAGAGTGAAGAGTCAGCTAATCTCAGGGATATGGAAAGAATGGGAAGAGGGACAATATGATGGGAGAAGTCAGTCTGAAGAAGAAATAATGTGGAGTTCTTTGCCTGTGCTGACTGCAGCATGTGCTTGAAGTTTGTATTCTTTGCAGGTTGTCTTCTGGAAATATCATTGCTAACGTTCTCTCAACTGTGTCCAAGTCTTCTATTACCTTTTCCCAAGTTGAGGAAGCCTTTCTCAGTCTCCTCCAACTTTCCCTAACACCTCGTTAGCTCCTCCTTCCCATTTTCTCTTCCTCTTTAGACCTGTTTGTGCACCCCTGCATGCTTCCCTCCAGCCTGTACTCGTGCCCATACCTACCCTGTTCCAGTTGCTGTTGCTTCCATTATCTTGCCTCCTTTTCCTGACGTTTACAGACCCACTTTGGTCTGTTTTCCTCCTGTTTCTCAAGGTTACTCATTTAATCAGAATCTCCATATTCAACAGCTCATTCTCATACCTTGTTCTTGACACTTGGTGTAATAGTGGATACTGGGATCCATGCATGTTGACATTCTGGGTGTCTCTCCCAGTTTTTCCTTTGCATTATGGTGGGAGGGAAAGAAGGTGCCCAAAGCCAGGTCTCTATGGCTTTGACTATCTACTCAACAAATCCTTCTGTTCTTTATCCTCTCTGTGACTCTCATCTTTATCTTTGGGATCTTGGGAACCCTACTTCCCAGGAACCCATTTCTATATGTTCAATAATTCAGCCACATTGTCTGGTTGTAATCCAATCAGAATTTCCCCTTTGTACCTGTCAAGCTCTTCTACCTATTGTTCAATTTCTTTAGTCATCTGAAAACACCACACTGCAAACTAATAACATTTTTCTTATCGCAGAAGCCCCCCCATCCTTTTTTTCTTAATACTAAACATACTCTCCATTAATTTTTCAGGAATCACCCGAATTGGGTCTCCTGACCTTTTCTTTGGAAACATTGATCTTCCCAGAATGTGTGCTCTGGTCTGAAGCTTCTGTCTGAAGTTGTATTCTAGACTAGATTCCTTGGCCTCATCATTCACGGCCACACTCCCTCTCTGCTTCTGCCCTCATCATGCCCTCTATTCCAGCTTCTGGTGGTCGCTCTGTGGTTAGGCTTCCCCTCCTCTCAGCTTACCCAGGTCCATGTGTTTTGAAGGACTCAGCTCACATGTTATGTTCCTTCCTAGCTTTATTGGCAGATTGGCTTTTTCCATTCCACACAGATAGCTCTTCTCTTCACCCTCCTCCTGTATCTTCAGTGTGACTAGTTCTGATGTTTCTAAGCCCTGAGAGACAGCCATTGGCATTGTTATATCTGCCTAGTGTTGTGTATGCCCCCAGGGACTTCAGGGGTCAAATTTCTTTTTGGAGGTGTAACTGAAACCGGGGCTCTCACAGCTCTAATCCTGGCTACTGGCTCTATGACCTTATACTTGTCGACTTTTGCTCTTGAAGGGCAGGAAGATTGATTTTCAGGAATCAAGATTGACAGCGAGAGGACAACAACAGTCTACAAAGCCTCACCTCACCCCTTTGGATTGTTGACAAATGTTTCTTGTGCTGGCAGAGTACAGTGGAATGTTTCACTCGGAAAGTTGCGCTGTAAGGAGATAGCTCCTACCAAAGAAAAGTCATTTTCAGGATTAGTTTTTAAAGGTAGAATACTTGAAGCTTATTTTCCTAGAGTGTGTAGATGATGGCCCAGATGAGGCACCAGGGGCTGGGCTGGCATGTAGGAAGCACAGGAAGCCACAAGTAGCATTTCTGTAGACTATTCTGAGCTTGCCCGCCTGCTCAGCTTTGGCTGAAGGACAATTTCTTAAGGGGAACCTGCTTGTCATAGATGTTAACAGTTTGTTTTCCTGCTATGTATTATGGAAGCCACTTCTGGACCAAACAACCAACTAAGTGTGCAAACATGTTCTTCCCTGGAGACAGAGCTCTGTGCCCTTCTGAGCCCCCTGGCAATAGAGAAGCTCGCTTTTCTTTCTTCTCTGGAGGCCTGGCGTGCTTTGCTCATGCCGAGCCTTGCGAACATAGACAAGGGTCTCCCTGGGCCCCAGGCTCTCTGATACAGCTTTCTCGGAAAAACTTGCTAGGAGGGTTCAGTTTGACATTGCCTTGAGAAAGCTGTAAAGAGTCAGGTGTGAAGGAAGCCTTTACACCCAGCACTCAGGAGGCAGAGGCAGGAGGATCTGTGAGTTTGAGGCCAGCCTGGTCTAGAATAGCAAGTCCCAAGCAGCCAAAGTTACACAGTGAGAGCCTGTCTTAAAAAACAAAAGCTGTGAAGAGATATTGAGATTTAATCTAACTACACCAGGATGACTCAGTTCATTTCATTTCCTGCTCAGATGTGACTCTCCTAAATATTTTAGCTTAGAAACTCTAGTTTGAGAAACCCCTCAGCTTGCACAGCATAGCAAACTACCCATGAAGGTGGCCTCCTCACACTGTGATAGGAATGTAATTCAGACTACCATGTTAAGTAAATGAGTGAATGTTGAAATTATTTTCCTTGTTTTGTTTACCCAATTAGTAGATTGCCACTGTTAATTATGTTTTGTACTTTCACCTTTTTAAAAATAACTTAATTATAATGGCTTAATTTTATTTTTTTAAAGCTTATTGTGGTATAATAAGTATTTTTCAGTATATTTTACTGAGCTTCTGTAAATGGCATCTCAGTGTAGTTTCATGTCATTATTGAACAGAAACCAAAATAAACTTCAGATATCAAAACATTCAAACATTACTATATTTAAATGAACTAAAATTGGTACCTGATTAACATAAGTGAAAGGTTTTAACTTTTATCTACTTGCCAATTTAGTAATACAGGTTGAGAATCCCTATTCTAAAACCCAAAGCAAGCTTTTGTTAATACCTTGAACTCGTGTGGCAGGTCATAGAATGCTCACAAGTTTTCAAAATATTACCTAAGATGTTATGCCTGGTCTGTGTATATGAAACAAATGAATCTGAGGTTTAGTTCTGGATCTCATTCCCCAAGTTATATGCATACACATACTACAAAATCTGAAGAAATTCTGATTCCAAGCACTATGGAAAACAAAACTCAGTTTTTTAAAAGATTTATTTATTATATATACAGTGTTCTGCCTGAGTGTACACCTGTATGACAGAAGAAGGCACCAGATCTCATGACAGATGGTTGTGAGCCCTCATGTAGTTGCCGGGAATTGAACTTAGGACCTCTGGAAGAGCAGCCAGTGCTCTCAACTTCTGAGCCATCTTTCCAGCCCTAAAACTAAGTTTTTAATGTGTACCAACACCCACAAATGCCATCTCTAGACTCTGTGCACACTGGGCTTCCTGATTCCAGCCCAGTGTCTCCACTCTCATCTTCTCCCTGCCAGGCTGACCATTCTGTCTAGTCAGGATCTCAGCTGCCTGGTGTGTGGGCATTTTGTGGTGCAGTGGTGTCTTTGGTATGTCTTTGATTGGTCAGCCTGCTTCTATCAGAGGACAAAACTTAAGGCTGAGTGTTTCTTGCCTCACTTTGAGGGAGTTGCCACCCCAAATCCACACTAGTCATCCTTCCTTTTGACAGTACAGAGCAGCACAGCACTAAAGTGGGTAGAAGCAAGAGGCTTCAGGGCAGGACTGGACCAACCTACTCCAATAGCCAGCACTCCCAGGGGTTCTGGGCGCCTGACCCTTGCTTGCTCAGTGTTGGGTGTGGGGAAGGCATGGGAGCATTCTTCATGGTGAGTCATCAAGGCTATACAGCCCACACTAGGCCTTAAGTAGAAATGCAAGGTACAAAGGATTAGAGCTCCAGGTGAAGAACTCAGTTTATAGCACTTATTAGAAACAAAGTGGTTTCGGTTATGTGGGCAAGGAATTACTGCAGGAGGACACCATGAGAAAAGTTGGGGAAGGTGCCGTTCCTCCGGCTTATCTCTGAATGGACTACTTCTTCTTCTTCTGTGCCTGGACCTTTGAGCCAAGAGCCTTCAGATCCAAGTACAAGTTCCGCTTCAGGATGGCGCTGCTGCACAGCAGGGCCCCTTGGAGGGCCCCTAACAGCCCACAGGTAAAGATATCTTGACCTAGAAGGCAAAGCAATGGCCCATGAACGTCTATCCACATGTAGGTGGGATAGCAAGGGTTCTTGTGTTCATGCCTCCATATCAAGGCCCCCCAAAGAGAGACAGCTTCAGATACAGATACAGACTCCAGGACTAGGCAGCCGAGGCAGCCCAGTTCCTGGCAGGGGAGCTGAAGAGGACAGCGGGGGCTGAGGATAGGGACAAAAGACTTGTCAGGCAAGCCCAGATTGTGGCAAAGTGAGGCAGTGTACCTGTCAGGTAGAGGTTGGGGATGGGGGTTTGAGCTCTTAGGGACGCCATTGCATAAGGATGCAGACGAGCCAGGTCATGGTCAGCCCCATAGGTAGCACCTTGGGGAGCAGCCAGATAGTACTGGTTGGTCAGTGGGGATCCTCCAGTCACACTCTCCACCTGACGGGGCAAAAGGGTAGGCAGAGGTGAGCAAGGGAGTTTGCAAGGGCCTGATCCTTCCTTGGGACTCTGTTACTGAGGCTTTGTCCCTGAACCAAGAAAAGACAAAAAGTTAAGGGGTGTGTTATAACCTCCAGCATTTCAAATGTCAGCCCCTACCTTGCCTTCCAGGTGTGGGAACAGTTTCATGAACACAGACATGGAGGCTTCCAAGAAGGCATGTTTCAGGGCCTCATAGTCAGCACCCCGCTTGCCCTTTGGCTCGTCCTGCCACTCCTCAAACCACTCGAAGGCCGTGGGTACCAGCATAGTCATTGTGGATCGGTCTGCAGGTATAAGGCAATGTCACTGCTGCCTGGCCCTGCCTTGCCCCACACCCAGCTCCCCTAGACCTAAAGCTCTACCTGGGAATCGGTCCTCCCAGGTCGGGTCCTTGGTTGATGGGAAGGCAATGAAAAGAAGGGGAATGTGTTCTGGAGCCTTTTCCTTGGGCATAGAGACATAGCGTTGCATCCTGTGGATGAGGGAATTGTGACTGTCAATCTCTAGGCCATCCCCTGCTCCCAGCCACCAGCACCACTGAAAAGATGGTTCACTTCCAGGAACTCCCTACAGGGGCGAAAAGACACAGCTCTGATATGAAAAGCCTTTCCAGGAGTACACTGGGGACTATGCACCTCCTCCCTATACACATATCCAACTGCTTATTCCTAGAACCATGTCAAGGTTGGAAACAGGGTCTTGTGGGTTAAGGCCCAGTGCCATCAGTATGCCCCAGCCCGTCACATCTTACGCTTTGTCCATGTCTGTGTCAAAATAAACATAGTAGTTGGTGGACTGAAGCTTCAGGTCCTCCTTGGTGCCTCTCAGGCAGACAAAAACTGAGAGCATGCTCATGCCGGGCCGTACCATCGCCAGCTGCTTCTTCACATCTACAGAGAGAGCCAGTGGGGATTGCATTGCAGGAGCTGCGGCCAGAGAGCTACTCCCTGCCACGGTAGCCTCAGGATGCTCCCATTTCTGATCTGCAGCTTGCTGCTCAGCAGCCACCTAAGATAGGCACCTAGCCATTTTTACAACCGTTTCTACAGGATTCTGGCAGGGACCTGCTCTTCTGTCTCTTCCTGGCTCCATCAAACAGCCTCAGACTTTCCACCGCAACCACCTCTGCTCAGTGTATCTTAGTCATAGGAGCTGGCTCCCAGCAAAGCTAACTCACAGTACCTCTCGACAATCAGGCTATCGCAATCTCCCTGTAGATGTTTACATTTTTCTTTTTTTTAAAGATTTATTTATTACATATACAGTCTTCTGCCTACATGCAAGAGGACACCAGATTGAATTGTAGATGGTTGTGAGCCACCATGTGGTTGCTGGGAATTGAACTCAGGACCCCTGGAAGAGCAGTCAGTGCTCTTAACCTCTGAGCCATCTCTCCAGCCCCCTAGATTTTTCTTTTTTTAAATTGTGGGTGTGCATGGACAAGTACATGTCTAGATAAGCAGGAAGAAGACAGGACAGTATGGTTGTCATCTTCTTCTCTGGGGATCTAACTCAGATCACCAGGCTTAGCAGCAAGTACTTTTTTTACCCTTTGAGCCATTTCAATGGCCCTTGTTTTGTTTGTTGAGTCAGGGTCTCACATAGCCAAGGATGACCTTGAATTTATCCTGCCTCCACCTCTAGGGTGCTGGGATTACAGCCAAATCCACCACAGCTGCCTTGCTTGGTTCTGGGGATCAAACCCAGGGCTTGATGGTAGGCAAGCACTCTCACCAACTGAGTTTCATCCCCAGCACTCTTCCGTACTTTAACTGAGTCCTTTTCTATTAAAGTCCCAGATTCTCAGGCAAAGGAAGGCTTTGGTTTCTCAGCTCGAAGTATAAAGCCTAGACCTTTGCATCTGACATGACAGGGTCCTCAGAGCTCTGCCATTGCCTCTGTAAAGGGCCTATTCACCTGTGTGGTCCTAAGTTTCCCAAATGTAAACGTTATAGTGCTGGTACCACAGACCAGAGATAGATAGCCAGAGGAGTGCCCAAGAAGAGGGGGAGCATCACCCAGGCTGAGTTATAAGCTCCACAGATGAAATGTTAGTTGAGAAGACCAGCCTTTTACCTGGTAGACAGCGGACACGCTCTGGCACTAAGTGCTGGTAGGTATTGAACATTCCTGCGTTGGAGATGACAACAGGGCAATAGATGTTCACTAGCTCTTGTCCCTTCTTCACACTGACACCTGAAAGCACAAGAATTTGGCCGAACTTCTGTGAGCTCTAGGAAAAAGAGAAGGGCCTATAACCTCCAGATCTCTCTTAAGTGTTGTGGGATATTTGATCACACTGTGAACCCTGAGTTTGCATTTGCATTAATTAAATAAAATCAACCTTGGATCAGGAGGCTGAGTTAGCAACTAGTTGACCAAAAGTAGTCATAGAGAGTCATAGGGTGTCTATAAGACTATAGATGCACAGGAAGTCGTAGGGAGGGACTTAGTGTAGCATGGGTTCTTTTGTTTAGGCAGTTCAGCTAGCTGCTGCTCAACCTCTCTGAGCTAGCAGGTTTTCACCCCAGCCTTTGACTCCCAAGTCTCATTGTTAAGTAGAACAATAGATTTAATTTAAAACTATATTTGGTGGCAGCCATATAGCCAGGGCCTGCAGGAACAACCTGAATGGCCTGGCCGCTACCAGAAAAGCAGGCCAATGGAGCCACATTTACTGGGGACAACAGCAGCAGATTAAAACACAGCCTCTGTGCTAATGGGAAGACAACACTTAAGGTCTGGAGATATAGCTCAGTGGTATAACACTTGGCTAGCATGTGTGAGGACCTGGGTCCAGTATACCCCCACCCCCCATAAAACAGATAAAATCCAGGAGAGCGTGAAATGCACTTCACTCAAAGCTTTAGTTGTAGTCATGGCATGGTGATTATGCCTGTGATCCTAGCATTTAGGAGGCAGAAGTGGAACAATCAGGTGTCCTAGGGCTGCCTCAGCTAGCTAGTGAATTTGAGCCCCTGCCTCAAAAGATTAGGTCTGTCTATGGGCACACTATCCAGTTGTCTTCCTCGGGTCACAGAAGTTCCTCTAATCAAGGCAGGCCTCAGGCACGCTGCAAAGTTGCTCAGCCCTAGCCCTTCTCCAGCTCTTCTCACCGTCCATATGGACTTGCTTACCTTTAGCCCTGCCCTGGCATCCCAGAACACTGGTTCTAGAGAGTCCCAGACCCTCCTGCTGCTGAGGTCTAGATCCACGGTACTCCCCAGGTGACTCAGCCTCCACGAAACACCGGCATCTCTGGTCTGCTGCAGCCTGTGTATCCAAGCTCATCTCTGGCCATTCCCACAAAACCATTTTGTCAAACCTGACCTTTGGTACTATCCTTTTTTTTCTTCTTTATTTTGTGTGGGTGAGGATGCCTCAGCCCACATGTGGAGGTCAGAGGACAACTTGCAGGGTCAGTTCTCTCCACCAATATGTAGGCTGTGGGAATCAGACTGAGGTCATCAGGTCTAGTGACTGGAACACTAACCCACTGAGCCATCTCACCAGCCTCTTACCTTGCACGGACAGGCTGGTTCATCTACAGGCAGACCCCAGGTCCCTTTCACCCCAGCCCACTGACCCCAAAGCTCAGTCAGGTCTCTTACCACAGGCTCTCCCGGCGGAGTCCAGTAACACACTCTGCACAGTGGCCCTGGTGAGGACAGCGCCCCCAGCCCGCTGAATCAAAGGGATGGTATGGAAGGCAATCTCACTGGAACCTCCTCGTGGATAATATGCCCCTTGTATGTAGTGGTCAACCAGCAGAGCATGCATGGAAAAGGTGCTGTAGCTAGGGGTCACTCCTACAGAACGAAGAAGGAAAGGAAAGGTGAGCAGGTAAGAGTGGTCACTTGGCACCATTCAGGAAGAAGCAGGGATTCCTGTGAAGGGCCACGTGAAGCCATCCCAGGATCCAAATTCTCCCGAAGGCCCAGGGCAGATACGGAGCTTAGTGGGATATAAGTACACCCCCTGAAAAGCACTATCCTGCCGAGACCAAGGAAGTCACTAGTACGGTTGGCTAAAGAAAAATGGCCCTTGAGCAGTGTGACAGTACATACCTACAATCTCAACACTCAAAAACTAAGAAGGACCATTGAGTCAGAGCCAGACTAGGCTACAGAGAGTTCCAGACCAGCCTGAACAAAGTCCAAACCTGTCTCCGAGGGGTGAGGGATGTGGGGGTGGGATGCACTGCGGATGTATAGCTCAATCAGCAGGGTGCCTTCCTAGCATTCGAGAAAGCCTGGATTTGATCCCCAGCACCACCAGCATAGTGGCACATGTAATCCTAGCACTGGTGGAGGCAGAAGGATTAGGAATTTAAGGGCATCCTTGACTACAAGAATGCAAAGCTTGCCTGGAAGACCCTGTCACCAAAAAAGGAAGAGAAATAAACGGGGAGAGAAGAAGAAAAAATAAAAAGGAGAAGTAGAAAAAGAAATCTACAGAGTAGATAAAAAAAAAAAAAGAGTTTCTACCAGAGTCGAGCAGGGGTCAGACTTCTCAGTCCTTATCCACAGGCCTGGGGTCTATTCTGGCTCGTCAGCTAGGCAGACAGGAAAGAAAGACCAAAAGTTGGAAGGGCAGTGGCTTAGAAGAGCCTGGGCCAGCAGCCACCCACCATAAGTGGGGAAGATGTAGCTGAGAACAGCCTGGAGCTCATGGGAAGCCCCGAGCTTCTGCAGGACCTCGGCTAGGCTCTGGGTGGATGCTCGGCAGAAGGGAGAGAAACGAGTCAGCAGCCCAAACTTGTTGAGGAGCTGAGCCAAGGGCAATGGGAGGAACTTCAGTAGGACGGCATGAGAGATTCCACGGGCTACCACCTGGGGAAAAAAGTACAGAGTGAGTCTCTGGGACCTCTGTAGCCTAGTCACCACTCCAACAGCCAGCACTGACTGCAGGCCCGGCAACACTCACTCATGAATTTTTTTACTTAAAAACATTTAAGCTGGGCAGGCATGGTGGCTCAGGCTTGTGATGCCAACAGTTGAGGTGTCAAGGTAGGAGGACTTCCATGAGTTCAAGGGCAATGGAGCTGTACACTGACACCCAAGCCAGGACTATATAGCAGGATTGTCTCCCACAAAATAACAAAAAAAATGGATCCTGAAGTTTTCTCACTCTTCACACTCAAATGAGGTTATATTTGCTCTTCCATTTTCTGCTCAAAATAATTTTTTTTATATAGAGTCGCATATATCCCACTGACCTTGAACTCCTAATCCTACTTCTACCTTCTGAGTGCTAGGATTACAGAATACACCACCATGCTCAGTTTTGGGCACTTGGGATCTAATTCAGAGTTTTGTACATGCTAAACATGAACCTCTGGGGGCTGGAGAGATGGCTCAGAGGTTAAGAGCACTGACTGCTCTTCCAGAGGTCCTGAGTTCAATTCCCAGCAACCACATGGTGGCTCACAACCATCTGTAATGAGATCTGGTGCCCTCTTCTGGTATGTGCACACATACATGGAGGCAGGATGTTGTATTCATAATAAATAAATCTTTAAAAAAAAACAAAAACAAACAAACAAAAAAAAAAACCCCATGAACCTCATCTCCAGCCCTCAATTTCAGACATCCCAGTCCAGAATCCAGATGTGATGGCATACACCCAGCAAAGGCAGTGGATCTCTCTGAGAGCACCAGGCCAGCCAGGGCTACATTGTGAGCATCTATCTCAAAAAATCACAAAACAACAAAAAGTCTGGTTCATCTCAGAGGACATCTAACTTCCTCAAAGCCTGACTTCCCACGGGTCCCATCTAGAGGCCAGAGTGAGGGTAGCAACTGAAGAGCCAGGCAGGGCACAAGTGTACACTAGATTCTGGACAGACATGACTAGACCCTGCCTGCCTCCCCAACTCAGTCCCTCCTAACCAGTTACTTCACCAACAAAAAAGTCAGTCTTGTTGGAAATAAATGGAGGATGCTGATCGTGGCGCATGCTACCTTAACTAGCTCCATGTACTTGTCAATGACAGCTTCTTCCTTGGGAAACTTCTCCTTAAGGCCCTGGATGTATTGTTTCCTCCCGCTGTACATGGGGAACTCCTTTCGGCCTTGGGGCCCTTCTAGTATCATCAGGTCAAAAGGGGAGGCCAAGGGGGCCCAGTCCAGCTGCCCTTCAGTGATCTGGTCCAAGATAAAACGGCCAATGTTGCCCTCCTGCATGCGTCCAATATAATGGATTCCTGTTGGGAGGTGGAAAGAAAAGGAGGTACAAAGATAAGGCCCTGGAAATGAGCCAAATAAGGAAGAGGTTGCCCTGCCTAGCCAAGTTCATGCCCAGAGAGGGCTGCCCACCCTTTCTATAGGAATGTGCCAGAACATATACCACCCAATACTTGCCAGGTCAGACAGAAATGGAGATGTCCGAAAAGAAGTTGAGATCACCAAAAGATAGAGGTGCCCCCATATTACCTCACTGTGTGTGCCCCATATCACACCATAGTGCCCATTCGTAGCCTCCCAAAGACAAAGCCATACTCCCAACCCTTTTCCACTTAAATCTTA
Source organism: Mesocricetus auratus (assembly GCF_017639785.1). Lineage (NCBI taxonomy): Eukaryota > Metazoa > Chordata > Mammalia > Rodentia > Cricetidae > Mesocricetus > Mesocricetus auratus. The sequence goes on along the minus strand of NW_024429266.1, from coordinate 134,116,341 downwards.
CCAGTGTCAAATTCAAGGCCATTTTCCCCAAAAGTGTGACAGCAGCCCCCTGCCTTGGTGTGTTGTTCCAGTACAAGGACTTTTTTGCCAGCTTTGGCCAGAATCGCAGCTGAGGCCAGCCCCCCAATGCCACTGCCGATCACCACAGCATCCAGGTTCTCTGGTACTCGGCTGACTGAGAACGCTGGAGAAGGGAGAAGACAGAGGGTGGGCTTCTCAGACAAGAGCAGGAAGGCTGCATCAGAGAAGCCAGAGGGGACTCCTGTAGCTTGTACTATGTAAGAACTCTCTAAGGCAAGCTGGGCATGGTGGTGCACTCCTGTGATCCCTGCACTTGGAAGGTGGATTAGGAGCTCAAGGTCGTCCTCAGTTACATCTGAACTGGAGTCCAACCTGGGCTCATTAGACCTGGTCTCAAAACGGGACAGAAAGAGAGACAGACACCCGTGTAGGGCAGTTTAGCACAGAACTCTTGTGTAAGAAAGATGTCCCAAAACGTTTTACCAGGGAATACTCAGGCCCAAGCAGGCAGATTAAACAGCGATGAGCTGGGTCTTAACACCTCTGATGTACTTGGGGATTTTCATACCTTTCCTACTAGGAATCCGCTAACTGTTGTAGAACAAAACCGGAAAGATGGCAACTGTAATCTAAGTGCAGGCATTTCTGCGAATGCAATCAAGGAAAGAAGACAATGGGGGTGGGGTGTGCTGAGGGCTCAGGGGACTGGGTTTCTTCCGAAGAGGCAAGGTCTGTGGATACCAATGGAGGCGGGGAGGGCAGGGCTGCTCAGAGTTGTTACTCTGAGAAGTCACGGCGCCAGCCTCACAAAAGGAGGACGCTGGTGTGGCAGGACACCAAACAGAACCAGACTGGGAAGCACATCCAACACAAGGCTCCACTTTTGTTTTCTCCTGTCTCTTCCTTCATTCCTCCTGTATTTATGTACTTTCCTTAGTTTACTGAAGACAGGGTTTCACTGTGTAGCCCTAATTGGCCTAGAACTCCCTATGAAGAGACCCTCCCCAGCATGGGAGTACAGGGATGTGCCGCTATGTCCAGCAAAATCTGTTCACTAAAAATCACTGCCCAAGGCCAGGTGTAGGGGCTCACAGCCTTAGTCCCAGCACTCAGGAGGCAGAAGAAGAATCTCAGTGAGTTCAAGGCCAGCCTGGTCTATATACAGGACTACATAGAGAGACACTGTAGGTAGGTAGGTAGGTAGGTAGGTAGGTAGGTAGGTAGGTAGATAGATAGATAAATAGATAGATAGACAGATAGATAGATAAAACATCACTCCTTAAGCCATGGTGGCTCCTATCTGTAATCTCACCATCTGTAATCTCTTGCTGAAGGCAGGAGAATCACTGAGTTTGAGGCACGATTGGCCTACATAGCAAGTTCTAAACTAGCCTGGGCTACAAGTATGAGATCTTTCCCCCAATCTCCAAATCCACAAACACTAACAACAATAAAATAATTGGGTGTGGTATGCCTTAGAAGTAGACACACAAGGATCAGGAGTTCAAGGTCAGTCCCCAATAAATGGTGAGTTGAGACTAGTCTAGGCTAAAATTTACAAGCAAGAAACCCCTGGAGGTTCATCAGGAGATCCTTGTTTGTTCTTTGAAGGTTTTATAATTGAGGGTTTTGGTGTTTGTTTAGACAGGGTTTCATAGTATAGTCCAGGCTGCACTACTATAGACAATGCTGCACCACTATACCCAGCTCCAACACTTCCTTAAAACTGTGAAAGCCAGGCATGTTGATGCATGCTTCTAATCCCATCATCCTGCAGGCAAAAGCAGAACTGTTCTGAGTTTGAGCCTGGGCTTCATAGTGAGTTTGAAGCCAGCTCCGGTGCAAAAGTGAGACCTGTTTCAAAAGCACAAAAACCTTGGGGGCTAGAGAGATGGCTCGGAGGTTAAGAGCACTGGCTGCTTTTTCCAGAGGACTCAGGTTCAATCCCTAGCACCCACATGAAGTTTACAACTGTCTGTAACTCAAGTTCCAGGGGGATCTGGCATCCTCACACAGACATACATGCAGGCAAAATACCAATGCACATAAAATAAAAATAAATTGTTAACACACACACACACACACAAACAAACCTTGGAGGCAACTCTACCCGTGTTTTAAATATGGCTGGTTGACTGGAGAATAAGGTTCTTATCCCGAAGCAGGAGTGAAACTCCCAAGTTTTATAATCAAGCATCAATCCTATGAACTAGGGTTACACTTGCCTGTCAAACCGCTTGTTGGGAAAATTTTCTGTGTTGCTCCCCCATACTCCTGAGCTTGGTCAGGGACATAGGAAAATTAGGGGAAAGGTGTCTCATTCTGTGTGAGCTGTTAGCTGAATAGATTCCAACTGGAAGGGCTGGTACTAAGTTATGCCAACATCTTGGCGTGCCAAGGCTAGTGCCCGCACCCAAACCTTCAGGAGCAAAGAACACTAAGACGTGGAGCCTCCCTGTGCAAGTGAGTGTCCCCAGCACTTTTACAATGGGAAGACAGAGGTCCGTGTCCTGCATGAATAGAAGACCCAAAAGCAGTCATGGAACCCACAGTCGCTGCAGCTCACCTTGTTTGAGAACCTTCTTCCTAGCCTCCTTGTCGGTCACCAGGGGTTCAGGTGGCCGCTTGACATCCTCCGCGAAGGGGTTCGGGGAGTTTCCGCCGAAGAGACCCACGTAAACCTTGCGGAGGACGGCCAGCAGCAGCACCGCCAGGAGCAGCACGGAGATCCACATCTTCCTGTCCGGGCGTCCTTTGCTTCTGAGCTCGGCTTTTATGACTGGAGCTCCGCCCCACTAGTTTGTCGTTAGAGAAACGCCAAACTAAGGAAAGGCGAGGAACTTTGACCAATGCCCGCTCAAAGCTGAGGAACATTGTCCATCCTGGCTCTCCGTAGGACGTTTGAGGTGCGGGATTTCCATTGCTTGCTGGGAAATATAGTTCTAGCACTGGACAGGAGGCGCTGAGCGCCTGCGCGATGAAGCCCCGCAGAGGATGCGGGACCCCTACCGGAACGCTGGGGACGCGTCGGGTGAGCCGGGGTTGGGTGAGGGAGGTCGGGGTGAGGGGGACGATGTGGGATGGAAATGGTCACCGCGGGGTCACACAAGGCAGAAAGTTGCAGGCCGAGGAGAGATCCCGCCTGGGAGGCAGAGAAGACCTGGGTTCTGGTGCCGGTTCTGCGATGGATTCGCTGAAACCTCGGAGGCAGTGCATTGCTTTCCTCTACTCCCCTTTACAAGCAATGAGAAAGTTCCCGTCCCGAGTCCCCACACAGCCTCCGCCTGTCTGGGTTTCTTAATGAGTTGAGACCCCTGGAGAGCTGCGCAGGCGCTCTCCTGATTCTGTCACTCACTGCCCCAGGGCCGGCAGCCGAACTCTGGGTCCCTGAAGTTGTCCCTATCCCCTAATCGCTGACAGTCACTCTGCGGGGGGCCTCTAAGTACAGAAAGACCATCTAAGTTAACCTATGTGTGTGTCTGCGTAAGGATAAGCCAGCTTCTAAATCATCTCTGGAGGTTAGCTCCAGCAGACAGTTTAGATAGCCTATCCTCTTAACGTTACCCTTTGAGGAAAGCACATCTGAAATGAGCACTAGATTTGAGACCGCTTGTTTCTTATAGGAACATTTCCGCAGATATCAACTATCAGGAGGAGTGACTTCATAACTTTGAGTATTTTGTCCCTTTTACAGACCTCAGCAGTGCTCCAGTGGACGGTGTAAAGCAGGTCACACTTCTGTGCTACTTGGTTTGTTTCCCACACGGGCAAGCTTTCCTGAGACTGCCGCTGTGGTGTCTACCTGTTCCCCTGCCAGGTTAGCTGGTGTGTGTGTGTGTGTGTGTGTGTGTGTGTGTGTGTGATGGGGGGGGTCCTGTGCTGTCATCCAGGCCAAGATGGGAGGAATGGAAAAGAGGGATGCTGAGGCACAGGGAGAGAAAGCTGGTTCTGGAGTGAGTGCTGCAGGTATTCCTTTAATACCACATCCTTCCCAGATCACAGCCCAAAGGTGACAATGATCCCATTTTGTTACTGGCAACCAGTCCTGGGGGAATGTAGATTATATTCCCCAAGCTGAGAGCTGACTCTGTGGAGAGGCCTGCCTCCTGCCTTAGTCCTCTGAGCCTGTGAAGTATGATTGTCAGTTGTGTGAGAACCCTCCATCTACATTTTCTTCCCTTCAGTCTTAACGGTTGAGCCCAGTGTCCTGCCATTATGCTTCAGTACCAGCCTTTCCACGCAAACTTGCTGGGAAGCACCTCTACCCACTGAGCCGCTTCATATGCCCTCATTCTGTTTTTTATTGAGACCAAGTCTTGCCATGTGGCCTCAGCTGGCCTGGAACTCTATATAACTCAAACTTACAGTGATTCTCCTGCCTCTGCCTCCAGGGGCATATACTGTCACATTGAAGATGATCTCTGATCTTCTTTTTCTTTCTTTTCTTTTTCCTTTTTCTTACCTCTTCAGTGTTGGAGATTGAACCCAGGCCCTCACACTTGATAAGCAATAGCTTTACCTCTGATCTGTATCCCAGGCCTCACGTTTTTGACTCTCACACATCAATCCCTGCCACTAAGATCTTGGGAACTCTTGTCCTTGAGCAGACTTTCTCCCCTTGACAAACATCTGATGCGATAGGTGTCCATGATGTCTAGGGACCTCCTGATAAAGATATGATCTTTGTCCAGCCCTACTCCTGGCAGACATCATGAGATGAAAGACATAAGAGCAGGGTTAGAGTCCTGGGCTTTTCCACAGCGTTTTGTCCCAGCCCTTGAGAAGTAGAAGCAAACCTCAGCTACATAGCAAGTATGAGTCCAGACTGAACTACATCTATATATCCTGTTGTGTATCTATATCCGTGTTTCAGAGACAGACAGACAGACAGACAGACAGACAGATTCGTCAGTTAAGAACATTTGTTGCCCCTGCAAAGGACGATGATTTGGCTCTCAGCACCTACATGGCAGCTTACAACCATCTGTAACTCCAGCTCCAGGGGATCCAATACCCTATGGACATCTGTACATACATGGCAGACACACACATCCGCATGAATAAAAATAATAATTTCCTTAAAAAACTGGGTTTGGTAGTGTGGTAGCACACACTTATAATCCCAGCATTAGGACAGTGGAGACAGAGAGATCTCTAAAACTCATTGGCTGGCCAGCCCACCTGCTTGTTGGGTTCCAGGCAAATGAGAGGTCCTGTCTCAAAAACTAAACTGAACAGACTCTGAGGAAGACCCCTGAGGTTGTCCTCTTAACCGTCTCACACACACAGGTGTACACCTGCACACAAGGAAGCATGCATGCATGTGTGTGCACACATAAGTTGAGCTGGCGATATAGCTCAGTGGCAGAACACTTACCTGGGATGCATGAAGACCCAGATTTGATCCCCAGCACCACAACTACACACACACACACACACACACGCACGCACGCACGCACGCACGCACGCACGCACGCACGCACGCACAGAGTTGACCATTTTGGCTTGGCAAGGTTAGGATATCGTCTTGCATTCTGAGTTTTTCTGTCACTCTAGGAAACAAGTCTAGGATCGTAAGCCCTAAAGCTCCACCTGTGTCTAGGATCTCAACAAAGCCAGGGCTCTTCAGGAAAATGCAACCACCAGTCAACCTCACCCCCATCAGCCCTCTAGGTCTCAGTGACGTCATGACCAGAAACACACCCCACTACTTAGAACAGTGGCACTGCCTTATAGACACTGGCAGTGCCCCACCCTCACCCCAGTCCCCTGTATGGACCATCCGATCCTGTCGTGTGGGCAGTAAGCAGTAGACATCTGGTTAAGCATCTTGCTTACTTTAGAATAAATTCACAGTTAATGAAAGATTTTTAAAGTCTCTTCCTCCTTGAGTAAAGGCATAACTGAATGATGAAGCCAGTTTTTTCTTTTTCTCCCTGCCCCACCCCATCTGTTTTTCCAGACTGAGGCTTTACAGACCCCAGGGACTCCTTCAGGACTCACAGGGGCCTTCTGCACCTTGGTGATGGCACAAAGGGACTGTTTTCTTACTTGTAGCCTGAATGGCTGCCAAGAAGGGTAGATCACCCAGACCTGTGACTCTCCTGTGGCTTTGGACCTCAGACCATCGTAACAAACCCCTTTCAGAGCCTGAGGACAGGGCTCTTCTGAACCAGTGATCTTGAGGCATGAATGAGAAATCCAGCTCTTTTGGGACCGAGGACAAAATACGAGATGGACAGGTGAGCACTCCTACTTGGGAAAGAAGGTACTGTTTGGGGCTGTGCTGTTAATGAGACAGAGAATGTGGAGTTCTGGAAATATTTGGAGGAGATGATCATATGCCTTCATTCTAGGAGATTCTAGGCTAAAGGTGTAGTTCAACAATAAAGCACTTACCCAGCATGCCTGCAGCTGTAAGGTTCCACTTCCAAGATCAGACAGACAGACAGACAGACAGACCAGGAGATCCTGAGCCATCGTGTGTCTGAAATACCATAAGAAAGCAGTATTGCTTGGACTTATATCAAATAACTTACTATTCTCTTCCCTGTCAATCACTGGCTTTGGCTGACTGTCTTAGCTTTTAAATTTTTATCTGTTTATTTATTTAATGTGCATTGGTGTTTTGTCTGCATGTGTGTCTGTGTAATGGTGTCAGATCTTGGAGTTATAGACAGGTGTGAGCTGCCGTGTGGGTGCTGGGAACTGAACCTGAGTCTGCTGGAAAGGCAGTCAGTGCTCTTAATTGATGAGCCATCTCTTTGGTCCCCTTACTTTGTTTTTTTATTGCTGTGATAAATATCATGACCAAAAGCAACTTGGGGAGGAAGGGATTTTTTCATCTTACAGCTTCCAGCCCATCCCTGGAGGCAGGAACTGAAACAGAACCATGGAGGAGCACAGCTCACTGGCTGGCTCCTTAGGCTCATACTCAGCCCTCTTTCCCTCCCAGAATCATCTAACCAGGTGTGGCACTGCCCACAGTGACTGGGCCCTCCCTTATCAATTCTTACTCAAAAAAGTATCAGTCGGCCGGAGGGACACACACATTTAACTCCAGCACTTAAGAGACAGACACAGACAGATCTCCGTGAGTTCAAAGTCACCTGGGTCTGCATAGTGAATTCCAGTCCAGCTAGAGGTACAAATGAGATCCTGTTTCAAAACAACAATAACAACAGACATGTCTGAAGGCAATATAACAAAGGCTTTCTCTCAGTGGAGGTTGTCTTTTCCAGATGGTACTAGCTTTATGTCAAGTTGACAAAAACAAAGGCAGAACCCTGACCACCACCCTGAGGCCTAGCGGTATCCATGTGAGCTTGGCAGCCTACATTCTGGACTGTCTGCTCTGTCTTGCTGGCCTGAAATGAGAGTCAGGGGCCGGAATTCAGACAAAGCATTGCTGAGCTCTCCAGGGAGGTTTCCTCATTCTCAAAAGAGGACAAACTGTTCTTCCAAAGGGAAGTATCCAGAAGGGGGCTGAAATGTAGACAGAGAAGAATAAAGTGAACCTTTTGCTGGAAAATTTGGGTTGCATGCAAAGACATAAGACTTAAGAGGGGGCTGGAGAGATGGCTCAGTGGGTAACAACACTGGCTCCTCTTGTGGAGACCCTGTCAGGTTCATAGCCACCCATAGCTACAGCTCCAGGGGATCAGTTTCCTTTCTGGCCTCTGCAGGCCCCGTACACACTGGCACAGATACACACACTTCATTTTAAAAAATCAAAATAGAACCCAGCACTTGGGAGACAGAGACAGGTGGATGGATTGCTGTGAGTTGGAGGCCAGCCTAGTCTACTTAATAAGTTCCATGCCAGTCAGGGTAGTGTGATCAGATCCTGTCTCAAAATAAAATAAGGGGCTGGAGATGGCTCAGTGGTTAAGAGCACATGCTGCTCTTGCAGAGGCCCCAGATTCAGTGCCTGTACCACGTGATGGGTCGTAAATATCTGTAGTTCCAGTTTCGGGAGACCCATTGCCTTCTGGCCTCTGCAGGTACCAGGGAGGTTTGACATGCACAGGCATACATGCAGGCAGAACACTCATATGCTCATACACACAGAGTAAGTCTTAATTTAATTTTTTCCAAGAAAGGTTTCTCTGGGTAACCTCAGCTTCCTAGAACTCACTCTGTAGACCAGGCTGCCCTCAAACTCATAGAGATCTACCTGCCTCTGCCTCCCAAGTGCTGGGATTAAAGGTGTGTGTCACCATCACCCAGAGTGTTTTTTTTTTTAACAATGAGAAAGAGAAGGGAAGGAAGGAATGGTAAGTAAATGAATAAAAAATTGGTAGACTACAGTGAAGTGGGTCTTCACTGAAATTCCCCCACCTTACTGGACATAGTAGTCTGTCACCTAGCACTCAAGAGGAGGCAGAGGCAGAAGGATTGTCACATGTTCTAAGCCAGTCAGAGCTACATGATGAAACAGTGACTCAAAACAAACAATGGTGATGAAAAATAACTATAAAGGAAAGACAGGAGTCTCTTTTAAACCCAGAGGAAAGGAAAACAAAGTGCCATAGGCAACGTGGGAAATATGGTCTCAGGAGGATGGGCGCTTGGCCCACAGAGGCAGCAGTGTGAGTACTCTGTAATAGCTCCCAGAGAACAGCCTTCCTCGGGCTGCATTGTGTCTCACCAAACGGACACACTTTAAGGTTTTGGTTTTCTTCTTGTTTGTTTGTTTGTATTTTGTTTTCGGGGGGGGGGTGAGGGGGTTGTGGGTTTATTTTTGTTTGTTTGTTTTTGTTTTTCAAGACAGGGTTTCTCAGAACTTACTTTGTAGACTAGACAGGCCTCCAACTCAAAGATTCACCTTCCTCTGCCTCCTGAGTGCTAGGATTAAAGGTGTGAGCCACCTTTTGGGATGGGACAGGTATTCTGGCACTTGGGAGTCACAGAATACTGAGTGTTACACAGCTCAGGTAGAAAGGTATCCTGGAGCTCGGGAGCCAAGGACCACCACAGGTTGTAGTAACCTTAGTGGCTTACAGCCCTGCCTCAGGGAAAGACTTCCCCAGTGTATCGGCTCCACTCTGGCAGGACAGGGTCTTCCAGCTAGGGATGTTTGCCCAGTGTAGCAGTTTTGCTCGGCAGGAGGTTTCTCTGGCGAAGTTGCTACAGTTCAGCTCTGCTCCTGGAGAATGGAGAGCGGAGAAACTCCGCTCTGCCAAGGGAAGGTTTCCCAGGCAAAAGTGTTACAACCCTGCTCACTCTGCTCTGCCCAGGGTCGCCTCCGTTCCACTGCAGCTGCAAAAGATCTTCACCCAAAGCTCGTTGAAGAGGTTTATTGGAAGGAAGCAGCTGGGCTAGCCAAGCTGAACATACACAGGGTTTATATAGGGATTCTTAGGGGTGGAAAAGTTTTACCAGGGTAGGGATTGGTCCGATTTCAGTGCTGAGCTCAGATTGGCTAGAGCTCCTACCCTTTCTGCATAAGATTAGGGTCAGATTTGGCTCTGGTTTCAGGGCCAAAGTGTGTTTCTTTCTCTGGTCCTTTTTAGCCTTTTGGCTCCAATTTTAGGGCCAGGGTGCATTTCTTTCACTGACTCTGATTCCAGGGACAAAGTGTGTTCCTTTGGCACTGGTTTCAGGGTCAGGGTACATTTCTTTGGTTATGGTTGCAGGGCCAAAGTGTGTTTCTTTGACTCTGCTCAGGGTGTGTTTCTTTTCCCTACACCAACTGGATAATACTTTAAGTTTTTAACCCACCATTAGAGTATTTTTTTTTTAGCTTTTATAAATAGTGCTACAAGCCAACAAAAATGTAAACACACCAAGAGGAAATGTTTATCTGTTAAATAAGTTACTAGACTACAGTGCAGGCTTGGGTTTTGCAAAACCTGTGAATTTGGACAAGGATGTCACACAGCCCGTAGTGTGCTTGCTAGTGACGTAGTTCCGCCTACGTACGTATACGTCTTTACGTCCAGCCGTATACGTCTTTAGTCCTGCCTAAAGTGGGTGTGTTTAGCGGTGTGGTAAATCGCCCTTTTAGTACCTCATCTGTATGCGCCTCTAATAAGTCACATGTTTAATGGCGGCATACAAACTTCCTCCTACACATGATGATACCTGGATTGTGGGGACATATACCTGTAATGCCTTTAGTCCCATTGGGAGGTGGAGGCAGGAGAACCAGAAGTTCAAGATCATCCTGCAAAGAAGCTTCTTAGACAGCTTGGAGTACATGTGCCTCCAAATTACAGTCAAGGGCTGGTAAGTAAGAATACTTACTCTCTGATGCTCATGGGTCACATGCTGCCAGCAGTAGACATGAGTGCAGTCCAACAAAAGACCCTACATTCTTGTTTTGTTTTTTGACACAGGATTTCTCAGTGTAAGAGTCCTGGAACTCACTCTGTAGACCAGGCTGGCCTCAAACTCACAGAGATCTGCCTGCTTCTGCCTCCCGAGTGCTAGAATCAAAAGTGTGTGCCACCACCACCCAGCAAACCTACATTCTTTAAGAAGACATTTACAGCATTTGGACATCTTTCTTGCATTTTTATCTTTTTATAACTCAATTGTGTGGTTCTTGAGTATGAATTTCATAGATGACATTGTCTGTTGCAAGGTTAAAAGGCTAGATACACCTGCATCTGGTGAGTTGTAACCCTTGACCAGCTAACAAAAAAGATTATCACATTTTTTTTGACCTTTGGTAACCTAATTACTGAAACAGTATCTCAGAATAGTTCATATACCATTTGTTCATATGTATTAGTCAGGGTTTTCTAGAGGACAGAACTGGTGTGTGTGTGTGTGTGTGTGTGTGTGTGTGTGTGTGTGTGTGTGTGCATCCATTAGGGTGGCTTACAGGCTTGCTAGTCTAACAGAAAGTCTAAGAGTCCAGTAGTTGTTTAGTCCATGAGGCTGGATGTCTCACTTGGCCTTCAGTCTACACCAGAATCCTGAGGAAGTAGGCTCTAATGCCAGTGAAGGATGGGCTTGCCAGCGAGAGCCAGGGCCAACAGGCAAAGCCAACGCTTCCTTCTCTGTGTCCTTTATGTAGGCTGCCAATGGCAGGTGTGGACCAGATTGTAGGTGGGTCTTCCCACTTCCAGTCAAGAAAAATCTCTCACAGGTATGTAGTAATATATTGTGTATGATCTAATAAAGCTTGCCTGAAGATCAGAGAAGCAAAGCATCCAGACACCAGAGAGCTCTCACCTCTACCAATGCTCAGATGGAAGGGGTGATCCAACAACCCTCACATTGCATCTCCAGACTGCACTCCTCTCCAAATCTCAGACTGCACTGAGTTACTTGTATTCACTCTAGTGCTGGGATTCAAGGAATGAACTCTGTTTCTCTTTTAGACTGATTCACTCTCATGTAGCCCAGGGTGGACTTGAACTCACAGAGATCCATCTGCCTTTGTTTCCTCAGTCCTGGGATTAAAGGTGAGTGTCACCACCATGTGTCTTCTATGGCTGTGGCTAACTTTGCAGTCTGGGATTTGGTGAGGAGCAGTGCAGTCTGGAGATGCAATCTGAGGATTATCCCTTCAGTCTGAGCATTGGTAGAGGTGAGAACTCTGTGGTGTTCTGATCTTCAGCTTGAACCCGAATATGCCCCTTGGTTTTTATTATTTGTGCTACACAGGTGTATCCAGCAGCTTAGATTTTAGTTAATTCTAGATGTAGTCAAGTGAACAACCAAGAATTGTCATCACATCTATTCTTTTTTAATTGCCTGGGCCTGGAGAGACGGCTCAGCATTTAAGAGTACCTGCTGCTCTTCCAGAGGACCTGAGTGCAGCTCCCAGTATGCCTGTCAGAGGGCTTGTAACCAAAGGTTCTGAGCCCTCTCCTGGCCTCCTTGAGCACCTGTACACATGGCAGACTCTCATACATGGAAAGACACACACAATAAAAACCAGATAAAATTTTAAAATAATGACAACGTGCTTTTGAGACAGGGAGATGACCCGGGGGGGGGGTGCCTGCTGTGCAACCTGAGGATGTGTATTTGTGTCCCCAGCACCCACACAACCGTTGTGGTGCCTGTGCCTGTAATCCCCATGGTGAGATGGGAATGGGGGTGGAGGTCACTCAAGGGCCCTGCCAGCCTGGTGGCCCACAGGGAATAAGAGACCCTGCCTCAGAGCAAGGTGGGAAGTGAAGACAGGGACGACAGGGAGGCTTCCCACTGTTACACGTGCACCTCCAGACACCCCACCCTCTGATTATTTCAAATGACGTTTCCTTTTGCTACCCTCCAAATCAACATCCTCCTGTCTCTGCCTCCTGTGTGCTGGGATTGCAGTGCTGTACTCCCACTCTCAGCTTGTTTTGTTGGTTTGGTTTGTGGAAATGATTGAGTGGTTGATTTGAGACAAAACCTCCTGTGTGTGTTTTAAATTTTATTTTTTTCTTCAAGAATTTTGGACATGTATACAATATATACATTTGATCATAGTTGCCCCCTAATTCTGCCCCTATCTCTTCCCAGAACCACCCCTCCTAAATTCATGACCTCCCCTTAAATTAAAAGCAAACACACACACACACACACACACACACACACACACACACACACAAAACAACCCACCACAAGCCCAGTTTGTTCTGCTCAGGTGTTTGTGAGTGTGGTAGGAACCATTCAGCACTGGGACCTTTCGGGGCCCACAACTGGTAAGTAAGAAAACTGACTCTCCCTCCCTGTGACGTGTGCCTTTCGTTTTGTTTTGTTTTTAATTTACTGGCTTGTTTTTTCCTAATCTGTTAGGAGAATTGGCCCCTAATCTGTGCTTGTGAGTGGGAAACAGCTGTGCAAAGGCTTCATTGCTGCTATTGGTTTTGCTTCTTTTGTTGTTTGGTTTTTTTTTTTTTCTGAGTCAGGATTTCTCTGTGTAGCCCAGGCTGTCCTGAAACTAACTCTGTAGATCAGGCTGGGCTCAAACTCTGCCTCCCAAGTGCTAGGATTAAAGGCGTGCACCACCACTGCTTAGCTGTTTTGTTTTTTCTAACACTATTAGGGGAAAGGTTTGCTGAGTGAAAGGGCTGGGCAAAGTGCCTAAATGAACTTCACTGGCACAAGTTCCAAGACCTGTAACAGTAGAGAAACCAACATAAGATTTCTTAGGGGCTTTGAAATGGCTCAGCAGTAAAGACGCTGCCAAGCCTAATGACATGAGTTCAATTCCCCAGACTCACATGGTAGGAGAGACCCAACTCCTACAAGTTGCCCTTTGTAATGTGGAGTTCCTGCAGCCGTTTCACTCCAAATAAACACATATACTAATTCACCAATTTCACTCCAAATAAACACATATACTAATTCACTCCAAATAAACACTGTACTAATTATGAAGCTGTTGGCCAATGACTAGAGCTGCTTATTGGTTAGCTCTGTCGTAATTATTAGCCCATTTCTATCAATCTAAGTATTTCCACATGGTCTTATCTTACCAGAGAAGGGTCCAGCATGTCCTACCTTCCTGGACTCACATTGCCTCTGTTCTGGCAGGCTTTCTCTGCCTACCTTTCCCAGAATCCTCCTCTCTCCTAGTCCTACCTATCTTTCTGCCTTATTGGCCAACAGTGTTTTATTCATCAACCAATATGAGAAACATAAAGGACTTCCCCTTTAACCTGCACATACATGCTGTGGCACACATGCCCCTCCCCATACATACATATATACAAGCATACATACATACATGCATACATAAAGTGATTTTTAAATAACATTAAGTAACCCTTTTATAGTTTTTCTTCCCCTCTTCTACCCTTTATCCTCCCTTCCTTTCTCTTATGGTGGTCCCCTAGCCATAATCATGCTATATAGTGTGGTACCTGCAGTTCTACATGTACAGGGCTACATGCTTATATATACTTTTGCGGCTTTTTTTTTTTTTTTTGGTTTTTTGAGACAGGGTTTCTCTGTGGCTTTGGAGGCTGTCCTGGAACTCACTTGGTAGTCCAGGCTGGTCTCGAACTCACAGAGATCCGCCTGCTTCTGCCTCCCGAGTGCTGGGATTAAAGGCGTACGCCACCAACGCCCGGCTCTTTTGTGGCTTTTTTTTTTGTTTGTTTTTTTTGTTTTTCGAGACAGGGTTTCTCTATGGCTTTGGAGGCTGTCCTGGAACTAGCTCTTGTAGACCAGGCTGGCCTTGAACTCACAGAGATCCGCCTGCCTCTGCCTCCCAAGTGCTGGGATTAAAGGCGTGCGCCACCAACGCCCGGCTTGTGGCTTTTTTGAGACAGAGTTTTTCCGTATTGTTTTGGAGGCTGTTCTGGCATTGGCTCTGTAGACCAGGCTGGTCTGGAACTCACAGAGATCCACCTGCTTCTGCCTCTCGAGTGCTGAGATTAAAGGTGTGCGCCACCAACACCTGACAGCTACATGCTTATATTAAAAATCATATGAACTCAGCACCTCAAGCAAAAACCATCGCGCCCTCTGTGGGAGGTAAGGGTTGAGATAGGCTCTTCTGTAGCCCGCACTGGCCTCAGACTCTTGATCTGTAGATGGAGTTTCCATCCCTCCAGGTCCCGCAACCCCTTAGCCCCAAATAAACACACAGAGGCTTATATTGATTATAAGCTGTTTGGTCGATGGCTCAGGCTTCTTATTGGCTAGCTCTCTTAATTACTAACCCATTTCTATTAATCTGTGTGTCTCCATGTGGTTTTGGCTTACTGGAGACTGCCTGGCGTCCTATCTTCTTGGCGGCTTCTCTCTGCCTTTCTCTTCCCAGAATTCTCCTAGTCTGGTAGTTCCGCCTATATTTCCTGCCTGGCTGCTGGACATTCAGCATTTATTTATCAGCCAATAAGAGAAATATATATCCACAGCATACAGGACACCCCCGTCATGATCCTCCTGCTGCTACCTCCCAAGTGCACCACTATGCCCAGTGGTTTGACTTTATAGTGTTGTACCTGATTTCTCCAAAGTTCATTTCTTGGTGATTCTAGGAAAAGATGAGAGATGTAAACTATGGTCTGTGAGAGATTACTGCAGGAAGTTGACCCTGGTCTGTCTGTCTGTCTTGCAGGTGGAAAGTGTCTCTGTGGGGCAGTCTTCATTGTACAAGGACAATGGTGCACTCATGGCTTTCAGAGGAATGCCTGTATGTATCACCCACTCTTCAGTGCCCTTCCTGCCTTTCTGTGCTAGGGACACAGCAGGGCGTAAACTCTAGGAGCTTACATCGGGGAGAGCACACACCTGCCACACAATGTCTGTCTGATAAGATCATACCACCCAGAGGATGAGCATAGGATGCCCTAGGGATGCCAGAGGCACACCACAGTCTCAAAGTATTTGGGCTTGTTTATCAGTCAACAAAGATATTCGCTTGTCCCGCATATTAACAGACTGCAACTTCGCAAAGTTTTCCAGGAGCTCTACTTTAAAAATAACTTTTAGGCTGGAGGAGGTGGTGTAGGCCTGCAAGTCCCAGCATTTGAGAGTCTGAGGCAGGAAGACAAGAGTTCAAGGCCTGCCTGTACTACGTAGTTATATCTGTCTTGAACAAAAATGAGATTGAATTTAGGACCAGGACATAGCTCAGTGTAGAATGAGTGCCTCATATGCACTAGGCTCTGAGTTCAGTCCCTAGCACATGCTCACATGAGTGAGTATGCGCACAGTTAGGACTCAGGAAACAGTCAGAAAAGTGGTTGCCTTGGGCACATGAGGACCTGGCTTTGATCCCTATGACGCACAGAAAAGGCCGGGCATGGTGGCGTGTGCTTGTAATCCTAGTGCTGTGGAGGCAGAGGCAGGAGGATCTTGGGGCTCGCTGGGCAGCTAGTCTAGCCAAACGGGGAGCCCAGGTACTAGTGAGAGACCATCCCTGTTGCAAAAAAGATAAGCGGAAGTCTCCTGAGAAACAACACCCAAGGCTGACCTCTGGTCTACATGAGTTCGTGCACACACACAAGTTTTATCAGCCCATTAGAGCAGACTGTATTCTTTCAGCCTCTGATTTCCAGAATATTTCATATACAGTGGGTGGGAAGAGCTGTGTGTGGGGAGACAAGGAGTCTACCCTCACTCTAAAGGTCACTTGCCCCTACAGATCTCAGAGCTGAAGAACCATGGCATTCTCCAGGCCCTGACCACAGAAACCAATGGATGGCAGCTAGGTGGTAAGGACTCCAAGGGCCCTTAGGGTTTGGGTGGTACCCAGATCAGAGCCACCTCGGAGCCGCTTTCCATCATCTGGGTCACCCTTGTTCCTACCTTTCAGAATTTTGAATGTGTCATTCCCCAATAAAAATTAGAAGCAATGCTGGGTTAGGAGCCAGTTTGTCTACTGGTGGTTTGCTGTGTGCTTCTGGGCAAACTGTGTAATGTCTGTTTACAGTGAAAATTTTTAATTACACTTATTTGTGTGTGGGGGGGGTGCAGGCCAGAGATGACTTGCTGCATTCAGTCCCCTTCTTCCAAAGCTCAGATCCAGGGATGAACTCAGGTCACTAGCCTTGGAGGCTGTTAGTCACCTCACAGAACCTACAGTGGAGATGTGAACACCTCTCATTCCCAAGAACAGTCTGAAAATGAGACAGTGCAGGGCTGGGCAGTGGTGGTGCACACCTTTAATGCCAACACTCAGGAAACAGACGCAGGCAGAGCTCTGTGAGTTTGAGGCCAGCTTGGTCTACAAAGCAAGTTCCAGGACTGTTACATAGAGAACCCCTTTCTCAATACACCCCTCCTAAAAAAAAGTAATGCTCTTGGTTAATTTCCATTTACAGGATTTAAATCAGGACTATTTAGTTGATGAATAAATGGGAGAGCAAAATAAAGGAATCAAATAGTAAAAGAAAGAAAAAGAAAAATGTGATCTGCATGAATTATCCTTGAGATATTTGCTTTACACACACACACACACATACATACACACACACAGATACACACACACACTCTCATACACACACACACACACTCTCATACACTCCTGTGGGTTCCTATGTCAGGATCATCTTCAGAGCCAGGAGGGTTGGCCTGGCTCCAAGAAGGCAGGGACAGTGCTTACATGGTTTGGCCATCTCTCTCCAGATTTTAGGCACCAGCTGAATAAGGCTAGCTGAGACCTTGAACTTTCTGTTGCATAACTGTTGTAATAACTAATTCCCTCACCCTCTTACCTAGGTTTCTTCTGCCTCTGGCTCACAGATGTGGTCAAATTGCTTGTAGGTGAGGGAGCACGGGTAAGAGATAGGTCTGTTAATGATAAAGGTGCTTGAAGGCCAGGGTTGAGGTAGGAAGGCTGTGTCCAGCCCTTCTATTTTCCCAGGTTCCTCACTCCTTGCTTGGTTTTGTTTTCTGTTCTCTGAGACAAGGTTTTAAGTAGCCTTTCTGTCCTAGAGCTCACTTTGTAGATCTGGTTGGCCTTGAACTTACTGTGATCCCCTTGCCACTGCCTCCCTAGTGCTGGGATTATGTGGAGACCAGAAGAGGGTGTTGGATGCCTTGAAGCTGGAGTTACTGTCAGCTGTGAGCTCCCAGTGTTGGTGCTAATACTCAGATCCTTTGGAAGAGCAGCAAGTGCTCTTAACTGCGAAGCCATCTCTCCAGCCTTTCCTCTCTTGGAGGGGAAGCTGAGGACCAAACCCATGGCCAAATCTCCAACCCCTCATTCAAGTCTCTTTGTTCAGTTACTTTGTCCCTCATTTTTATGTCCCATAGTCTTGCATGCTAAAGGTTGAACTTCATTTTCTCTATCCATGCAAGACCAAGTCCTGTGGACATTATGTAGCTAAGTCTGAGTCTCAGTGTCTGCCACCTCAAACCTGGAAGTAGCAAGGTGGAATTTCCTAGCAATCCCCTGATCCCATTAGCTTGCTGGCCCAAGGCCATAGGGAGCACTTGTTAAAACTCTTCCCTCTAGACTGCATCCCCATGTAAGAAGCTGGAGAATTGCCACATGTTTACAACAATCCCAGAGGACTTACAGGTGGTTAAGTAATTTGGCCAAAAAAAAAAAAAAAAAAAAAAAAAAACCAACTAGTAAGCAGCAATGGGTCCTCTCCTCTTCCAGCCACTTTCTGCTCAGTTTTCATTAGCATTTGGTAGTGTCTTACTCAATCTGCAAGTCTGTTCTGTTAATCCACCTTTCATTACTAAAACAAAGTACCAGAGGCTGGGTAATTTTATATGGAATAGGGTTTAAGCAGGCATGGTGGCACATGCCTGTGTTGCCAGCACTTAGGAAGTAGAGGTAGAAAAGTCAGAAGTTTAAGGTTATTCCTTGCTATATTGTGAGTTCAAGATCACCGAGGGCTACATCAGACTCTACCTTAAAAAAACAAACAGACAACCTGAGTTTCATTGAAGTTCAGAAGGGACTGCATCTGGTGTCCTACCTGATGTTGGAGTCCCAAATTGGTGCAGGGTATCACATGACAAAAGAGAGGTTACATACACAATGTCTCTTCTGTTTTGTTTTGAGACAGAGTCTAAGTAGACCAGGCTGGCCTCAAACTCATTGAGATCTGCCTGCCTCTGCCTCCACCTCCCAAGTGCTAAAATTAAAGATATGCAACACCATGCCTGGCATTTTTTAAATTGTATGAATTGTAATTTTCATAAAAGTCAAAATGAAGTCTTCTGGAGAGGACAAAAGATACACCCAAGCCCCAGACCTGTTTGCACAAGGTGACTGAAAATCATGAATACTCATGATAGACTAAAAGGTTTGACTATGGCAGACTGAGCAATGACTTGTTTAGTATTATTTTCAGTCTTTTTGCTTCTTTGTTTTGGTTTAGTTTTGGTTTTTGGAGACAAGGTTTCTCTGTGTAGCTCCAGTTGTCCTGGAACTTACCCTGTAGACCAGGCTGGCCTTGAACTCACAGAGATCTGCCTACCTCTGCCTACGAGTGCTGGGATTAAAGACATGCACCACCACCACCTGGGGAAATAGCATATTTTATTTTGAGTTATTAGTATTTTAAAGACAGGGTCTCCTGTATCCTCAACTGCCTTCTGGTTTTCTAGCTCTCGCACACTGGGATTCCAGGTGTTCACCACTGTTCCTGGTATGGGCAGTATTAGGGATTGAACCAAGGGCTTTCTGCATGTTAATGTTAGGCAAGTACTCTACCAGATGAGCCACATCCCAAGCCCAGAAACCTGACTTTTAAGATTGTTCCTTCAGAGCTGGGCGGTGGTGGCACACACCTTTAATGCCAGCACTCGGGAGGCAGAGGCAAGTGGATCTCTGTGAGTTTGAGACCAGCCTGGTCTACAAGAGCTAGTTCTAGGACAGCCTCCAAAACCACAGACAAACCCTGTCTCGATACTCAGTTTTCCATTGCTCTTTGCTCTTGTGCTGAGGCATCCCTGGGGACTCCTGTGGGTGTGGTGCTCCCTATCCCCTTTGACCTCCCTGGAAATCCCTTTGAGCATGGTGTTCCCCATACCCTTTTTCTCTGGCTCTGCAATGCCTAAGCACTTCCTTTTCTCTTCCTGGTCTCTAATGAAGCCACCAGGATTCAGACATGACAACATGATGTAATCCTTACCACCTCCTGAAGTCCATTTGATCAGAAGACAGTTGTGGTTTGGAGGGAGGGGCTGTGTGAGAGTGGCCTTACAGTCCCAGATCTCACAGAGACTCCTTTTTTCGCTGTTGCAGTTGTAAACCCGGAGGTGCTCAGAGCCCAGGAAGAATGGGACATGGTGGACACCATCCATCCAGACCCAGGTAAATGTGGAAATGGCGCTGTCCAGCACAGCTTCCAGCAGAACCCACATGCCAGCCAGTGCGGCTGTAACTGGGATTAGAAGCTTAGTCCTTGAATGGTCTCGTTTTAGTTATGTGACATGGATAGTCTCTTCCACAGATCCTGAAATGATACCCTATTACATGAAGTAGGGAAGGAACACCTCACGGCAAGCCTGCCATGGCTGTCCACCCTCCACCCAGCACTGAGGGAAGACAAGAGGGCCTTGGTCAGGGTTAGGCCCTGAAGGGGTTAGGGATGGAGTCAGGCAGTGAGGGGCCCATAGCAGCCATCTGTTGGCAGTCTCTGAAAGCTGGGGAGAATTACCTTAAGTCCCTTTCTGACGCATTTAGATGGAGCTGTAAAAGGGTGGAGACCATCTGGGTCTCACGCAAGCTCAGGAGAGGTGCCACAGTGAAGTGGCACCAGCCACCACCTTTATTGTTGGTGACAAGTTGGTAGCCAGTGGTTGGTTTAGAGGTGACAACCAGTGGACAGCTACTATCCCAAATCCTCAGGTGTCTTCTCTTTCTACCTAGAGAGTGGGGTCAGCTCCCAGCAGCCTGGCCAGCTCATCTCCTTCAGCGAGGCCCTGCAGCACTTCCAGACCCTGGACCTCTCCTCCTTCAAGGTATAGCTGTAGGAAAGTGTGGGCATCCAGGGCGCTCCTACTTCGTAAGCTTGCTGGGCACTGATCCTTTCTCACCTAAGAAAGCTTGAGGTACAGGATCTCAGATAGCCAAAGGACCAGATTTGGTGACTCACACCTATAATCCCAGCATTAGAGAGACAGAGGCAGGAAAGTTGCCTCATGCTTATGGCCAGCTACAGCATGTGCTCCAAGCTAAGAACCCATGACTGATTGATGGATTTTGTGTGTACAGGTGCCCAGTGGTGACCAGAGGCTCTTAAGGTCCTCTGGAGCAGATAGTTGTGAGTCACCTGATGTGATGTCCATGCTAGGAACCAAACCCAGGACTTTGGAAGAACAACAAGTGCTCTTATTAACCCATGAGCCATCTCAGAAAAGTGTGTAGGGCCCTGCTAGCCTTTGTGGGACTGAGCCTGAGGAGCTCTTGCAGCCCTGTGACTCAGGACATTTGCAGCTATCTCCTGGGTAGGCAAGACAGGCTGACTAGGGAGAGAGTAGTAATGATTCATGGCAAATGAAGGCGAATTCCCTGTAGGAGATGTTTGGGATTTTAATTAAATTTGTGTAGTTTTGAAACGGAATCTTGTTATGTAGCCCTGACTGAACTAGTATCCACTATGTTGCCAGGACTGGTGGTAACTCAAGGCGACCCTCCTTCTTTGCCCCTCAAGTATTGGTGTTATGCACATGCACTACCACACCTGATATAATTTAGGAAAGATGGTGGGGGTTGGAAAAAGAGATGGCTTAGCAGTTAAGAGCACTCGTTTTTTGCAGAGGACTCCGGTTTAATTCCCAAAACCTGTACTTACAATCATCCATTACTTCAGGGCCAGGGATTCAACACTGTCTTCTGACTACCTCAGGCACCAGGCATGCGCATGGTGCACAGACATACATTCGAGCAAAACACTCATACACATTTTTTTTTTTTAAAAAGATGAGGGTACTAAATATGATGGCACACATCTGTAATTCTAGCATTCAGGAGGCTGAGGCGGGAAGACCATAAGTTCAAGGCCAGCCTGAGCTACATAGAGAAACCTTGTCTCAAAAAAGTTATGTGGGAGCTAGGCAATGGTGGTGCATACCTTTAGTCTCAGCACTTGCAAGGTCTAGGCAAACAGATCTCTGAGTTCCAGGTCATCCTGGTCTACAGAGAGCGTTCCAGGACAGCCAGGGCTACCCAGAGAAACTCTGTCTTGAAAAATCAAGAAAACCTAAAAAGTTTTATGGGGCAGTAAGATGACTCAGAGAGTAAATAAAGCTTTTGCCATGCAAGCTTCATGGCCTGAGCTTGATCCCCAGAACCCATGGGAAAGTGGGAAGAGAGATCTGACCTCTACACATGAGTGATGACATGCATGCCCCTCATGAACATCATGTACACACACACTAATAATAAAGTGGAATTGGGAAAAAAAGAGTATTGTAAGCATTACAGTGGCTCAAATGGAAAGGTATTCTGGCACATGGGATGGGAGCCACAGAATACTGAGAGTTACAGGTGGGATGGAAAAGTATTCTGGCACTTGGGAGCCACAGAATACTGAGAGTTACAGGTGGGATGGAAAAGTATTCTGGCACTTGGGAGCCATGGTATATACAGCCCTGCTCCAGGGAAAGGCTTCCCCAGTGTATCAACTCTGCTCCAGCATGGGAGGGCTTCCCCAGCAAAGTTGTTATAGTTCGACTCCAGTCCCCTGGAGTGTAGTGTAACAACTCTGCTTTGCTAGGGGCAGGTCTCCTCATAGAATCTGCTCCGGCTCCTGGCTCCAGGGAAGAGTTGTTACTTCTCACCTCTGCTCCATTCCGACAAAGAAAGGTCTCATCCAAACCTCATTCAAGAGATTTACTGGGAAGGAAGAACCCAGGAGAGTGGCTGCTGTGGCTGTTTCTGCCAGGGTGGAAGGAGACAACCCCGTAACCACAAGCTGAACAGGCACAGGGTTTATATAGAGCTTCTTAGAGGCAGAGTTTTTCCAGGGAGATTTCCAGGGTGGGGATTAGCCAGCATTCAATCCCTGAGCTCAGATTGGCTAGATCTCATGCTCAGGGATTGGTTGGTTTTCTGTTCAGGTTCAGGGTCAGATTTGGCTCTGGTTTCAGGGCCAAAGTGTGTTTCTTTCACTGGTCCTTTTTGGCCTTTTGGCTCTAATTTTAGGGCCAGGGTGTGTTTCTTTCACTGATTCTGAAAGTGTGTTTCTTTGGCCCTGCTCAGGGTGTGTTTCTTTGGCTGGCCCTTTTTCCCTACAAGTATTAGGTGAATAAGCACACTGAGGGTTTTGTGGGGTGTCTTGAGTGGCCTGTAGTAAGTTTGGCAGAATGCGGTTTTGGTTATTCACCTTAAAGCCTGGATCATGAGAGAGACTAAAGAGACAGACACTGATATAGAAGGCCAGAAGATGCCAAAGCCCAGAACCTTGTAAGGCAGGCAGTGGTGGCTCTGACTTGGGAGCCAGCATGAGTAGTTTAGAAGGGACATCTAACTCATGAATGCCCAGTGGCCCTGGCATCATGGAAGTGGAGAAAGAGCTAAATTTTGGAATTCATGTCCTCAGAGAACCAGATTGCCGTGTGAAGAACAGATACAACCTTGCTGAGGATGCTAGTCTGCCTTCTGCCTGACCATATCTGAGATTCCATGTGGCCACAGCTGAGCCTCCCTGGTCATCAATAGCTGGTCCTGGAAAAGTCCAAGAGTCCAAATGCAGAGTTGGCTGCAGATGTCTGCCTAAGAACCCTTGCACAGAATCTGGGAGCTGGAAGTACCTGTCTCTGCGGTTCTACTGCTGCCCCTCTCATGGCTTCTGACTCCTTTTCCTGGCCCAAACACTAACTGCTGGGACAGTCCCTGTTTGGTAAAAGTTCTAGTAGATTGTCTGTGCTTTTCTTCCCAGAAAAGAATCCAGCCAACTATTCGAAGGACCGGGCTCGCCGCCCTCCGGCATTGCCTCTTCGGGCCGCCCAAGCTGCACCAGGGCCTTCGGGAAGAAAGAGACTTAGTCCTCACCATTGCTCAGTGTGAGTGCTAGGGGCAGCCCCAGGGCGCATGCTGAGGCTCTTGCCTATTTGGACTGAAGTAACATGGCTCAAACATAGTTCATTTTCCCATTCTCTGGGAAGCACTGGTTTCTTCTTAGGGACAACCGAGCAGAAAATGTTTATGTGTTTTGGGGCAGGTGGCCTGGACAGCCAAGACCCGATGCATGGTCGAGTGCTCCAGACCATCTACAAGAAGCTGACTGGCTCCAAGTTCGACTGTGCCCTTCATGGAGACCACTGGGAAGATCTGGGCTTCCAGGGTGAGTGTCTTGCTTTCCTTGTCTGATTGATTCCAGATTCCAGAGGGAGAAACGAGGAACATCTAGAAGGGTACAAGAGAAGGCGGGGCCCCAGGGGCAGCACACAGGAGTGTGCCGAGCATGGCCAAGGGGAAGAGAAGGCAGAGTACAGCTGCCATGAGGCCCGGCCCCAGCAGCTCAGGGTTTGAGGGTGAACCAGCAGAGTCGGCAGACTGTCACTCAGCTAGACTTTCTTGTCTGAGGAAATAAACTTAATTCTCAGGGGCTGGTGAGGAAGACTAAACTTAACTCTCTGGGGTAAAAGGGGAAACACACACACACACACACACACACACACACACACACACACACCAAGGTACTTTCTCTGTTCTCTCTTTTTCATGTCTATATTTGCCTTTACAGCTTACATATCCCAGCAAAATCTTTCAGGCAATAGAATGTGGCTGCATTCATTTTCCAAGTGAACACATGTAAAGAACGTGTTTTTCATTTCCCTTATGTGATTAAATATCCTACATGTTATAGAAGAGAAACAGTTATCCCAAGAACCCACATACATCCATATCTAAGCAGCTTGTATAGAGTACAGAGTGTAAGCTAGCAAGATATTTTCCTCGGCCATGTCTTTTACTAGCAGACTGCAGTTTGCAGTTGCAATGAAAGGATCAATTGCTTCTTTACTTATCTCAAAAGGTGTCTTATAAGGAATTTTAAAGGAATCCCAAACCTAAACTTTTATATGTGAAAAACAATCGGTCATCTCTACTTTAAGTCCTCAGGGTACACACCCACTTATCAACAGTTTTTATATCAAGAAACTGAGGGCAGAAATTGGTACAAGGAATTAATCATCATCTTTAATCACCAACCCATTCTAACAAGAATGGCAAGTCAGCCAATAATAATTGGGCTGCTCTGTTCTTGTTCTGAATGAGTCCCTCACTCAACTATGTGCCTTTCTAAACTTTAGTTTCCCAAACTTTAGTTTCCCAAGGTATTTCACCTCAAAGCTATTAACAAAAGCATTTTAACTAAACTTAACCTTAAGTCATATCTAAAGCTTTGTTTTAGCTATGGTGCACACTGAAACCTGTGAACACGCCTCTCAACATTAAGATTAAAAGAACTTGAGCTATCTAAGCTTCTGGAGCTCAGTTGTTTTTCTTAATCATTAATCTAAGCTACAGTCTATACGCTCCTCAGCGAACTCATGTGTACTAGCCGTGTGACACTTCCTTGTTCTTATTTTCTATCCTCTGCAGCCCCTGCTTTATTAGGCGTGGGGGCAACACTGTATCTTGCTTTTACCTATACTAGCTTTTCCACTAACCTCTATGACAATCCCTTATTATATTTATTATATTATATTTACTAAAGACCCTCAATCATCAAAATTCTATTTAAACTAACCCTATTATTGTATAAAACCATTACTCCAGTTAAACAGTACAGCTTAGGAGAAAATCATCTTCATAATAACCCACAGGTGAAAATGCCCAGTAGAATGTGATATTTCCATGAGATAACCACACTTCATTAAAGGCAGTGTGGATCCTCCCATATCCATTCACACCATTGCTGACACCAGCGAAAATGGCAGTGGCAAACATGTAAAGGCACAGCAGTAGCAAGAGACATTCTGGAGCCGAAGGTCTTGGGACCTGGTCTATCTGAGACTCACCCATCAGTGCCTTGCTTCCTGGTGGGCTGTCACCTGCTGCTCACCTGACGCGGCCACCAGCAACGGAGCACATGTCTCTTGGAGCTCTGCCATCTGTTAGGAAGCACTTTTGTGTGTGAGATGGAATACACAGAGTGATGTCATTTCAGTCGGGTTTGCTTGTGTTCTTTCCTCTTTTTAATGAAAATTGTATTATAGCTATTGTAAATTGAAACAATTACTTCACTTGCTCTTGGATTATGCTCTTTTTTTTTTTGATACAGGGTCTCGTATAGCCTAGGAGACTCCCATTCTCAGACGATAGCTGAGCATGACCTTGAGTTTTGGTCCTCCTGCTTCCCCTCCCTAGCTGGTAGTCCCACCATGCCCACTTTATACAGTGCTGAACATCCAGCCCACGGCTTTTTTTCATGCCAGATAAGCAGTCTATCCACTGAGCAGCATCCTCAGCCCTATACAAATTTCCCCACAATCCTATCATTACATCTGTAAAGAATAAGAAACTATATTGTAGGACGGTACACACCTTTAATCCCAGCACCCAGAAGCCATAAGCCAGCAGATCTCTGTGAGTTTGAGTTCTACATAGAGTTCTAGGCTAACCAGGGCTGCCATAGTTTTCTGTAGTCGCAATAACAGATTTCCACTGACCAAGAGATGTGTAGTTCAGTTATTAGAGTGTTCAATCCCCAGAACCCCATAAAATGGCATAGTTTCTCAGGGTGGTGGTGGCACATGCCTTTAGTCTCAGTGCTCAGGAGGTAGAGGCAAGTGGGTCTCTGTGAGTTTGAGGTGAGCCTGGTCTACAGATCAAGTTCCAGGACAGCTAGGACTACACAGAGAAGCCCTGTCTCTAAAAACAAAACAAACAAAAGAGACAAAAAAAAAAAGAAGAAAAGAAAGAAGAGTTTTGCACACTTCCAGCCTGCAGAAGTGGAGGCCGTGGGTCAGAATTTAAGGTCATGCTTAGCTACAGTACATAGCAGGTTAGACTCCACAAGAACCTGTCTCAGCCATGAAGAGAGTGACTTAGAACAAGCTGTTATCTTCTAGTTCTGTGGCCCAGTCTGACAGGACTTAGTGAGAAGACCAGGAGGCCAGTAGTACTAACTTCACTGCAGGGGGCCTGGGAGAAAATCCTTTGAGCTTCTAGAAACTTCCTACAGACCTCTTTCGTCACAGGCAGAAGCAGCATCCCTGAGCTTGCTCCTCACCTTTCTCTAGCTATGTTTCTACCTCCTTCTGCTTTCATGGACCCCTCTCATGTGCACCGAGCCTGCCCAGAGACCCCAAGACACTCCCCTCTCCAAAGATACATGTATCTCCTTAGTGTTTGGTTGGAGTAGATTACCTGTAATCTCAGTTGGATGTGTCTTACTAGCTAGCTGCCCTTCTCCTATCCCTTTGGCTAGAGAGAGCCAGCTTTCCTGGGGCCTTCTTGGTCTGCTCTTAGTCTGTTTTCTGTTGCTATCACAAAATCCTTAAGGCTGGGTAATGTATAGAAATTAGAAACTTCTTTGACTCATGATTCTGAGGGCTGTGAAGTCTGAGAGCATGGTTACAAAATCTCCTTGGTGTCTGTTGAGGGCCTTCTTACTGTGTCATAACATGCTGGAGACAGAGGATAAAAGACAGTCCTGGATCAGCTTGAGTTTTTCTTCCTCTTTTTTCCTTCTGGAGATGGTCTCTCTGCTGGCCTTGGACTTGCTATACAAGGATGACCTTGAATGTCTCATCCTCCTGCCTCTACCTCCCAAGTGCTGGGATGACAGGAGTGTTGACAAACATGTCCAGGTATACTATGCTGGGTTGGTACCCAGGGCCTCGTGTATAGTAGTCAATCACTCTGCCTGCTAAGCTACATCCCAGCCCCTGTCTCTGTGAGGAGCATGCTGGTAGTTGTATGGGGAAATGACTGCAGAAAACTGTGGGAATGAAGACTTCTGCTAGAGCAGACCTGAGTGCTGAAGGATGGGCTTGTTTGGTTCCATCGAGCCATCAGGGGTGAGTCTGGAAATGGGCTGTGTTTTCCAGCCATGTCATGGGAGCTCAAGGGATCCAGGCATCCTCCATCCTGACTTACTGTCACACCCTGGTTTCTGCCACAGGAGCAAATCCAGCTACAGACCTGAGGGGGGCAGGCTTCCTTGCCCTTCTGCACCTGCTGTATCTAGTAATGGACTCAAAGACTTTGCTGATGGCCCAGGAGATCTTCCGCCTGTCTCATCACCATATCCAGGTAGGGTTCTGGTGGGAAGACAGAGGGGAAGGCTGTGGAATGAGGACCCGAGCAGCTGGGACTGCATAGTTCAGTGTCAGGATGGTGGAGACGAACCAGGAGTGACTCCTCTGTCCGATGCCTTAGAATCTGAGCTCCACCATTCATTAGCTGTAGGTCTTCAGCAAACCCTCAGCCACCCAGAGCCCTCATTTCCTCATCTGCTGGATGGAAATCATGAAGACTTGTTTTCACTTCTTTTCTGTTGCTGTGGTAAAGTACTCTGACAAGAGCTACTGAGGAAGAAAGGGGCTTGTTTGTTTGTTTGTTTGATTGGTTTTTCAAGATAGGGTTTCTCTGTGTAGCCCTGGCTGTCCTGAAGCTCATTCTTAGAGCAGGCTGGTCTAACTCACAGAGATCCACCTGCCTCTGCCTCCTGGGGAAGGGTTTGTTTTTGCTTACAGTTTGGTGTTATAGTTTGTCAATGCCAGGGAGTCACAGCAGCAGGAGCTCGTCATACTGCACCACAGTCAAGAAACAGCAAGAACTGAAAGAAGACTTAGTGTACAGCTCACTTTGTCCATTTCATGTGGACCCAGATTCCCTGCCCACAATTAAGACGTGTGTCTCCATGTCAACAACATAATCAAGGTCATCTGTAGGTAGCATGCCCGATGGCCCATACCCCAGGTGACTCCAGACACTGGCCACTTGTCAGCATTAACTGTCATGACTGTAGCTGGCCCAAGGGAATATCCTGTCGTCCATGACTGTATTCATTAGGCACGCAGAGAGTTTGCTGCTTCCAGTGTTGGGAGTTATTTTCAACTCTGAAGGCATAGGGTTAGTTTTGGGATGACCCCTGGTCTTAACCATCGGCTCAGTGATGGCGTTGGTTGCCCCTTAGTATCTCCTGCCCTTTGGGGATAGGTTTGATCATTTTCCCATGTAGTGAAAGGTAGTATTCACTCCAAAAGAAAACAGAGGTGGCTTGTTTCCTCCCATCTGTCTACCCAAATTCCCAGGGCTAGAAATTTATTCATTCATTAGTGAACGAAGAGCAAAGATGTCTTCCACATCCCCACCCACTCCCCCCCTCGTTTTCATGATGCTTGGGATGTGTTAGAGAACAAAGCAGTCTAGGATCCTTCCAGCAGGATGGCAAGATACTGTACTAAATGAATTCCAGAATTCATTAGAAGGTGAGGAAAGTGGGTGGGTAAGGTAGGGACATGTGTTTAATTCTCAGGAGGTAAACTGAGTCTAGAAGGACTAGTCAATGTTAGTCAAGCCTAGGGTGCCTGGTGTCCCAGGCAGAGGGGACATCGGAAGCAAAGGTCACAAGAAAGGGAACATGCTGGGAGTGAGTAGAGGGAGCATGGCAGAGTGGGAGAAGAAGCCGCCAAGGAACAGACAGGTAGTAGGTCCTGTCAGTCACATGGATGCCTGTGTTGCATCAGGAATAACTGCAAAGCTTTGAGCAGCTCAGTGACATGTGCCCCCTCACAGGGATCTCACCAGCCGCTAGGTGAAGAGCCGGCTCTAAGGAGGTCCCTTATGATCATCCAAGCTGGGGGAGGCAGTGAGTGGGAACTGGGAAATTTCAGAGGAGGTGAAATAAAGTAAGACTCGTGTGTCTAAGAGAAGAAGCAAACTGCTTTTTGATGGAATGAACACGGGGTTGGGATTTTGAACAAGGAGGAAGTCAGTGATTTTTTTTTTAAACTAAGAACAACTGGGGGGAAAAAGAGGCATGGTGGCTCATGCCTTTAATCCCAGCACTCAGAAGGCAGAGGCAGGCAGATCTCTGTGGGTTCAAGGCCAGCCTGGTCTACAAAGTGAGTTCCAGGACAGCCAGGGCTACACAGAGAAACCCTGTCTCAAAAGACAGAGAGATAGACAGAGAGAGCGGGGAGAGACGGAGGGAGGGAGGGAGGGGGAGAGGGAGGGAGGGAGGGAGAGAGGGAAGGAGGGAGAGAATAAATATCAAGTAGCAGACATGAATAAATCAGGCAGTTACCACATCCCACAAGACCAATGAGGGAAACCCTGCTCACATCCACATGCTGAAATGAGAGAGCTCTGGGCAGAGCAGTGTCTCTCCATGGGGAGCTTCCAGTACCTCGTTCCCACTGGAAGTTGTATGCCATGGGCTAAAAAATAGTAACCCTGTTGGAAATGGTTTTCCTCCTAGCTGGTCTCAAAGGGGAAGTGTCTTTAATGCCCTTAGCTGTTTGCTGCTCTCCTCCCTCCCCCTCTTACAAGGCTGAGGTCAGCCTGCCCCAGGACAAAGAGTCTTGGAGGACACTTGAGATAAACAGGCTTGAGTCTGGGACAAGTGGACTCTTGTTCCCAAGAGTCAGCTCTCAACATGGACAAACAGCACGTGACAGTTTACCAATATAATTATATTACAGGATCCCAGGTATCCTGTAAATTCAAGGTCATCCTAAGCATCATAGCAAGTTCAAGGCCAGCCCTGGGTTACAAGACACCCTGTTTTAAGAAAAAAGGAGAAAAAAAAAAGATTTAACTGAGTGTAATAGCTCATACCTTTAATCCCAGTACTCTGGGAGTCAGGGGAAGATGGGTCTGTTGTGAGTTCAAGGCCACCCTGGTCTATACAGAGAGAGACCTAAGTTAGCCAGGGTGACATAGTAAACCCCTGTCTCAAAAGGGGGCAGGTACTGGGATTGTGGCTCAGTTGGTAGAGTGCCTGCCTAGTACACAGGCCTTGTGTTCAATCATCAGCACAAACCTGTCATTCCAGCACTCCCGAGGGAGAGGTGCGGTGACCACAAGCCAGGGTCATCCTCAGCTACATGGTGACCCAGAAGCCGGTAGAGGAAATGGGGAGGATGATTTAAAAGCAGGCTGTATCCACCCTTCCCCATACACACATACTCCAGCCCCAAGGATAGGAAATGACCATCAGTGCTTCCCAGCGCTGCCTGGAAACTATGTCCCCAGCAGAGTGCCAGGTCCACAAATAGAGTGAATATTTACTCATGGGAACATTTGCTGGTAATTGGAAGCTTATTATCATGGCACAAGCATCACACATCGGGTACAACAGTTGTGCCAGAAGCACAGGGGCACATTTGGGAAGTAGGGGAAAGGTAAAAGATACGGACAGACCAGGGTCACACCGAGCTTTATTGGGCTCGGAGTGCAGGAAATCAATGGTGACCCTGGAGTCTGGGAAAGGGGTTATAGTAACCACATGAAAAGTTGCAAAGAGCAAAATGAAGCGTGGTGAGATCATGTATTGACCAGGTGGTGGATCAGGTAGTTCAAGGTCATCCTCAATTACATAGTACATTCTAGGCCAGCCTGGGCTGCATGAGACCCCATTTCAAAAAGACAAAACACATAAACAGAACAAAACGAGATTAACCCTGTTATTTTCAAATTATTAAGTGGAAGTGTCTTAGTTACCTTTCTGCTGCTATGACAAATGACCTAACGAAGCAGCTTAGGAAGGAAGGACTCAGATGGTTGGTCACATGGTATCTGAAGTCAGGGAGCAGAAAATAATGGATGCTGCTGCTGGCCTGACTTTCTCCTTTTTATCCAGTCCAGGCCACCAGCCCAAGGAATCACTAATATTTATCGTGGGCCTTCCCACCTCAGTTAACTGATCTAGATAACCTCTCACCAACGAGCTCAGAGGCTTGTCTCTGGTTATTCTAGACCTTGTCAAGTTGACAGGCAAGAATAACTGTCAGCTCCCCTCACCTGTGCTGGCACAAGCACTCCTGATTAAATGCTGTGGGATCAAGGAAAGATATGGAAGTAGGAGGGGGCTTGTTGGGGGAACGGGGTAAAGTAGGCTGTTGAGGGGATGTGATCAAAGTACATTGTGTGTGTGTGTGAGAGAGAGAGTGTGTGTGTGTGTGAGAGAGAGAGAGTGTGTGTGTGTATGAATGTGTGTGTAAATGTGTGTGTGAGTGTGTTTATATACACATGCATGTATGCATGCACAGTACACCAGAAGAAGATATCTTGTGGGAGTTCATTCTCTCCTTTTGCCATGTAGGTCCTGGGGATCAAATTCAGATCTTCAGATTTGGTGGCAAACTGGCTGAGTCATCTCACCAGCTCCCTTACAGGTATTGTGGTAAACCACGATGGCCTCAAGCTCACTCTGTAGTCATAATTAGCCATGAATTTCTAATCCTCCTGCTTTTGCTTCCTGACCAGTACACTTTAAGTTTTTATTTTGTGATGATTTTTGAAGGGGACTCTCCCACAGTAGGAATTCCCTTCCAAACCCCAGATTAGGCACAAACCACACCCAAACACCGGTTTTCACAGAGCGATCCTTTGCTAAGTAGGGAAGAAAGTTAAAGTGACTGCTTTCAGCTGGGCAGTGGTGGTGCATGCCTTTAATCCCAGCACTCAGGAGGCAGAGGCAGTGGCATGCAGATCTCTGTGAGTTCAAGGCCGGCCTGATCTACAGAGTGAGTGCCAGGACAGGCTCCAAAGCTATACAGAGAAACCCTGTCTCGAAAAAACAAGAAACAAAAAACACCGAAAAAACAAAGCAAAACAATAAAGTGGCTGCTTTCTGACTCAGGCAGAAAAACAGCAGCAAATGGGAGGTCTGTGTGAGAATGGTCTAGGGTGTGTGGTAAAGAAGATAGAGGTACAGGGAGAAGGGGAAGGGGACAAGAGAAAGGGGCAGGAATATTTGTCCCAGATGGGCAAAGGGCTGCCTCTGGATAGAGGGAGGCAGATGTGGCCCATAGGCAAATGGCAGTTTATAAAGGTAAAGGGGGAAACCCTGTGTTAGGATGAGAGATTTCATTTTAATTAGGCATGTTAATTAGCTGAACCAAAGGGAACTCTTGATTACTGGACCTTGGTAGTCAGCCTCAAGAAGAGGAATTGGCCAAATAAGGAATAGAACTTGGTGGCATCTTTAGGGATGTAATCCAACAGTTTTTAGCAAGGCAGAGAGAATGGGGGAGAAGGACAAGGCCTGCCAGAGCCACAGGTTCATGTGGGCCAGTGTCCCTTCAATTTTAAATTTACAGAAAACTCAGAAGGATCGTTAGAGAGAGCAGCCATATCTCATTCTTCTTCCCCAGTAACCTGGAACTATAAGGCTGTTGTGCAAACAAAGGTGACTAAGGCCTCTGCAGCAACCTGTGCTCTGGTTTCACCGCCTTCCACGCCAGTCTTTCCCACCTGATCCCGTTACATCTCCCCGTGTCTCCTTTATCGCTTCCAGTCTGCAGGAGCGTTTATTTTACCCTGAGTTGTTCTTTGTCTTTTACTACCTTGACATATTAAAGGAGCTATTTTGTAGAGTATCCCTCAACTTAGGTTTGTCTCTTTTTTTTTCAAAATTTGATGGGAGGTATGCATTTGGGGTGAAATGGCACCATGTATGTAATGTGCTTTGCTGGGTGTGTGGTACCAAGGATGTCTCTGTGTGTTATTCCTGTGATACTAGCTTTGGTGAAGATGGTGTTCTCTGGTCTATGTCCATTTAAACAGAGTTTCTGTTTTCCCTTTACAATTAATAACCTTCTTACAAAAAGTACTTTGAAATTATGCAAATACCCTGTTTATCCTCAAATTTTCACCCATCCACTTAAAAAAGATTGGTTTTTAAAATTATGCATATATGTATATGTGCGTGTGAGTGCCTTGCCTGCAGAGCTGGAGGGATCAGATTTCCTGGAACTAGAGTTAGCATGTGAACCCCCAGTGTCTCCTAGCCTACTGTGGTCCTCTTCTGCCACCACCCCTAACTAGTAATTCCAGTGTTTCGCTGTGAACTGTGCTGTGTCAGGACTGCCCAGGTCGAGGACAGGAGGGGCTACGTACTAAGACCCCGTCTTAAAACACAGCAGTTAATGTGACCTTGGACCTCCAACCCTATGACCTCCAAAACATGGGGTCAGATCCAGTCTATGGGACATGTCCAACGAGAAGCCGTGTCTGTTTACTCCTGGAAAGACGGCTAAGGGCCATTGAGATACTCAGCAGATAACGGCCCTTCCTGCCAAGCCCAGTGACTTGATCCCCAGGAACTACATAGTCAAGAGAAAACTGATTGCTACAAACTGTGCCTTCACACACGTGCCATTGCATGTGCACATGCATGCACTCAAGTTAATATAACTAAGAAAAGATTTGTTATGGGACTCGAGTGATGACTCTGCAAGTAAGAGCGCTGACTGCTCTTCCAGAGGACCCAGATTGATTCCCAGCACCCAGAGGGCACCTTGGGACTGCAACCAAGAGAATGGCACCTTCTTTTGACCTACCAGGCACACATGGTACAGATATACATACAGGCAACATACTCATACACTTAAAATTTTAAATATTTTTTTTAAAATGATAATGACAGGCTGGAGAGATGGTTCAGAGGTTAAGAGCCCTGGCTGTTGTCACAGAGGTTCTGAGTTCAATTCCCAGCCATGTGGTTACATGGCGACTCACAACCACCTGTAATGAGATCTGGTGCCCTCTTCTGGCCTGCGGTCATACATGCAGGCAGAACGCTGTATAATAATAAATAAATCTTTAAAAAAATGGTGCACAGACATACATACAGGCAACATGCCTATACACATAAAAATTTTAAATTAAAAAAAACAAGAGAAAGCTTAAGTCTCAGGTGCCTGTCATGCCCCCTACTAAAAAAGAATCAACTCAAGCAGGTCAGTGGGGTCACACACCTTTAGTCCCAGCATTCTGGAGGCAGAAACTGGTGGATCTCTGAGTTTGAGGCCAGCCTGGTCTGTGGAGTGAGTTCCAGGACAGCCAGGGCTACACAGAGAAACCTGCCTTGAGAGAGACAGAGACAGAGAGAGAGAGAGAGACAGAGACAGAGACAGAGACAGAGAGAGAGAAAGAGAGAGAGAGAGAGAGAGAGAGAGAGAGAGAGAGGGAGAGAGAGAGGGAGAGAGAGAGGGAGAGAGAGAGGGAGAGAGAGAGAGAGAGAGAGAGAATTGATCAAGTCCCCTGTGAGGTGAGGACAGGTCAGTCTCCTGTGAGGACAGGTCAGTCCCCTGTGAGGACAGGTCAGTCCGCTGTGAGGACAGGTCAGTCCCCTGTGAGGACAGGTCAGTCTCCTGTGAGGACAGGTCAGTCCGCTGTGAGGACAGGTCAGTCTCCTGTGAGGACAGGTCAGTCTGCTGTGAGGACAGGTCAGTCCGCTGTGAGGACAGGTCAGTCTCCTGTGAGGACAGGTCAGTCCCCTGTGAGGACAGGTCAGTCTCCTGTGAGGACAGGTCAGTCCCCTATGAGGACAGGTCAGTCTGCTGTGAGGACAGGTCAGTCTGCTGTGAGGACAGGTCAGTCTGCTGTGAGGAAAGGTCAGTCCCCTGTGAGGACAGGTCAGTCCCCTGTGAGGACAGGTCAGTCTGCTGTGAGGACAGGTCAGTCCCCTGTGAGGACAGGTCAGTCTGCTGTGAGGACAGGTCAGTCTCCTGTGAGGAAAGGTCAGTCCCCTGTGAGGACAGGTCAGTCCCCTGTGAGGACAGGTCAGTCTGCTGTGAGGACAGGTCAGTCCCCTGTGAGGACAGGTCAGTCCCCTGTGAGGACAGGTCAGTCCCCTGTGAGGACAGGTCAGTCTGCTGTAAGGACAGGTCAGTCCCCTGTGAGGACAGGTCAGTCTGCTGTGAGGACAGGTCAGTCTCCTGTGAGGACAGGTCAGTCTGCTGTGAGGACAGGTCAGTCCCCTGTGAGGACAGGTCAGTCTCCTGTGAGGACAGGTCAGTCCCCTGTGAGGACAGGTCAGTCTGCTGTGAGGACAGGTCAGTCCCCTGTGAGGACAGGTCAGTCTCCTGTGAGGACAGGTCAGTCCGCTGTGAGGACAGGTCAGTCTGCTGTGAGGACAGGTCAGTCTGCTGTGAGGACAGGTCAGTCTTCTGTGAGGACAGGTCAGTCTCCTGTGAAGACAGGTCAGTCTCCTGTGAGGACAGGTCAGTCTGCTGTGAGGACAGGTCAGTCTCCTGTGAGGAAAGGTCAGTCCCCTGTGAGAACAGGTCAGTCCCCTGTGAGGACAGGTCAGTCTGCTGTGAGGACAGGTCAGTCTGCTGTGAGGACAGGTCAGTCTGCTGTGAGGACAGGTCAGTCTGCTGTGAGGACAGGTCAGTCTGCTGTGAGGACAGGTCAGTCCCCTGTGAGGACAGGTCAGTCTGCTGTGAGGACAGGTCAGTCTCCTGTGAGGAGAGGTCAGTCTCCTGTGAGGAGAAGGACAGGTCAGTCCCCTGTGAGGACAGGTCAGTCCCCTGTGAGGACAGGTCAGTCTCCTGTGAGGACAGGTCAGTCTGCTGTGAGGACAGGTCAGTCTCCTGTGAGGACAGGTCAGTCCCCTGTGAGGACAGGTCAGTCCCCTGTGAGGACAGGTCAGTCTGCTGTGAGGACAGGTCAGTCCCCTGTGAGGACAGGTCAGTCTCCTGTGAGGACAGGTCAGTCTGCTGTGAGGACAGGTCAGTCCGCTGTGAGGACAGGTCAGTCCCCTGTGAGGACAGGTCAGTCTCCTGTGAGGACAGGTCAGTCTGCTGTGAGGACAGGTCAGTCTCCTGTGAGGACAGGTCAGTCTCCTGTGAGGACAGGTCAGTCCCCTGTGAGGAGGCACCGTGCAGCGATGCTGACAGTGGTTGGCCTGCTTTCCGGGAGGCATCTGCTCAGCACTGTGTTGTGGCCTTGCCTGTCCCCGCCCCCAGCAGAGGAGTGTGCAGTTCTGAGAGGCCCAGTGTGTGTGCACAGAGCAGGGACTCAGAAGTGGGAGGCCTGGGCCACTGGGTCCACACCTGCCAGTTGTCCACACAGGGGTTCCCAGCCAGCGCCTCACTCCAGAATCACACCCCAGAGTCTTGAGACATGAAACCAGCTGAGCTTTAAAGGATGCTTTGATATTCAAAAATATTTAAGCCCAAAAGAAAGGCATGGAAGAAAATGAAAATGAGAAAAAAAAAATAGTGGCCAGGAGGAACACAAGTTTGAGGCCAGCCTGGTCTACCTAGCAAGTTCCAACCCAGCCAAGGCTGCATAGTGAAACCCTGTGTCCAAACACAAAGGTGATGGGATGTAGCTGGGTTGGTTGAGTGCTTGCTTAGCATTCACGAGGCCCTGGGTTTAATCCACAGCCCCACACAAGCCGGACGTGGTGGCACATGCTGTAATCCCAGTATCTGGCAGGTGGAGGAAGGAGTTCAAGAGCAGCAGGAGAGATGGCCCTACAGGCAAGAGACGGCTGCTCTTCCAGAGGACAAGGGTTCATTTCCCAGCTCCACAGGGCAGCTCACACCTCTGTAATTCCAGTTCCAGGGTCCCAACATGCTCTTCTAGTCTCCTCAGGCACTAGGTATGCACATGGTACACACACATCCATGCAGACACATAGTATCATACACATTAAATAAATAATTAAGAAGCTCAAGGTTGATCTTGGCTACAAAGAGAATTTAAGTCAAGCATGAGATCGGTGAAGCCTGGTTCTTATTTTTAAAAATGAGAAAAAGAGGGAGTTGGGTGCAGAACTCATTTGGACTGACCTCATGTGGAATCCAAGCCTTAAGTGTGTTGGCATGTAAGGTGAGAAGCCGCAGCGACGTGAAACAGCAGCTCCTGCCAGCCACGTGAGGCAGAAGACATGCGTAAGGCCAGAGCTGGCTGGCCACCGACCTTTTGTCCTCCCTTCCAGCAATTCCCTTTCTGTCTGATGTCCGTGAACATCACCCGCATTGCCATCCAGGCCTTGAGGGAGGAGTGCCTCTCCAGGTGAGTGACCCAGCAGAGCGGGTCCATCCCCACCCATGCGGCATTCTCCACAGCTCTGTCACCTGCTGGCTGTCCCATCTGGACAATCCCCATGCAGCAGCCGCCTCACCTCCAGAGCTTGGGAATGGGAATGGGGGTGGGGATTGACCTGGCTGGGTAGGTTGGGAAGGAGGGCACTGGTGTAAGCTTCATCTGTGGCTGAGCAGGTCACCTCTTTTGTCCTGTAGGGAATGTAACCGGAGGCAGAAGGTCATCCCGGTGGTGAACAGCTTCTACGCAGCCACTTTCCTTCACCTGGCGCGTGTGTGGAGGGCCCAGCAGAGGACCATCTCAGACTCAGGCTTTGTCCTCAAAGGTGGGCACCTCCCCGTGGCCAGGTCTTCAGAATGCAGGGTAGAACCAGTGCATTTCCCTTTCCTCCTGCCCCCTCCCCTCTCCTCCCTGTCTCCTTCCCTCCCCTCAGAACCCCTGGGGCCTGCTATTTCTCCCTTCTCTGCCACCACACCCTCCCTTTCTGTCCATACACTTCTGTTCCCTTGCTTGTTATTTGTGTGTCAAAGCAGAGTCTCGCTATAAGGCCCTGGCCCACCTGGAACTTGCTGTGTAGACCAGAATGGCCTTGAATTTATGGCAATTCATCTGCCTCTGCTTCCTGAATACAAAGATTATAGCCTGGTCTTCAGAGTGAGTTCCAGGGCAATAGTCCTGGACGCAGAGAAACCCTGTCTCGGGCAAAGATTACAGGTGTGCATGACAGGCTTTGGCTGCATATGTCTGATGATTGTTTGTTAATGTTATTTTTGTTTAGATTTCTGAGATAGTTTCACACTGTAGCCAGGCTACAATCCTCCTGCCTCGATTCTCCTGTGTTGGGATTACAGTCTTGAACATTCATGGTTCTCGATGATCACATCAAACAACAACCCACATCTTCTGAGCTGAAAATCAAAAGCTCAATAGGCATAGTGCAAGCAGATCTCTGTAAGTTCAAAGCCAGCCTGGTCTACACGTGAGCTTCAGGCAAGCCTCGGCTACATAGTAAAATCCAGTCTCAGAAAACAACAAAAGGACTGACAAGATGGCCCACTGGTTAAGATGGCCTACTGCTCTTGCAGAGGACGCCACTTGGTTCCCAGAACCCATGTTGGACAGCTCACATCTGCCTGTAACTCTAGCTCCGGAGAGATCCTGTCCCATAACCTCTGCAGGCACTCACGCTCACATGCACATGTCCACACATGCATATACCCACACTCAGACTTATATCCATACTTTAAAAAATAAGTAAGTCTTGAAAACACTCGGTCAATCAAAGTTTGGGCTGGGGACGTGGCACCATGCTAGGCCAGCATTTGCCTGGCTCAATCCCAGTGCCGTGTCAACTGTGCGTGGGGGCACGAGCCTGTAATCTCAGCGCTTAATAGGTAGAGACAAGGAGACACAAGTCCAGGGTCTCCAGGAGACCTGTCTCCGACAGAACAAAACAAAAACATGAAAGCTAGGGCTGGAGAGGTGGCTCTGCCATTAAGAGCACTGGCTGCTCCTCCAGGGGACTGGCATCTGCCCAGCACCCACATGGTGGCTCACAACCATCTGAAACTCCAGCAGGGGATCTGATGCCCTCTTCTGATGTCATCTGGCATCAGGCACATAGGTGGTGACAGACACACATCCAAGCAGAACCTCATACATATAAAATAAAAATGTTAAAAACTGAACCACGTGAAAGCCGAGCTCCAGCAATTGGGCTGATTCTGCGGAGTTGAGATCTGTGTCACAGGGAAGAAGTGGTCCCTGGGCTCTATGACTGTTTTACTCTTGTCTCTAAAAGGACAGGGGTTGGAGGTGTGCACAGAGCCATTGGACTGAGGCCTTGTGCCCCCAGGGTCCCCTAAGCCTTCACTTCCCCGATCTCCTCTGTTCCAGACTTGGAAGTGTTGGCCAAGAAGAGCCCCAAACGGCTGCTCAAGACTCTGGATGTCTACCTGACCCGGGTGTCAAAGGGACAGACCTCCTTGTTGGGGACACAGAAGTGCTCTGGATCTGAAGGGCCTCACTCCAAGGATCTCACCTTCACAGGCGTGTGTGACCTACAGTCCCACTCCTTTGAGAGCACAGGGTTGATCTGACCCGCCATGGAGAGCATTCCTAGAAAAGCAGCTGGGTCGCTGGAGCTCTCAGAACAGAGCCCTTCCTACCTCTGCAGGTGAGGTTAGGAAGCTCCCACCTCTGGGTAGTGAAGTCTAAGTGTCCACACCCGCAGAGCACATTCAGGCAGCTAGAGTTAACCTCCTTGCCACTTTGGAAGCAAGGAGTCTTCTGTTGTCCCAGCTGGGCTCCAGTTCACAGGGCTGGGCTCCCGATATTCCCAGGGGGAGTGAACAGACCATAGTGTAGGACAGCCGCGTCTGAACAGTCTACACATCCACACCCAGAGTCCCGGGAAGTTGCTGCCAGAATTCTGACTCCACAACCGCTGTCCCCAGTGTCCAGCGGCAACAACATCTTCAGCCAGCAGGGGGCAACACAACACAGGAAAAAGCGACTGTTAGGCTGGCCCCTCCCTTCAGCCACCAGGATTTTCAGGACACTTGTTCCCACCTTTCTCCCCCTCCCCCTACCTCCTTTGCCCGCCATTGTTTGTGATCTGAAAATGGGCACTGGGCTAGCTAGACTAGTTATCACGGTGCTCGACCCACACCGCCCACAGGCTGGGGCTCCTATGGAGACCACACACCTTTCCTGAGAGGCAATAGGAACTCGCTCACCCACCAGCAGTTTTAGAATAAAGGAATCGTTGTAGTCTCTAGTGTTTTCTTCCAAAACTGCTCTTTCAGAGTCTTCCTGTGCCCCGTTGTCTGGCGCCAGATGAGCCAGGCAGGTTAGCGCCTAGGGAACAGTGGGGCTACACACTCCTCAGAGCCCCGGAATGGAGGGGCTGCCTGCACCCTGCCTACCTGTGTCTGAGTTCCCCTGGCCTCACGAGCAGGCCTGGAGACGGCATCCTTTTATTTATTTATTTATTATTATTGTGTGTGTGTGTGTGTGTGTGTTGTATGGGGTGTGGGGGCACACACATGCCATGCCATGTGGAGCTCAGAAGACAGCTTGGTGAAGTTGATTCTCTCCTTCCACCTTTAAGTTCTGGAGATTAAAACCAGGTCTCCTGGTTTTTGTGGTAAGCTCTTTACCTGTTAAGCCATCTTGCAAGCCCCGGCCCAGGAGACCTTTTGCAAGCTCTATCCAGTGAGCACATTGGTCTTGTTAGGGTTGACTAGTGTGTTGTCCACCCCAGACTTCCTGGAGGTTGCAACCTCACCCCAGTCCCCCACCTAACCACCCTAGAGCCTCAGGCCCGCGGTGCCCCTCTGGCTGCCTCAAGCCAGGCTGTAGAAGCCTGTGTCCATCTCTACTTCTGTTTCAGACCACACTCCAGAGATGGCACTAACAGAGAGGCCACCCTCCCAGTGTGCTCCTGACACGCGCTGCGGTTGAGGTTGATCATCTGTCACACTCACAGGGTCTCAATTAGAATGCCTTGTTACCACGACTCTTCCTCCAGCCCCCATCTTCAGGGACCAGCAGAGAGGCCAGCAAGGCTGCTGGGCTGGGAGAGACTGGCAGGTAGCCCAGGTCATGTCAGTGTGGGTGCCTCCTTCCCTACTGTCCCTTTCCCTTGCTCTGAGCTGCAAGGCGGACTCTGCATTACCGGCTCGAAGCACAGGGTCCCGGCACATCAGGCCACATGGACCCCGGAGGGTCTGGCTGGAAGGGCGCCAACACCCCCAGCAGGGGCCCTTCATCTAGACCAGGGTACTGCAGCTCCAGGATAACTCAGAATCCATTCTGGTGGGGGGGTTGGGGTGGAGATGAAAAGCTGTGTTTTTCTTGGGGGTAAGGAGAACCGCCTTCCTCTGGAGACCTTAAAGTCTCCATAAACCTAAAACTGGCAGAGTCACGTGATCACATGTCATCCTCTCTCCTGGCAGTGTTCCTGTGTGGTCGGTCGAGGGCTGGGAAGTCTCTGGGGTGGAGAACCAAGGGAGTGGAGACGGAGGAGGGGTCCACAGAGGAGCTCACATCAGAAGGATGAACTTGATTAGACTTTCTGGGCTTTGTGTGGGACAAAAGAATCCAGTGTGTCGCAGCTCAGAAGCCACAATAACCCTTAGGACACAGGAGGGGTGGCTCAGGGTGGCAGCTGCCTCTGATCCAGACTCCCCACTCTTGTCATGCCCTTCGGGGTTCCCCCACGCCTCTCCAGCTTGTTTGAGAGAGGGTCTCTTATAGCCTAGGGTGGCCTTGAACTCACTAAGTAGCAGAGGCTAAACTCATGATCCTCCTGTCTGTATCTCCTAAGTGTAAGCATTACAAACATGTTCCACCATACCTGGCTCAGTTACTCTCTTCCGCTCAGCACATGCTCTCTGCCCTCTTTGATACCCCATACTATGTCATTAGCAAGAAATAGGACTAGGGCTGTCCAACCAAGGATCAGCAGCAAGGCCTCTCCACTATAGACTGGCACCTCTGTCTCTCCCTCTCTCCCTCTCTCCCTCCCTCCCTCCCTCCCTCCCTCCCTCCCTCCCTCCCTCCCTCCCTCTCTCTTTCTCTCTCTCTCCTCCACTCTTCCCTCCCTCCCTCTCTGAGACAGGGTTTCTCTGTAGCTTTGGAGCCTGCCCTGAAACTCACTCTGTAGACCAGGCTGGCCTCAAACTCACAGAGATCCGCCTGCCTCTGCCTCTGCCTCCTGAGTGTTTGGACTAAAGGTGTACACCACCACCACCCAGCTAGACTGGCACTTTAGAACACACACACACACACACACACACACACACACACACACACACACACACACACAGAGGCCCTGGGCTGATGAGCCAAACAGAACCCAGAGAGAGCAGCTGGCCTGCTCAAGGGCGGTGGCACCTTGTTGCTGGGTGAGTGTAATCATTTAAAACTGCCACACGGTGCTTATTGGGGCATCTGAGGAGATACTGGCTTGAACAGAAATCTATCCACAGCCACAGCCACAGCCTTCTCCCAGCTGGGAATGTGAGACTTGAACTAAACCCTGGCTTGACAGCAATGCAGAGGTCTGGCACCGTGCCACCTCCCTATTGGGTTCTGGGCATGGTGGGGGTTGGACAGCAGCTCCACTGAGAGTCCTGGCCGAGCAGAAGCAGCACTGGGCTCTCAGAAACTGTGGAATTATCATCTGTGTTCTACTCAACCCCAGAATGGGGATGAGCCCAAGTGAATAGGGACAAAGCCAGCCCAGGGCAAGTGCACAGGGAGAGCTGGGAAGGAATGTGTCTCCTTTATTGAGCATCCAGAGGGCCCTCGGTGCCGACTCAGCAGCCAGGGACATGGGGTGGAGGATAGGCAGGCTGGTGGTGGGAGGCAGGAAAGCAGGGCTGGGGGCACCCGCCCTCACTTCCAGTTCTTGAAGAATTGCTTGAAGATGGGACTCTCCCGGCCCTGGGGCAGAATCTCCACCTGCAGTGGGAGAAAAGCTCGGCTCACAGGCTGCCCACCACTGCCTCTGAGGAGGGGAAGGACAAGGGTACCATGTCGGGTTGGCAAGAACTTAGATAGGACAGAACCGGGGCAAACCACATCTGGCCTGATGTGTCTCCTGAAGGAAGTTCCATGTGGTTAAATACTCTTGTCATAGCCCTGCAGTTAGGTTGTCTCGCTACGCCAGAGGCTGAGGTTCAAGGGCATTTTCCCATACATGTCATCAACCAAAAGGCCACATCATCAAGAGACGCATGATCACTAATACCACTCCCACTGTGGTCTTTGAAACCCCCCACTCTTTTGTGGGTTTTTCTAGAGGATTATGGGAGGAAATACTCTAAAGGGCTATCTGGTCCATCATGATTTAGGAGGGAAAAGGACCACTTTACCCCATGAAGATGCCACCCACCTCACAAATATTCATAAAAATGTCTTCAATATCCACAAATCAGAACCTAGTGGGCATCTCCCTGCCGTGGGGACAATGCACTCTAAT
The DNA here is from genome assembly GCF_017639785.1 of Mesocricetus auratus. NCBI lineage: Eukaryota > Metazoa > Chordata > Mammalia > Rodentia > Cricetidae > Mesocricetus > Mesocricetus auratus. Next base: position 134,072,995 of record NW_024429266.1, on the reverse strand, counting down.
CTCTTTGGAGTGTTCCTTTGCATGAGTTTGCTAATAAGCTGCTCAGACTTGATCTGAGCCTCTTGACTTAATCCTTTCATCCAAGAGGAAGAGAGCCCTGTAACACCAGGCGAGAGCCCGCCAGCAGTCTAAGCCAGTCCTGAGAAGACAAAGACAAGACAGGGCAAAGAAAACACTGCTCCGAGGATGGGGCACTCAGGGTGGCAGATGCCACCAACTGGACATCAGCTGTAACAGAGCTTCTGATCAGGGCATGGGGACTCACGCCTGTGGTCTCAGCACATGAGAGACTGAGGCAGGGGAAGTGTGAGTTCAGGTCAGCTGGGATACATATGGAATTCTAAACTAATCTGAGCAAAGGGTGAGACGCTGGGGGGGAGGGGGGGACAGAGCTAAGGCTGTACCTCAGTTGGCAGAGTGCACCCTAGCCACACACAAAACCCCCGGGTTCAATTCCCAGCACCGCATTAGCCAGGTGTGACCCACACCTATAATCCTAGAACTTGGGAGGTAGAGGCCAGAAGATCAGAAGTTCAAGGTCATCCTTGGCTACATAGAGAGTTTGAGGCCAGCCTGGGCTATATGAGACCCATATGGAGAGAGGCAAGATGAGAACAGCTTGTGTATCCACTGTGCTGGAGAGAGACACAGCCAGCCAGTGACATGCCCTACCCTTCAGGCTCCCAGGCTTCCCTTTAAAAATAAGTTTTGGGTTTTTGGTTGGTTGGTTGGTTTTGATTTTTCAAGACAAGGTTTCTCTGTGTAACATTCCTGGCTGTTCTGGAACTCTCTTTTAGACCAGGCTGGCCTCAAACTCACTTGAGATCTGCCTGCCTCCCAAGTGCTAGCAGGATTAAAGGTGTGCACCACCACCGCCTGGCAAGTTTTGGGGTTTTGTTGTTGCTGTTGTGTTAAATGCTGAAGGGCTGAAAAGGCCTTTCCACCTAACTGGTCTGAGGCAGGTGAGTCTGCTCCCAACTCCTGAGCTGCCCTGCTCTTGTTCGGTTGGGGGTAGGGAGCCACAGGAAGGTGCCAGGGTGTACAGTTTTGTCCTCACCTGAGTATTTGGGGAATATCTCATCCTGGAAATGAAGCCATCGGCCACTTGGAGGGCTGCCTGTCGCTCCTTCTCATTAGCCTTCCTCCCTGGAACATAGGAACAGGATTTTAAAAGGAGAAGCAGATGGGGTACAGCTGACTGGAGAGGGCTTGCCTAAAAGCGCGTGTAAGACTCCGCCTTCTGCCCTAGCGCCACAGAAAACCACCTGTAAGTCCCGAACCCGGGAAGTGGAGGCAGGAGGCTCAGAGCTTCGTCTTCATGTCTTCAGCTACATAGGGAGTTAAAGTCAGCCTGGACTGCATGAGAAACTGGAGGGGGTGGGAAATCTCCAGGCACTGCCCCATTTTCTTGAAGAAATTTAAGGGGTCCACAGAATATCTGACAGTTGTCTTTTTTTTTTTAAACAAAATGTACTCAGTACCCAAGAATACCAAGGGCGCCTTGGCGTATGAAGTCATACTTTTAATTTTTTTCCCAGAAGGCTGGCAGCTGTAAGATAAGATTTGATTAATTAATTAGTTAATTAATGAAAGCTTCTGTCTAGATCAGCAGAGACTTTTGGCTCTGATCAAGCCATCTTTTAGGAAGAATAGGCTTCCTTCTAGATATGGAACTGTAAGCCCAGTGGGCTGGGGCAATGGCTCAGCGGTTAAGAGCACTTGCTTCTCTTGCAGAAGACCTGAGTTCTATTCCCAGCATCCACTTGGCACTCACAACCACCTGCAATTCCAGTTCCAGGGGATCCAATGCTGGCTTCTGGCTTCTAAGGACACCACACACATGCAATAGAAATACACATACATACACATAAAATAAAAAAGAAACTCTAGGGCCAGGACCTCACCTTTCCTTGGAGCCCCTTACCTTCTGTGTTTGTACACTGTTACAGATAACACTGTTCTAGTATCAAAACTTCTTGTATGCATGTGTGAAACTAAATAGGTCATAGAGTAAAATTCCATGGTGAACTGACTCCCACGGGGCCAAAAGTCAGCATGCTTGCTGATGAAGTGCTTATAAAACTGAAAACCACACAGAAACCACGACATAGGCAATGCAGGCAATCATTTATGTAGTCCTTTCTGGAGGCAATCACTGGGACACAAACTGATTCAAGCTGAAGGCATTTTGACAAGGAAACAGCTAAGTATGGCGGCTGGCTCCCCAGCCAGTGCTAAACTCTTGTGAACTGTGAAGTATCTGTGTCCTTCCTCTGTAACTGACCCGATGCTCTGGCATTCATGGGCACTTGTCTTCCTGCCTCCCAAGTTCCTGTCCCACTATAACGATTCCTTTCCTGGGGACTACAGACACTCACAGAGGCCTCTGGAATCTCAGCATTGGCTCCAGGGTGTATGGCGCCTCTGCAGGAAGGTAGCGTCAGGGCAAGGGAAGTAACTCAGCTGGTAGACTATTTGCCCACTGTGCTCTGGGTTCCAACCCCAGCCCAGAGAAAACCAGGCATGGTAGTGCATGCCTGTAATCCCAGCACTTGGGAGACGGAGGCAGGAGGATCAGGAGATCCTTGGCTATATAACAAGTCAGAGGCCAGCCTGGGCTATATGAGACCTTGTCTCAAAAAAGAAAGGAAAAGGCCTGGAAAGATGACTCAGAGGTTAAGAGCACTTAATGCTTTTGGGAAGGGTCAGAGTTCAGTTCCCAGCACCCACATCAGAGCTCATAACTGCTTTTAACTTTAGCTCCAAGGGATCTGATGCACTCTGTTTTTCTTGGGTACCCACAGGCATGCACACACAGAAAAAGAAAGAGACGGGGAGAGGGGGAGGAAACAGAGACAGGCAGGCAGGCAGGCAGGCAGGTAGACAGACAGACAAACTGACTGACTGACTGACAGACCCAGGCAGGCAGTGGTACACCAAGCAGGCTCCCAGGATCTTGCCGTCCCTACATTCCCATGGGCAAAGCAAGCCACCATCTCCCCCACACACAGCATAGCTCCTTTCTCTCTCCAGCATATACAAGCTTTTAGAGAAGCACGGCCTGCATTCCTGCAAGTTTACCACACACTGCATAAAGAGCTACCAAGCCCATCTAAAATTTACCTCTATTACAGTTAACTCAGAACCGTGGGGTCAGGCACCCCAGAGCCCTGAAGGCCTGGACACTGCCAAGGGAGTTCTCAAAGTGTGGTCCCTGGACCCCACAGGCATGGCCTGGGAACATGTTAAATACACATGTGCTCAGGCTCCAGCCCAGACCTGGTGAATCTGAATCTCTGGGATGGGCCCAGCAGAGTTCTGAGGCCCACTAAGGTTTTCAAAACAACTGAGCCTGCTGGGTTCCGGGCAGCTGCAGGGCCCTCAGGCTGAGGAGGCTGAGCCTGCTGCAGGGCCCCCATGGCAGCTGCAGGGCCCTCAGGCTCACACATACCCTTCCAGATGTAGATTTTGCCGCAAGGCCCGTTGTCCAGAACAAAGCAGTCATCTGGAATCAGCAGTTCAGAGGCAAACGGGCTGGAGTCGGCCACCTTGGTCAGATTCATCTGTCCAGTGGCATCTGAGACCTGGGGAGGAAGGACAGTCCCCAGTGTCACACACACACACACACACACACACACACACACACACACACACACACACACACACACAGGCCCTCCCCAGTTGCTTCTCCCAACAGTTCCAAGCAACAGGAAGGAAGGGGGCCCCCAAAGGCAAGCATCAGGCAGCCCCTCTCTTGTCTGTCAACTGTAGTTCAGAGGTCATGACTCCCTTAGGGAAAGAGGTGACTTCTACATTACAAATCAGTGCACAGGGTTCAAATCAAGGCAGGCTTAGCATTAGCTTCCAACCTTCACCAAGGAGCCAAAGTGAATACCATTTATCTCCTCAGAGGGCTGCCATCTGCCTACTATCCACCCATCTCTCCTCCGACCCCTAGAACCTACCTGACTCCTGGCCCAGCCTCCCCACAGCCGCCTCCTCCCCGCTTCAGCTCCATGCCCCTGCCACCGGAAGATGCCTAGTTAGTTCCCAGCAGGCCTAAGGTGCCCACCTTATACAGGGCCGCGGCTTGGGCGTTGGTCTGGTCAGCTGTGAGGTCTTCCTCAGGGTTGCCCTCCTTCAGAGCAGGCTTGGGGCCCAGAACCTGCAGAGCCAGACAGGATTACTGGGGCTTCTGCACCCAAATTTCCCAAGTCACCACATCCAGGGCCACCTGTGTCCTGCACTAAGACAGAGGGCAAAACGATGGGCCCAGCCCACCCACCAGACAGCCTCTTGTCCCAAGGCTGTGCCCACACAGGGAACCCCTAGTCACCATCACACAAAGGTACCCCATGAGCGATCACAGGGCTGAGTAGGGCCCCAGATAGTCCCCATCATCCTTTATCAGCCACCTTCATAATCCCAGCTTATCACTGCCTCTCTTGGCTGCATCCGAACAACAGCTCCCAACCTGAATCATCTCGGCTGGCTCCTCTCCATCGGTGATAATTTCCACCTGGGCCTTGCCCTGCCGCTCGCTGTCCCTGATGGCCAGGGCCAGGTCCCTCGCCTTGTTACGTTCCAGGATGTTGGACTTTCCACCACACCAGGCGAAGATATTCTGCAGAGAAGTCAGACAGGCCCATCACAGCCTTTGTCCTGCCCCCACTGAACAACTGTACCCACAGCAGGGCAAGCAAGAAGGCAGTGCCCGTGCCAAAGTGGTGGCACGCACCTCTGATCCCAGCACTCGAGAGGCAGGCGGATCTCTGCGAGTTCAAGGCCAGCCTGGTCTACAGAGCTACACACACAAAAATAGAAAGTTTAAAGCTTTCCGTTGAGCATGGACTACGTGCAGCCAACGGATGGCCACAGGTTGGACATACCTGGAACTGTCCTGGAGGAGGCACACAAGTTATGTACAGGTTTGAGACCACTGTATAAATGAGGCTGGGGCATCCGAGGATGGTGGTGTCTATGTGGCAATGGGTCCCTAGGGGCTGACTGGCTGGGGGTGTCTTCTCGCTGATGGAACGGTTCACCAGCCACGGGTTCTACCTCCCCCCTTCCCCCTCCCCCAGCCTCCCAGCCTGTCTTAAAGTACGGCTCTGGCACGGTGCTCAGTGCCAGCGCGAACCCACCTGGCCCAGGTCCAGGATGAAGCAGTCCCCCGTGTTGAAGCTGTCCCAGCTCAGCGCCCTCTCGGTGGCACGGATGTTCTTCTTCCCCTTAACCTGGTAGAGCTTCCTGATGGCCGCTGGGGTGGCCCCCGAGGCCGTCTTGTGGAATGCGGACTCCACACCGCCTTCCTGCAGCCCAGAAAACTGGCCTGAGTGGCCTCCCAGGCAACCCAGAGCCTTCCACCTTTCATGGCGCTAGGCGATGAAGGAAGGTGGAAACCAGTCCCCAAGTGTGCCCAGGCCTTCCGAAGAGCAGTCAGAAACAGGGGCTGACTCCGGGAAAAGCCATGGGAAGGAGGGCCTGGAGGTGGGTCTCACCTGGTACTTGAGGCCACGTGGGAAGTAGCTCATGAAGAGGTCGGACTCATTCCCTTGAACCTCACGGTGCTGCACAGGCCGCTCCCCAAGGAGGGTGTTGAGGTGCACAGCCAGCACAGCACAGGCCCCCTGCTCATCCCGGGATGACTGCTGGCCTAGGGTGAATGTGAGGTGACAGGCAAGGTGCCTGAGACCCACGGCAACCTCCATCCCTGCCCTGGCCAAACCCACGCAGACACCAACCCAATCCTTTACCTATCCACAGGTGCAAATGGGAGACCTCTTCTGGGCCATTGTGCAGCACTAGGTAGGAATCCCCGGAGAAGAAGACGCCATGGTTCTCTCTTGCTATGGACACGGGCTTCAGCTTCTCCACACGCCATATGTGCAGGCCTGGGTCTTGGACTGAGGCTGGGAATGGAGAGCCACTGTAGGAAGAGATGGCTGGTAGTGGACTTGTGGAGGAGTGGGCTCAAACACAGAGACATGGGCAGGCCTGGAAACTGAGGTCTGGGCATAGCGAGAGCAGTAAGGAGGAAAGGGCAGCCCTCGGAAGAGACCAAAGATGACGGGGCACGCTGCCTACCTCTGAGGGATGGGTGTGTACATGCTGTTCTCAGACCTGAAAAGAGAAGCCATGATTACCACCAGGGGCATAACAACCAGCTGTCTTGTCCGCCTGGGGGAGCCTTCCAGGTGGCCAAGTAGGCTCCTTTTGCGTTTTGGAGGTAGACTCTTATGTAGCCGGGATGTCCTCACAGCCCACAGTAAGTATCTGAGGACGGCCTGGGGCTGAGGTGACGCTCCATGGTTAAAGCACTTGAATGTGCTGGTGGCCATGCCACAGGGGCAGCGAGTGGCAATTCAAGTCCCAGCTGTCAGTCTACCAGAAGGAAACCCTCTGATGGGCCGGTCTCGTTTAGGCAAGGTGACGGGACTGCAGACCCTGGAATGTCTTTTGCCTCTGCTGTGCCCCTACGTGTTTGCTGCAGCTCTTTCTCTGGTATCGAGCATGGTATAAGTGGACGTGGAGAGAGCTCCACTGCCTGTAATGTAGTGTGTTTATCTCTTGGAAACATCCCGAGCTACTGGACATCTTTACCTGTGGATTGTCAAGAAGAGGACGCCTCCCTAAGCTATACTGTCTAATTTGATAATAATAATGACAGTTTATACAGAGTTTTGATGAACAAAACTAAATAATACCAGGTTATGTTCCACAGCCAGGGTCTGTGAGTTTCACCTAAGGAGCTGCATGGATTGTAGCTCAAGTTAAGGATTAACATTTTGGTCCCAGCAGCCCAGCCGGTTTAGATTCTTTTAAACTTAATGTCGGGAGACGTGTTCACAGGTCTCTGAGTGCAGCACAGCTGAAACAAAGCCTTGAAAATTACAAAGTTAGACTACGGTGTTTTTGTCAAATAACTTTCAGGTGAAAACCCTGAGAGGACAATCTAAAGTTTTAGAAAGGCACATAGTTAAATGTGAAATTCTAAGGTCAGGAACAAGACAAAGCAGCCCAATTTTCACTGGCTGACATACTCTCCTTGCTAGGTTTGGTTGAGGACCAAAGGTGATGATTAATTCCTTATACCCATTTCTGCCCTCAATTTCCTGATATAAAAAACTGTTAATGAATGGATATGTACTCTAAAGATCTAAAGTAGAGCTGACGGATTCTTTTTCATATATCAAAGTTTAGAGCCGGGTGCTGGTTTCACATGCCTTTAATCCCAGCACTCGGGAGGCAGAGGCAGACGGATCTTTGTGAGTTTGAGGCCAGCCTGGTCTACAGAGTGAATTCCAGGACAGCCTCCAAAGCAATACAGAGAAACCCTGTCTCAAAACAACAACAACAAAAAAAGTTTAGGTTTGTGATTCCTTTAAGATTCCTTATAACATTACCTTTCAAGATAAGTAGTAAAGTAATTGACCCTTTGTAACTGTAAGATGCAATCTGCCAGTAAAAGAACCTTGCAAGAACACCTTGCTTGTCCACAAGGTTATTTGCTTGGATATGAATGCAAGCAGGTTCTTTTTGTTTGTTTGTTTGTTTGTTTGTTTTTAGAAAGAGAGAGAATAAAGAAGGGAAACATCAGGAGAGTTTATGAGTGCCTTTTCCCCCCTCAGATAGAAAATTATGGCCTCATTGACTCCCTGGATCCCTGTAAAAGCCCTGTGATGCTGGAGGCTGCCCTACCCCAGACAGTGGTTTTCATGGCAAGTGTGAGGATCAGAGTTCAAATCCTCAAAATCCACATACATGTTGGGTGGGCTGCCCACTTGTAATCTAGCCTCAAAGGGCAGAGACAGGGGATCCCCAAAGCAAACTGAAGAGCAAAACTAGCCACATCAGCAAGCTCTGGGTTTGATTAAGAGACCTTGCCTCAATGACAAGATGCAAGAAGAGGTCAACTTTGGTCCTCCACACGTGTACACACACACACACACACACACACACACACACACACACACCACAAACAATAAAATTTTTAAGTTAAAAAACACAAAAGTAGCTGGGTGTGGTGGCGCATGCCTTTAATCCTAGCCCTTGGGGGGCCGAGGCAGGTGGATCTCTGTGAGTTCGAGACCAGCCTGGTCTACAAGAGCTAGTTCCAGGACAGCCTCCAAAACCACAGAGAAAAACCCTGTCTCGAAAAAACAAACAAACAAAACCCACAAAACTTAGTGATCTCAGATCACTGAATTCAAAGTTCAGAGCACTAATAATAACACAACCGGACCAGGAGGTATATCAATATAACATATTAACAAGTACATGTGATATTAATATATCCTTATGAATATTCATAGCAATGTGTATAAAGAAAGTATTTAGCAAAATTTTACATTCATTTTTGATTTAGAATAAACAAACAAAATAAGCCAGCTTGTGCTGCAGAGATGGCTCAGCAGTTAAGAATACTTGTTACTCTCAAAGAGGATCTGAGTTCAGTTCCCAGCAGCCAACTGCCATCTATATTCCAGATCTGGGAGCTAAACACCCCCTTCTGGCCCCCAAGGGTACTACATACTCATAGTACACAGGCGTACACACAGACAAAACTACCCATACACATTAAAATAAAAATAAGTTAAGTCTTTTTGAAGAATAAGCCAAATATGCTAGTGCAAATTTATGATCCCAGCACTTGAGAGACCAGGCCAAGGGGAATCATGAGTTTTAGGCCAACTTGGGTTGCACAAGGAGATCCTGCCTCATAAACTAAAAGGAAAAAAAAAGAAAGAAGAGAAAAAGGCCAATTATGACAGCACACACACTGTAATCCCAGCAATGGGAAGGGGGAGGCAGAAAGTCCAGACGCTCAGGGGTGTTCAGGTTCCGGGCTAGCCTGGGTTATGTGAAACTCTATTTTAAAACAACAAGACCGGGACCGACAATGCACATCTGCCAAACGGACATTCCAGAAACAGAGGCAGGAGAATCAGAAGTTCAAGGCCATTCTTGGCTATCTAGTGAATTCAAAGCCAACCTGGGGTAAAAGGCACCCTGCTGAAAAAGGAAAAGGAAGAAAAGAAGAAAAACAAGAGGCTTGTGACACAGCCCGGTGGGTAAAGGGGCTTGCTGCACAAGTCTGATGGCCTGAGTTTAATCTCAGAACCCAAGTAAAGGTGGGGGAGAAAACAACTCCCCGAGACTGCCCTCTGACCTCCACATTCACAGGATGCATATATGCATCCAGATACATCCATACTAACAAAACTTTATTTAATCTAATACCTAAAAAACAGAGCGAGTTCCAGGACAGGCTCCAAAGCCACAGAGAAACCCTGCCCCGGAAAAAATAAAAAGGAAAAAAACCCAATTAAACACTACAGAAAGACCTGGAGATGTGGCTTAATTGGCAGAATGCTATTCTTGCTTGCCAATGCATGAAGTCCTGGCTCAATCTCTAGCCCTACGTAAACCGGGCATGATGGCTCATGCCTGCACTTGGAGGGTGTAGGCAAGAGTTCAAAGTCATTCTCAGAGGGTTGGAGGACAGCTTGGGAATCCATGGGACCCTGTGAGAAAAGAGAGAGAACTAGGCGAGGTGGGCACCTTTAATCCCAGCACTCAGAAGCAGAGGCAGGTGTATCCATGTAAATTCAAGGCCAGCATGGTCTACGTTGTGAGTTCTAGGCCAGCCAGGGAGAGAGAGAGAGAGAAGTGTGTGTGGGGGGGGGGGGAGTGTTTCCTTAAACAGAGTTTTTATTCTTTAAATCTACTAAAACCAAAATCTCCATGGGACTTTATCCCTCCTAGCCAACTCTCTCCCAGGGGAACTGCCCTCATTCTGGGCATCATCCCTCCTATGTTCCCAGCGTCTTTGGTTCCAGAGTGATGAATGCCGTCTCTGCTTTGTAAGTCAGTAGAGAAAATGTTTCTTGGGCAAAAGAAGTTGTAGTATTGGGAGAATGAAAAGGCAGGCTGTGGTTTTTAATATACACCCTTTTTAATATCAGAAAGATACAGTCAGGACAACTTCACGCTCCCTGCATTTGTTCCCAGCAGCAGCCGGTTTCTTTTTTGACCTCTAATATGTTCTATGGCGCACGCACATGTCTGGGGCCTACGGTTTTCTGTTCGTTTGCCTGCTTGTTTTAAGGCTTTTAAAGGAAGCGAGCATATGTCACCAGCACTTAACTCAGTGCATGCTTCCACCTGGTGAGTGGCTGGCAGAGGTGCCCTGTGGGACACCGAGGCCGAGAGCAGAAAGCAAATCCTGCAGACTGGAGTTGCAGGAGGGCAGACAAGGGTGAGTGTTGAGTCTGCGCAGGAAACAGAGCAGAAGGCAGAGCCGCGGAGAAAGACGTGAAATGCTAGCGGAAACACCACTTTCCCTCTCATTACCAACCTCCCAGACACTTCCCCCGCACGGACTCCACGGGGTGTGTGCATACCCCCAGCTATGGGCAGCCCAGCCTGAGAGTCAGGTAGGAACTAATGAGTCAGCCCGGAACCCAAGCTCAGGAAAGAGGTAGACCGGGCGCACAGCGGCACTGTTTTTAGTTCTGTGTTACCAAAATGAGACCTAACTCAGAATCAAATGCCCCCCACTCCAGGCCACTGTTGGGGGGATGGGTGGGGGTCCAGCTGTCTGCTCCTTCACGACCCTGGATGTTCATTACAATTGCCTCCTCAGGACTGGAAAGACGGTGCGTTGGCAAAGGGGCTTGCTGACAAGTCTAAAGTCTTGAGTTCCAGCCTCAGGAACCACAGGATGGAGGAGAGAACCAACTCCCTAGAGTTGTCCTCTGAACTCTGCACTCATGCCATGGCACATGCGCGCGCGCGCACACACACACACACACACACACACACACACACACACACACACACACGTAATAAATGTAAAGAAAGAATAACCAGGCACCTTACAGAAGTACAGACTCTAGCTAAACTCCATCACTCCACCTGAACCTTCTAGACCGTTACATGTATTTCCTTGCAAAATCCAGTTTCTGTCAAAAATCTCTGAAACTTCAGTCAGGCTGCAAATCCCCATAATCCATATCCCATCATCCTTTATCCAGATCTGGTTCCTCAACCAGTACCATCTCCCACAGGACGTCTGATCACGCCGGCTATCTGCAGCAAGAATCCTGTTAGGTGAGTTTGACGGACCCTCCCTCCCCCCTGGCGATTCCTTTCAGTAGTTTTCCGTGCACTGACCCTTACCTAGCTCCTTGACTATGAAAGTCTTGTTTGCTCACACTAAGTTGGGTGTTGAGACTAGTCTTTTTTCCCACACTGCAAGGCCGTGATGCTGTGGTACTTACATTAAAGGTCCCGTTAAAGCCATCCTTATGGTATCAAGTAACAGTAAATAAGTTTTTCTTTTCTTTTCTTTTCTTTTCCTTTGGGACAGAGTCTCTTATGGCCTAAGCTGGCCTTGAATTCTGATCCTCTTGCCTTCACCTCCCTAGTACTGGATCACCAGGCTGGGTTTATGCAGAGCTAGGGATTGGAAGGATGGAACCCAGGTCTGCATGCATGCTAGGTGGAATTCCGTCAGCAGCTATATGTCCAGCCCCTAAATTTTCCTTTTCTTTTTTCTTGTTGTTTCTGTTTTTTTGAGACAGGGTTTCTCTGTATTGTTTTGGAGCCTGTCCTGGAACTCACTCTGTACACCAGGCTGGCCTCGAACTCACAGAGATCCGCCTGCCTCTGCCTCCCAAATGCTGGGATTGAAGGCGTGCACCACCAACACCCGGCCCTAAGTTTTTTTTTTTTTCTTTTTTAACAGTATCAGTGCATAGGCCAAGCGTCTGCTCCACAGTCTGGAAGTGTTTTAAATAGATGTTCATAGTGTTCCTCATAGTGTGTGAGGTCTATGAGAACAGGTTAATCTAACATCGGCTGCACATGGAAACTTCAAAAGAGAGGAAGGCTTTTAAAACTCTGGGCAGCCAGGTGTAGGGGTGCACACTTTTAATCCCAGCACAGAGGCAGAGGCGGATGAATCTCTGTGAGTTCAAGGCCTGCCTGGTCTACAGAGCAAATTCCAGGACAGTCAGCACTGTTACACAGAGAAACCCTGTCTTGAAACAATGAAAACAAACAAAATCCAAAAAAAAGCCTAGATTCCCAATTAGTTGGTAAACTGAGGCAGATGTACTAGATGTCTAAAATCAGCTGGGGCTGTTCAAGGACTGCCTGTGTAACACAATGAGGCCAATCTCAAGATACAAAGTAAAAAGAGAGCTGGGGATATAGCTCAGTGGTACAGTGCTTGCCTAGCATGCAGGAGGCTCTAAATTCAATTCCCACTCCCAACGGTTGGGAAGTGGGATGCATGAGGGACACTGGGCTAGCTGAAACCAGCCTGCGTGGGTGGAAGCTGGGTAGCATCGAGAGAAGCCCCGCCCCCCATCAGCCCGCGTCCAGGCTCTGCTGGGGAAGGGGCTGTCCAGGCAAAGAGCCTCCCATCCTGCTTTCAGCCCTTTGACTCGGTCCCAAGGCTCCTCAAGCTTCCTTGGTGCACGTGTCACAGCCCTCCATCCCCGAGGACACCCCACCTTCTTCTGTGTCAACAACACAGGAGCACCCCTGATATCCCATGCCTCAAGCATCCATCCATGACAATCTACTCATGTCCGTTTATCCAAGATCTGTGCTGGGGGCTCAGCACCGGGGAAGGCTGCAGGAGGAGAAGCAGAGAGATGAACAATCTGCCTGGTGACCTAGCTACAGGGTTCCGGGAAGTGGGGCACCATCACATCCAATGAAACTGCAGGCCAACTTCCTCCATGTAAGACTGTCACATAACCATAGAACAGCATCAGAAGGAGCCTTAGTGCTTAGACAGTCCTCATAGCAGACACCTCTTCTATAGCACCCTTCATTGTCCTATGAATGCTTCTAGTGGTGGGGAACTCGCCACTTCACAGACAGGGTTTCTCTGGAGACTGTCCTGAAACTCTCTCTGAAGACCTCTGAAAACCAGGCTGGCCTTGAAATAACAGAGATCCGCCTGCCTCTGCCTCCTGAGTGCTGGGATTGAAGGCGTGCACCACCACCTGGCCTTTTTTTTTTTTTTTTTTTTGGTAGGTAGCCTTTTTTAAAAATCTTCCTTTGGGAATAGCAGGAACCAAACCCAAGGCCACGGGGCACAGCTAGAAAACACTGTACCGCTGAACTACCTCATAGCTGGTCGCCTCTGCTGACGCGCCCTCCTTTTCCCCACTGTGCCGTTGTGGGATGAGTTTTGGGGACTGACTCTCTCCCTGAGACAATAAATCACCTTTGGAGCAAGGAGAGGTAGAGTTTGCCTGTGGACTTCTGGGTACTCCTGACTGTGGCCGAGGAACTGTTTGATTGCCTTGATTTGCTGAGCCTCAGTTACTGGACTGGATAAAACCAGAGGGGTAGCCTAGGACCTCAATAACAGGAGCACTGCCTGGAGTAAGGCAAAACGCCAGGGGGCAAAGGCACCCATCTGATGGCCCCTGGTGGTAGGGGAGGGTGTGTGCCCTGCTGGCTAACCCTGGCCCTTAGGATAAATACCTTTAGGGACACACTGGGGGGCTTAGAGGTGGGGGTCGCTCCTACTTTCAAAGACATGCTTGAAGCTATCAATGACTTAGTGGTGCACCAGTGACCCAGGACTGAGGAAAACCAGGGCTATCTTTGCCCTCCTGGGACTCTGATTCTCAATAGGTCACTTCCCCGCGTGGTTCCCATCTGTGCCGTTAACTGTGACCTGAAATGCCTCCAGCCCTGGGGACTGGACTGTCCACACAAGAAAGCACGGGACTTCCTAGGCTGTCACCCATGCTCCTTAGAAGTGGGACAGCAGTGCCTCTGGACACCCAGGCTCTTTCCCCACACACCAGAGCAGTTCCTGCTCCCCACACCTCCAGTTCTACCTCCATCTTTCTCCACACCGTCCCCCGTTCCCCTCTGCTGGGGGCTGGCTGAACGCCTCTCAAGCAGCTGGACCCACCTCCAATCCTACCTCCATCTTTCTCCACACCGTCCCCCGTTCCCCTCTGCTGGGGGCTGGCTGAACGCCCCTCAAGCAGCTGGACCTACCTTGCTTCGCCTGAAGCCTCTAGTCCAGTTGTGTAGACCGAGGACAGTGCTCTCCTGGGCGCAGGCACTGCCAGATCTGAATTCACCTCTTGACAGACTGACAGCCTTTGGGGCCCTCTCAGAAGGTCTGACACCACCTCCTACAGACCAGGATGAACCCAGACCCCCTAGCTCCTCCCCTGCAGCTGGGACACATCCCACCTGGCCCACCAGATCCCTGCAGCTGCAAAACTGCAGTCTTGATAATAATCTCAGTCTGATTTAAGCCTGGGGACATCATTCCTGAGTGTTCCTAGACCCTAGCAGCCAGCCCTCCCTAACCACCCAAGGGGGCCCAGCCAGCCCACCCCTAGGAGCTGCATCCCCTTTTACCTCTCCAAGGCCTCCTCTTCTCAAACTCTTCTCAGCCCCACCCTAGCTTCTCACTTCCCTCTTCTCCACTGGGTTGCCCCACCCACCTGCCCCACCCAAGGGGAGGCTCAGTGCTTCGAGGTTCAAGAAGGCAGAGACAAGCTCCAAGACTCAGCAAGGCCGATAGAAAGCTGTTTCTCAGACGTGGCCATTGGGAGGCTAGGGCCCACCATGCTCTCATCACAGCGGCCTCAGGCCAGACAGGTTCTGAAGGACTGATTTCGAGTCAGACCAAAAAGGAAAGCCCCATTCCACTCCCCAGCCCGGGCAGGCGTGTCTGCACAGACCCGAGCTCACACCGCCTGCTGTGGCTGGTTAGTCACATTTCCTGGGTTGAGTCACTGGCTCTGCATTACTTTTTCCTCCTCCCCTTGACTAGTTTGTCTAATTACGCTGACTACATGTGATTTTTTTTTCTTTTTCGAAATGAAGTTCCAAGAGAGTGTTTGAGGGTGTGTATGTTTTCATTTTGGTGTTTTATTTCATTTTTGAGACAAGCTCTCATGTAGCCAAGGCTATCCTCTAAATATGATGCACCTCGAGCTGGCCTTGAACTCCTCATTCTTCTGCCTCCTGAGTGCTTGGGTTGCAGGTGTGCGACACCATGCCCAACTGTTTGTCTGTCTGTGTGTCTGTTTATTACGGAGACAGTCTTACTTTGAGGCCCAGGCTGCTATGAAACTCAATATGTTGCCCAGGTTGGCCTCGAATTTATGACAACCCCCTTGTGTCTGCTTCCTGAGCATCAAGGCATCATACCAGGTGCCTTGGCCCATTTACTGCAGTCTCTCCGTGACCCAAAGACAACCCCTTCAGCTGGTTGTGGTGGCTCATGTCTTTAATGTCAGCACTCAGGAGGCAAAGGAGGGGGGTATCTGAGTTTGAGGCCAGCCAAAACTATGAATCCAGTTCCAGGACAGCCAGGACTACACAGAAAAACACTGCCTGGAAAAACCAAAAGTAAGTAAATAATGAAAACATGCACTACACCCTCAGTCTGCTGCTTGTTTACCAGGTGTCCCTTGTCACACAGTCTGGGCCCTGGAGATCTAGGAAACATCAATAGAAACTATCCTGGTCAGCCAGTAAGATGTGGTGGCATACACCTGTAAAACCAGCACTTGGAGGCGGAGGCTGGAGAATCAGAAGTTCAGAGCCACCACCCTCAGCTACATAGACCTCAAAGCCAGCCTGGGTACATAAGACCCTGGAACACTCCCGATCCCCTAAAAACAGAAGCAAATAAGCATGATCAAGCCAGTCAGAATTAAAGAACAAAACCATGTCTCAAAGAAAAAAGAAACAGAGACAGAGGGCCTAGGCTGAACCCAAGGCAACAGTCTCTCCTTTCACACACGCACAGGACCAAAACAATCGATCTGGTCTAACTTGCTGGTTCCATGAGGGACCCTGGGGCACAGCCTGCGTCACATAGGAAGCAGGAGGCTGAACCAAGGAGACTCTGATTCCCTTTGAATTTCCAGAGCAGCGGCTCTCAACCTTCCTAATGCCTCAGCCCTTTAATACAGTTCCTCATGTTGTGGTGACCACAACCATAAAATTATTTCATTGCTACTTCATACCTGTAATTTTGCTAATGTTATGAGTCATAATGTAAATATATATACATATATATATGTATATATATATGAGATAAGTTTGTTAAAGGGGTCATGACTATGACCCCCAGGTTGAGAACCACTTGCCCTAGAGGAAGTTAAGAGCATTGGCTGTTCTTCCAGAGGACTCAGGTTCCATTCCCAGCACCCACATGGAGGCCACAACTATGTACAACTCCAGTCCCAGGGGACCTAATGCAGTCTTCTGGTCACCTCAAGCACCAGGTGCCCACATTGTATACAGACATGCAGACACAATACCCATAGACAGCCACTGTATACAGACATGCAGACACAATACCCATACACAGCTGGGCGGTGGCGGCGCACGCCTTTAATCCCAGCACTCAGGAGGCAGAGGCAGGTGGGTCTCTGTGAGTTCCAGACCAGCCTGGTCTACTGAGCAAGTTCCAGGACAGGTTCCAAAGCAATGCAGAGAAATCCTGTCTCAAAAACAAAACAAAACAAAAAACAAAAAAACCCCATACACATAAAAATAAATAATAGTTCAAAAAAAGAAAACACAGCTTATGGTCTCCATGGCCAAATGACAGCCTTAAAAACAGGATGGTCTGAGCTAAGATCCCAGCAAGACCTTATCCCTGACAGAACCACAAGCAGGCCAGAGAGCTTGGCAGAAACGTTAAGAGCTGGCCTGCAGGACTGAAGATATAGCTCAGTTAGCAGAGTGTTCACACAGCAAGCATGAAACCCAAGCCCTGAGATGACCATTGCATAGCATGAAGACCAGTGGAATGACTCGGCTGGTGAAGACACTCACCACCAAGCCTGAAGACCTAAGTCTGAGTCCCAGGACCCACAGGGTGGAAAAAGACATCCGACTCCTGAAGACGGAGCAGTGAGACATGACTACAGTCCCAGCACTTGGAAGTGAAGGCGGGAAGTTCCAAGTTCAGAATTATACCTGGCTACATACAAGTGTGTGGGGGAGCGGACTTTACTACTTACCAACAGTGCCTCCTCAGATCTGATTCACCTTGGAGCCTCCTCGTGTCCAATCTGTAAAGTGGGCACACAGATAAAAGTGACAGTTAAGCAAGATGCTACAATTAACAAGCAAATAATGAATGTTCAGTAAGCCTGGCCTTTTAAAAATTACATTTATTTATTCATCCATTTATTTATTTGGGGGGTGGCATGTATGGCTTGAGGGTCAGAGAACATATGGGAACGGGTTCTCTCCTATCACGTGGGCCCTGGGAATCAGAATCAGGGCTTCAGGCTTGGTGGCAAGCGTCTTTGCCAGCTAAGCCATCGCAGGGACCCTCTTTCTTAGTCCGCCATTCATGTCAACAGTGACGCAAACATTGCTGGTAAAGGCGGCCGGCACTGGCTGCAGTAGTCCCCTTCCCTTCCCAGACTTAGTAGCAGCTTGCAGTGGAGAGAACGTTAAACCCGGATGCCCCCATCCCCCGCCCCTGTGAATGCCCAGAGCTATGGGTCTTGGCTGAGCTAGTGCAGAACCTAGGTGGCTCTTAGATTGAGACCCTATGTGCACCCCAGAGGACAAAGATCAATGAAAATCACTGTTTATTGCCCTTGAGCTAAGAGGTCCCTTTTACCACAGGAAGAAAAATGTATTTTAAAAAGCAAATAAAAGGTTGTTGGGGCTGGAGCACTGGTTAAGAGCTCTCGCAGCCCTTCCAGAGGAGCGGGTTTCAGTTCCCAGCACCCGCACCAGACCACCAGATGCTCTCAAGCAACTCCAAGGGAGGTCTCTGCTGCCCTTCTGACAGGCACAGGCGCACACCCAGGCTCAGACGCAACAGAATACACACAGCCTAGGGAAAAAAATTAAGAAAGACTTGCTGAGTGTGGTTAATGGAAGCATGGCGGTTCACACCTGTAATCCCCGCACTTGGAAGACTACAGGACAATCAGAGGTCTGACGTCATCTTTGGCTAATCAGTAAATTTAAGGAAGTCTGGGCTACAGAAGACACTGTTTCCAAAAAAACCAAAAAAAACAAAAACAAAAACAAAAACAAAACCAAAAACCCAAACCAACAAAGTTAAAAAAGAAAAATAAGGAATTTGTCCTTCTTAAGACTCAGGTTGGTTCCCTCACCCCCACCCCGCTTCTGTTCTGCCCAACCCCCACCCCCAACTCCATGCTTCAAGTTTGTCCCGCATGAATGGGAAAGTGTTTTGCAGACTCCACCCGCCAGGTCTCTATAGTAGAGTTTTCGCCCCAAAGGAAGGTGTCGAGGGGGCAGGTAGCCGGGCGCCCCGGTTCCCACAGAGCCCCTCTGAACCCCAAAGTAGGAGCCCCAGGCCGCAGAGAACAGATTCCATGCGACTTACTTGCCCGAGGGTGGCTCTGGACACGGCAGTTTTGCTGGCGACCACGCCTCCACCCCCCGGGGAGAAGTGAGTCACTTCTGGAGCTGACTGGGGGCGATTCTGGGCCTGAGCCTCCCTCCTTTCCCTCCCAGCAACTGCGTCTCTGGAGACCTAGCACTGGGGGGCCTGGTAGGGACCTCAGGTCCTGCAAAGCTAAGGTTCACGCCATGCTATGGGAAAACCGGCCGAGGAAGGCAGCTTTCACTTCCCTGGTCTCCATCAGGGTTCGCAGTTCCCTGGAAGCACCAGCTTGGCACTTTCGGTGCCTTCAATGTGATCTCCGCCAGATAGATATTCAGCTCAGGTGATGGAGTGCTTGCCTAGCATGCAGGAAGCCCTGGGTTTGATTCCCAGTACCACAAAAACCGGGCATGGCAGTACATGCTTGAAATCCCAGCGCTTGGAGGATCTCTCTCTCTCTCTCTCTCTCTCTCTCTCTCTCTCTCTCTCTCTCTCTCTCTCTCTCTCTCTCTCTCTCTCTCTCTCTCTCTCTCTCTCTCTCTCTCTCTCCCTCTCTCTCCCCCTCTCTCTCTCTCTCGTAAATAAATAAATGTAATCTTTTAACAAAAACGGTCTTCCTTTTTCATATTCTTCAGCATTATTTCTACTTAGATGAATTCTCAGAGAGGATCAGAAGGAAGCAGGACTGTAATCCAGGCTGGCCTGACTGCATCAATGCAGCTTCCACCCTTCCCCAATCCAGGGCCAAACAGACCAGCCAGTGTCTGCATCAGCGTCCGCCTTGGCACGCAAACCCACCCACGGACGCGGTGGACAAAGCAGACAGAGTGACGTTTATTTTTGAGAAGCAACTTTGCAAAGGCCAAGCAGAATTCCATTCTCTGCCGCCCACTGACTGGGCTTGAAAGAGTCTACACCCTTCCTGGCCAGCTGGGTACCCCAGGCAATCACATCCCACCCAGGAGATTAGAAAAGATCTCCTGGGCTGGTGAGATGGCTCCACGCCAGCTTTTTTTTTTTTTTTTTTTGGACAAGGTCTCACTACCTCTTTCTGGAACATTCTATTGTAAGCCGGCTGTGAACTCACAGAGGTCTTCCTGCCTCTGCCCCCTGAGTGCGGGGGTTACAGGCACACACCACTTAAGTTTTCTAGTTTTGACAGATGCAGCACTCCATGTGGCCCAAATCCCTACTACCATGCCAAACTCATTCCACGGAAAGTTCTGTCACCGTGGCGGATTTTTGTGGGTCACATGTACCTCCCTCACCAACCACACTATTTGCACACATGGCCCAGAGACAATGTCAAGTATTTCTTGTAATGCCAGCCCCCAGGAGGTCATAACACTGAACAAAATTACAAATTTTGAGACAAGTTTCTTTGTAGCTTAGGCTGACCCACACCTCCATGCAGCAGTAGAAGATCTTCCTGCCTCTCCTCCAGAAGCTGGGGTTGCAGCTCTGCCTGGTTTGTTATGCATGCTAAGCAGGACCAACTCTCACAAACCACTTACTATTTTAGCAGGCGAAGGTCAAAACTCCTACGCTGCAGAACCGCCCCACTTGATAATCACCGAGACAACTTGCTGCCCTGTAAAGCAAGGACAGAGACCCCAGTGCTTCTATCTAGGGGACTGTGACCCTGAGGAGCCATGGGAGGACTTGATTTGTGGGGCTAATTTGTTGTTGCTGTGTCTTTTTTTTTTCTTTAAACAAGAAAATTCTTTTTTTGCAAAAATGGTATGTCAAGCCCCAGACTGAGCTAGCACATTAACCAGTGAGCCATCTCCCCAGACTGAGCTAGCACATTAACCAGTGAGCCAATCTCCCCAGACCCCCATCTTTTTTTTCTCTGTTTGATCCAAGGTTTTGCTGTGGAACCTGCAGTGACCCTCCTGCTTCCCGAATGCTGCGATCACAGGAATGTACCATCATGCCCAGTCTCTTCTCTAGATATTTTGGGAGAATATATTTTGGTTTTTACTTTGTGTGTATATATGTGTTTACATGTGTGTTATGCATGTATACATGTATGTGTAGGTATGTGGGTGTGTGTGTATGGAGGCCAAAGGTTACTGTCAGGTGTCTTCTATTATGCTCTGCCTTATTTTTCAAAATTAGATTTTATTTATTTTATTGTATGTGAATGAGTGTCTTGTCTGCATGTATGTCTGTGTAGCACATATATACCTGATGCCTGAGGAGGTAAGAAGAGGACATCAGATCCCCTGGAACTGGAGTTACGAAGGCTATGAGCCAAGATGTGGGTGCTGGAAACTGAACCCAAGTCCTCTGCAAGAGTAACAAATGTGCCAGGTAGTGGTGGCGCACGCCTTTAGTCTCAGCACTCAGGAGGCAGAGGCAGATGGATCTTTGTGAGTTCAAGTCCAGCCTGGTGTACAGAGCCAGTTCCAAGACAGTCCTCAAAGCTACAGAGAAACCCTGTCTCGGGGTGGGGGGGGGGAAGAGAGAGAGAGAGTCTCCAGCCTCTACCTTATTTTTTGAGATAAGGTATCTTCTAGAACACAGAGCTCTGTTTCAGCTACATTGGCTGGCCAGCAAACTGCAAACTGTTAGGAACTGCCTGTGTCTACTTCTTTACACAACTCTGGAGTTACAAACATGGGTTGCAAAGCCAGATGTTATATGGCTGCTAGGGATCAAAATCATGTTTTCATGTTTGTGCAACAAGCATTGTACCCACTGAGCCAATTGGCACGCTCCCCTGTTTTTGTTCCTTTCGAGGCAGAATGTGCTATACTCCAGGTTGGCCTTGAACTCTCTATATAGCTGAGAATGACCTTGAATTCTTATAGCTGAAAAGCACCTTGAACTCTTGGTGTGTCTGCCTTAACCTCCCAAGGGCTGGGATTACAGGTAGGCGCCACCACTCCTGACTCTTGTTTTTCTCTTTTTAATTGTTATTTTATGTGTATAGATGTTTTATATGCATGTATAACTGTGCGCCACATGAGTACCTGGTTCCTGCAGAGGCCAGAATAGGGCATCAGACCCCAAGGACTGGAGTTACAGACAGTCGTGAACTGCCATGGGGTGCTGGGGCTCGCACCCGGGTCCTCTGCAAGAATGGCCAGTGCTCTTAACTGCTGAGCCATCTCTCCAGCTCCCTTTTTTTGTTGTTTGTTCTTTTGAGACAAGATGTCATACTGGAGCCCAGACAGACTTCAAACTCACTGTAATTCTCCTGCCTCAGCCTCCCCACTGCTAGGATGGCAAACATGAGCCACTACACCCAGCCTGACATGTGGCCCTCTGTGTTTCCCATCAGTGACATAAAGCCTAGCTTAGTAGACACCCTCCTGGTTCCTCTGACCCCAATCCAGAGGTATGTCCACAGACTTCCCTCACTGAAGGGGCTGGCAGGGAATACTGTAGTATCTCACAACTCTAATATGAAATCCCCTCCACCCAATAGGGCTAGAGAGATAGCATAGTAAAGAAAGCACTTGCTTTGTAAGCATGAGGACCTGAGTTTAATTTTCAGAACCCATGTGGGTTTTTTTGGGGGGTGGTTTTTTGTGGCTGTTGTTGTTGTTGGTTTTGAGACAGGATGTTTCTGTGCAGCCCTAGTTGTCATGAAACTTGCTCACAGAGACCCCCCCCTGCGTCTTCCTCTTGTCCAGTGCTGGGATCAAAGGTGTGCACCGCCACCAACTGGCCCTAACCCACATTTTAAAAGCATTCAGATACTGTACCTTGTAATGTTGTTGCTGGGGATGAGGTAGGCAAGTCCAGGGAATAATTTAGCAAATTAGGACTCCTCGTTGTTTGGGCTATGTGTACACCCCTCTTCCCAGAGACCCTTACCTGCAGATAATAAGTACACCCCTTCCCAAACACTGGACCTGGCAATCTCTTGGCAATCTAGGACTCCCACCAGCATCAAACTATATACATACCACACCCTGATCACATACCCTGCGCTTTACAGTTTACTAAATATCCTCAGCTCCACACAAATCCATTTACTTGGTTCTCAAAGCAAACTGTGGGGACTAGGGAGATGTTTAATTCCGTTAAGTGATTACTGCACAAGCAGGACCTGAGTTCAATTGCCAGAACCGCATAAAAAGCTGGTGCCAGTGAGTCATCCCGGTGCTTGGGGAGACGTCTAGGGAAATGATGAGTTCATTTCAATAAGAAATCCTACCTGGAAAGGTGGCTAGCCAAAGAGGACAAAATGCACACACACACACACACACACACACACACACACACACACACACACACACAGTGTTAATCCCAAAGATGGGAAGAGAAAGACCACTGACCCAAATCAGCATGGCCAAATTCATTCAAGTAAGTAAGTAAATAAAGCAAGCTTTTTTTATTCATGTACACAGGCTGCCGGCTGCCTCCCCCTAAAGTGGGGTTCAAGAGGTCAGCATTGGACATTAGAAAGACATTTTTGTTTTGCTTTGTTTTGTTTGAGACAGGGTTTCTCTGTGTAGCAGTCCTGGCTGTCCTGGAACTCACTTTGTAGACCAGGCTGGCCTCAAACTCACAGAGACCAGCCAGCGTCTGCCCCCCCCCCCCAAGTGCTGGGATTAAAGGTGTGTGCCACCACCGCCCTGCAAGACAAGCTTTTTATAGCTAGGGTAGGGAGTTTCCAAACGGGAGCTTTGGTGGGCAAAACAGGTGGGGTTATAGGAGCAGAACATAAGTGTGACAAGCTGGTCATAACTACCTCCTGAGAACATAAGCGTGACAAGCTGGTCATAACCACCTCCTGAAACGAAGACATGATTGCAAGGGCATCTTAACATCCTATCAACAGGTAGTCAAACATAATAAGGTAGCCATAACGGCCTTTCTGAAACAAAGGTAGGGTTGCAAGATGGTTATTAACTTTTTGAAACAAAGACATGATTACCATCCCTGGAACAGGCAGCACAGAACCATTTGTAGTTCAGGGCATAGGTGGGGCATAGCCCAATCCTTGACAAACAAAAGTTTAATCATAAACAGGAATAAACGCAGTTTGTCTTTGCTATAAGATGGCTTTTAAGCCAATTTCTTGGTGATCTCTTCCATGGTGAAGTAGTTAGCAAATTCATGAAGTTAATATTTATCAATACTAAAAGATAATGAACTTGTGTGTACAACTTAGTCCTGGGCAGGATTGTTCATTATTTAGGGATACCATTGATCACAGAACACAAAAGATCCCAGACCCTTGGCCTAATTCATTTCTGTCAGGCAGTGTCTCCTGGGTAAGCCGTTACTGGAGAAAGGCTGAACCCTGCCAGACAACGCCCCTCCTACTCTGGTCCAAGCAGGAAGGCCTGGACTGGGCTCCACCGTGGCTCAAGGAGAAAGGCTGAGAACTACAAGTCCCAGCAGGCAGTGGGCTGCAGGGCGGGACCTGTGTGCTGCCTCAACCAAGCCCAGGTTGAGGGCCCACCCGGGCGAAGTCAGACACACAACAACGCACACCCTCACGCACCTGCGCCAGCGCCACTAATTACAAATCCCAGCAGGCAGTGGGATGCTGGGTGGGGCCGAGAGTCCGATGTTTTCCTCCGGAAGTGGAGTCAGGCAGGCATGTTGGCGAGCCTTTCGGGGAGGGGTGCCTGGCCGCAGACTAAAGACTGCTGGTACAGGGGACAGTGGGTGTTGACGATGGCCCACTGTAGGCACACAGTGCGCGCCTCCTTGACTCGGACTCCGTTGCCCGGGCTAACTCCCTGGACAGGAGGGAGGATCAGCCCAGACCCTGAAGCGGGACCGAGCTTGTTAGGGTCCTTGTATGGCTTGCAAGACTCTGGAGAGGCCCGGGAAAGGCCCGGGTCCTCCTTGTCCCCCGAATGCAGGTCCTGACCCTGGGCATCAGGATGAGAGGCTACTCTGGGGGTAATGATAGACACTTCTAAGCTTCCACACTCTCAAAGGCCTCTGCCCACAACCCATGTGTCACGACTCTTGTTCTAATTTCCCAGGTTGCCCAAAGAGCCTCTGAGATGCTGAAGGGACTTACCCAAACCCTTCAGCGCAAACCGAGCTAGATGGGGTGAGCGGAGCCGAGGCCCCCCACTTCCTCCACCTCCGCCTGGGACTGCACGCTCCTGACGTCTCTTCTCAGCTGATTTCTGGCTCCCAGGTGGGGACTCAGGTTACACACCTGTATTGGGAGCAGTGACACCGCAGTGGGCAGAAACACACGGACTTTCTGTCTCCGACCCCATTTTTAGTTTTACACCTACTGTGCTGCTACATGCCTGGTGGTCAATGTAGATCCAGAAGTCAGAGACTCTTAAGGTGTAGCCATGACGATGTTAAGAAAGAGACCACCGACTTTCTGGAAATATTCCAGCTAGTCTTGAAACAGTTAGAAATGACTTCAGAAGGAACTCCGAGTAGATTGCCTACATTCTCCTGGTGAAATCCGTATTAATTGGTCTCGGTGGCCCATCTAGGCCTGGGAATTTCTCCGAGATTTCTTAGAGCTCTGAACCTTTCTGTTAAGAAAACTAACATTTGGGAAAGCTGAGGCAGAAGGGTCATGAGTTCAAGTCCAGCTTGGGCTACATAATGTGACTGTCAAAAAAAAAAAAAGGCAAAACAAAAAGCCATCATTTTAAATAGGCTTTTTCCACTAGAGGTGAGAGGTAAACACCATAAACTTTTGGGGACAGCCATTGCTCCAGTCCCTAGTTGAAAAGCCCATTCTCCCACTATTAGAATTTATTTTTACTACTGATTTTTTTTGTTGGGAGGCGTTAATGTAGTTTTGTTTGGGGCAGTCATAGAAATTTTTGAGTCAGCCAGGCCAGTAATTCCAGTTTCTCAGGAGGCTGAGGCAAGAAGATTTCAAGTTTAAGGCCTGCCTGGAACACTTAGTGAAACCCTGCCTCAAAGGCAAACATGCAAAAGAGAAATAAAAAGGATAAAAAAAAATAAATAAAAAAGGAAGGACATGGTGCCCCTAGGTATGGTAGAGGAGAAGGTTCACTGTAGATATGAGGGAGGAAACAGGAAGAGAGATCCGGAAAGTCCAGAGTGAACATGACCCTGAGCCAGGCAAGGGAGGAGAGGAGAGACAGGAGACCGAGATGCCTGAAGGGCAGAGTTCTGGAGAAATGCTTCTACCTGACTGGCCTTCCTTGGCTTGCTCAGCCTGCTTTCTCTCTTTTTTCCATTTATTTATTTATGTATGTATGTATTTATTTATTTATGTGTCTTGTGTAGATGAGCATTTCATCTTCATGTATGTCTGCCCTCCCAGAAGAAGGAATCTGATCACACCATAGATGAATGTGAGCCACCATGTGGATGCTGGAATTGAAATCAAGACTTCTGTGAGTGTAAAGGGTGCTCTTAACCATGGAGTCTCCTCTCCAGTCCCCTCAGCATCCTTTCTTATAGACCTCTGGGCTGCCTGTCAGAGCGGCTACACCAACAGTGGGTTGTCCTCTCCTGTTTCAATCATGAGTTTCCTGTTGGAAAGCCAGTCTGATGGGGACAATCCCTCATTTGTGTCTGCTTCTCAGATGACTCTAGTTGGTGCTGATATAACAATAACCAGCACACAGATCTGGGATTGTGTCAGTTGCCTTCTATTGACCTTTGAAGCTTTAAGATTGGTACTGCCAGTTGCTACCCCCAACAGCTCTTGGGCTTGTTTGTGTGTGAGAGCCACATCAGTTAAGATCATTTGCTGCTCTTCCAGAAGAACCAAGTGCAATCATCAGTACCCACAGGGCACCTCACCCTGTTGCAACTCCAGTTCCTGAGACCAGACCTGTCTTCTGAACTCCTTAGTTGCCAGATACACTTGGTGGACATACATAAATGCATGCACATGTGGTTGACATACATACACACATGTCTACATTCCTAATACTCATGTAACAAACATACATATATACACATGTGGTTCACATACATACACATGTGGTTCACATACATACGCACGTGAAATAGACACATTGGTACACATACATAGTACACTATTAGTGTACATACATACATACATGTATGCTGAAGATACATTCATATGCATATGGTAAACATACATACTCTTGCGGTACACATAAATATGTACACATGTATACACAAACATACAACCATCTGGGGTGTATATACATATACAAGTGGTGCACATATAGACATACACTCAGGCAGAATACTAACACACATAAAATAAGCCTGAGTTTTTAAACAATGAGAAGAAATTCTATTTACTTTATGTGAGTGAATATGTTTGCTTGCCCTTGTGTGCATGTCTGTATCTGTGGAGGTTAGAAGAGGTGATAGGATCCCAATGAAGTGGTGTTACAGGCTGTATATATTTGCTTGTGACAAACTCAGGTCCTCTGGAGGAGCAGTCAGTGCTCTAACTGCTGAGCTGTCTCTCCATCTCCAAAAATAAACATTCAGGAGCACTGCTTCCTATAGGCCGACACTTAAAGCTCTGCATGTGATTGAATGGGGCTTGTTTGAGGGCAGGCTACTGTAGCTCACGCTGACCTGGAACTTCATATGTGGCTGAGACTGGCCATGAATCTAAAGCCTGCCTCAGTTTCCTGAGTACTGGATTACGGGCAGCCTCACTAAGCCCTGGTATCCTGTTACAAGGTTCAGAAAATTAAACCATACTAGAGAAGTGACTCAGCAGTGAAGAGTTTCTTGTTGTGGAATATTCCTATGATGTGTAAAGATGCGATACTTTATGCTGCATTTGTTTAACTATGTAAAGGTGTGTTTCTTTATGCTGCATTTGTTTAACTATGTAAAGGGGTGTTTCTTTATGCTGCACTTGGTTAACTATGTAAAGAGGTGTTGCTGTTTCACCTAGACTGCCTGAGGCACCTGATTCTTGTAATACAAAGCCGAACAGTCAATAGCTAGGCGGGCCCAGGGATAAATAGGAGGAAGACTCTAGACTGTGGGAGAGAATGAAGAAGAAGGGAGCGGTGAGGAAGAGAGGGACGTGTCGGGGACCAGAAGCCAGGCATCTGCCAGCCAGCTAGGCAGAGTAGGACAAACAGAAGAAAGAAAGGTAAAAACCCAGAGTCAAAACATACATGAAGAGGCACAGCTTAAGTTCTAAGAGCCAGCCAGAAATAAGCCTAAGACAAGGATTCATACCTAAGAGGAAGTCTCTGTGATGGGAGAGTCCTGTGTATATGTCAATAAAGCACTGTTGGCCAATAGGGAAGCAAGATAGGTGGGACTATCAGTCTAGGAGGATTCTAGGTAAAGTAGTGAAGAAGCTGGTCTCCATGTGACTCCCGGGAGGAATGGAGTTGGCAGGAGTGCGTCTTAGCAAAGATAAGTTCTTGTAAAATATATTTGAGTAATTATGGGTTAATAATCAAGTCAGACTTAGCCGATCAGAAAGCAAGTAAACAGCCAGCAGCTGCATAATTAGTATAGGGTCTCGTGTGTTATTTAGGGGCTCAGACAGCTCGGCAGGGCCCAGGCAGCTGGCGGGGAAGACAACACATAGGCTCTGTGTCATGATTTGAGAGCTGTCTGGTGGCCCTAGAGAAAGCCTGTTACAGCACAAGGTTGCTCTTCAATTCCCAGCACCCACAAAGCAGCTCACAACTGCCTGTATCATCAGTTCCAGGGGACCCAAGGCCCTTTTCTGCCCTCCAGTGTGCATTTCACACATGTGGTGCACAAACGTACATGCAGGCAAAACCCTCATACACATGGGAATAATAGGTAAAATGATTAAAAGAGATTTTAAAAGATATAAATGTATCTACATAAGCTTCCTTTCATTTAAGGATTTTATTTCTTTCCTTTCTCTCCTTTTTTTCTGTGTATTTACAGATGTGTCTCTTCATGTGTGTAGGGATGAGGGTGAGAGGCAGGGGTGGTTGTGAAGGCCAGAGGACAATATGTAGTTCTGTGTATCCATCTTTAAAATGTTTTCAAAAGGCACATTCTTCCTGGCCCAGAACTGTTCAACAAATATGCCAGGCTGGCTGGCCAGGGAGTCCCAGGGTTCTGCTCTGCCTTCCTAGTGCTTGAATTACAAGCGCCACATCACCTCACTTTATTAAAAATGTCCTAGAACTTGCTCTGTAGACCAGGCTGGCCTGGAACTCACAGAGATCTACGTGGCTCTGCCTCCCAAGGGCTGGGATTAAAGGTGTGCGCCCCCAACACCCGGCATGACTCTTCATCTTGCAAGGAAAATACAGACTGGGAAGTGAGAACTTTCAGGGACAGAGGTGCTCAGCACTAGGAGTTGCCTGACTAGTGGGTGGGACAAAACATCCACACACATGTAAACAAATCAATTACAATAAAACAAAAGACTAGATTACCTTTATATGTTTAGCTGTGTGTTTTTCTCCCTCCAGGGATACGATTCATCCATGTTTCCCTTACACCTAGCAAAATCTCATGGAGGCAGGCCACAATAAGTGTTCAAAGACAAGCAGGCAGACCTTGTTGAGTGGTGAGCATCCCAGGCTGGGCTAAGCTGGAACCCTGAATGTGGGGGGGGAAGGGTGCTGGGATGAAAAGGACAGGGACCCTGTTCTCATCAGTCCTACAGTGTATGTGGTCTTCTGATGCCTTGTCTTCTCTGACCAGCCTATTAGATGCCACCATGCTGGGGCCTTTCTTCTTGCCTGGTGATTTCTGTAGTTAGAAAGTAGCAATACATGGAGGAATGTGTGAGCAACTCAAGGGTGAGATCCAGGTTTCTGTTCCCCTTTGGAGGAGAACAGGATCCATCAAGATCAATTCTCATTTCTGAATATCTATCCCACAAATATAAGGACACCCACACTTGTAAAAAAATGTTTTCTTGGAAGCATGCCAGCCTTCTGATCTTCCCGCTTGTGTGTAAGTTCTTTCTCTGGTAAATAAATATATCAATTTCCATATTGC